>NW_026970299.1:0-326000 GCF_028390025.1 Pseudophryne corroboree
TTCTATGCAGAGCTGTGGAGATGACACTATGAGACCGCCCCATGATTCTTCAGCCTCAGTGTTCTATGCAGAGCTGTGGAGATGACACTATGAGACCGCCCCATGTATTCTTCAGCCTCAGTGTTCTATGCAGAGCTGTGGAGATGACACTATGAGACCGCCCCATGTATTCTTCAGCCTCAGTGTTCTATACAGAGCTGTGGAGATGACACTATGAGACGCCCCATGTATTCTTCAGCCTCAGTGTTCTATGCAGAGCTGTGGAGATGACACTATGAGACCGCCCCATGTAGTCTTCAGCCTCAGTGTTCTATGCAGAGCTGTGGAGATGACACTATGAGACCGCCCCATGTATTCTTCAGCCTCAGTGTTCTATGCAGAGCTGTGGAGATGACACTATGAGACCGCCCCATGTATTCTTCAGCCTCAGTGTTCTATACAGAGCTGTGGAGATGACACTATGAGACCGCCCCATGTATTCTTCAGCCTCAGTGTTCTATACAGAGCTGTGGAGATGACACTATGAGACCGCCCCATGTAGTCTTCAGCCTCAGTGTTCTATGCAGAGCTGTGGAGATGACACTATGAGACCGCCCCATGTATTCTTCAGCCTCAGTGTTCTATGCAGAGCTGTGGAGATGACACTATGAGACCGCCCCATGTATTCTTCAGCCTCAGTGTTCTATGCAGAGCTGTGGAGATGACACTATGAGACCGCCCCATGTATTCTTCAGCCTCAGTGTTCTATACAGAGCTGTGGAGATGACACTATGAGACCGCCCCATGTATTCTTCAGCCTCAGTGTTCTATGCAGAGCTGTGGAGATGACACTATGAGACCGCCCCATGTATTCTTCAGCCTCAGTGTTCTATGCAGAGCTGTGGAGATGACACTATGAGACCGCCCCATGTATTCTTCAGCCTCAGTGTTCTATACAGAGCTGTGGAGATGACACTATGAGACCGCCCCATGTATTCTTCAGCCTCAGTGTTCTATGCAGAGCTGTGGAGATGACACTATGAGACCGCCCCATGTATTCTTCAGCCTCAGTGTTCTATGCAGAGCTGTGGAGGTGACACTATGAGACCGCCCCATGTATTCTTCAGCCTCAGTGTTCTATGCAGAGCTGTGGAGGTGACACTATGAGACCGCCCCATGTATTCTTCAGCCTCAGTGTTCTATTGCAGAGCTGTGGAGATGACACTATGAGACCGCCCCATGTATTCTTCAGCCTCAGTGTTCTATACAGAGCTGTGGAGGTGACACTATGAGACCGCCCCATGTATTCTTCAGCCTCAGTGTTCTATACAGAGCTGTGGAGGTGACACTATGAGACCGCCCCATGTATTCTTCAGCCTCAGTGTTCTATGCAGAGCTGTGGAGATGACACTATGAGACCGCCCCATGTATTCTTCAGCCTCAGTGTTCTATACAGAGCTGTGGAGATGACACTATGAGACCGCCCCATGTATTCTTCAGCCTCAGTGTTCTATGCAGAGCTGTGGAGGTGACACTATGAGACCGCCCCATGTATTCTTCAGCCTCAGTGTTCTATACAGAGCTGTGGAGGTGACACTATGAGACCGCCCCATGTATTCTTCAGCCTCAGTGTTCTATACAGAGCTGTGGAGGTGACACTATGAGACCGCCCCATGTATTCTTCAGCCTCAGTGTTCTATACAGAGCTGTGGAGGTGACACTATGAGACCGCCCCATGTATTCTTCAGCCTCAGTGTTCTATACAGAGCTGTGGAGGTGACACTATGAGACCGCCCCATGTATTCTTCAGCCTCAGTGTTCTATGCAGAGCTGTGGAGATGACACTATGAGACCGCCCCATGTATTCTTCAGCCTCAGTGTTCTATGCAGAGCTGTGGAGATGACACTATGAGACCGCCCCATGTATTCTTCAGCCTCAGTGTTCTATGCAGAGCTGTGGAGATGACACTATGAGACCGCCCCATGTATTCTTCAGCCTCAGTGTTCTATACAGAGCTGTGGAGATGACACTATGAGACCGCCCCATGTATTCTTCAGCCTCAGTGTTCTATACAGAGCTGTGGAGGTGACACTATGAGACCGCCCCATGTATTCTTCAGCCTCAGTGTTCTATACAGAGCTGTGGAGATGACACTATGAGACCGCCCCATGTATTCTTCAGCCTCAGTGTTCTATACAGAGCTGTGGAGATGACACTATGAGACCGCCCCATGTATTCTTCAGCCTCAGTGTTCTATACAGAGCTGTGGAGGTGACACTATGAGACCGCCCCATGTATTCTTCAGCCTCAGTGTTCTATACAGAGCTGTGGAGATGACACTATGAGACCGCCCCATGTATTCTTCAGCCTCAGTGTTCTATGCAGAGCTGTGGAGATGACACTATGAGACCGCCCCATGTATTCTTCAGCCTCAGTGTTCTATACAGAGCTGTGGAGATGACACTATGAGACCGCCCCATGTATTCTTCAGCCTCAGTGTTCTATACAGAGCTGTGGAGATGACACTATGAGACCGCCCCATGTATTCTTCAGCCTCAGTGTTCTATACAGAGCTGTGGAGATGACACTATGAGACCGCCCCATGTATTCTTCAGCCTCAGTGTTCTATGCAGAGCTGTGGAGGTGACACTATGAGACCGCCCCATGTAGTCTTCAGCCTCAGTGTTCTATGCAGAGCTGTGGAGGTGACACTATGAGACCGCCCCATGTATTCTTCAGCCTCAGTGTTCTATACAGAGCTGTGGAGGTGACACTATGAGACCGCCCCATGTATTCTTCAGCCTCAGTGTTCTATGCAGAGCTGTGGAGATGACACTATGAGACCGCCCCATGTATTCTTCAGCCTCAGTGTTCTATACAGAGCTGTGGAGGTGACACTATGAGACCGCCCCATGTATTCTTCAGCCTCAGTGTTCTATGCAGAGCTGTGGAGATGACACTATGAGACCGCCCCATGTATTCTTCAGCCTCAGTGTTCTATGCAGAGCTGTGGAGATGACACTATGAGACCTGCCCCATGTATTCTTCAGCCTCAGTGTTCTATACAGAGCTGTGGAGGTGACACTATGAGACCGCCCCATGTATTCTTCAGCCTCAGTGTTCTATACAGAGCTGTGGAGATGACACTATGAGACCGCCCCATGTATTCTTCAGCCTCAGTGTTCTATACAGAGCTGTGGAGGTGACACTATGAGACCGCCCCATGTATTCTTCAGCCTCAGTGTTCTATACAGAGCTGTGGAGGTGACACTATGAGACCGCCCCATGTATTCTTCAGCCTCAGTGTTCTATGCAGAGCTGTGGAGATGACACTATGAGACCGCCCCATGTATTCTTCAGCCTCAGTGTTCTATGCAGAGCTGTGGAGATGACACTATGAGACTGCCCCATGTATTCTTCAGCCTCAGTGTTCTATACAGAGCTGTGGAGATGACACTATGAGACCGCCCCATGTATTCTTCAGCCTCAGTGTTCTATACAGAGCTGTGGAGATGACACTATGAGACCGCCCCATGTATTCTTCAGCCTCAGTGTTCTATACAGAGCTGTGGAGATGACACTATGAGACCGCCCCATGTATTCTTCAGCCTCAGTGTTCTATACAGAGCTGTGGAGGTGACACTATGAGACCGCCCCATGTATTCTTCAGCCTCAGTGTTCTATACAGAGCTGTGGAGATGACACTATGAGACCGCCCCATGTATTCTTCAGCCTCAGTGTTCTATGCAGAGCTGTGGAGATGACACTATGAGACCGCCCCATGTATTCTTCAGCCTCAGTGTTCTATAGCAGAGCTGTGGAGATGACACTATGAGACCGCCCCATGTATTCTTCAGCCTCAGTGTTCTATGCAGAGCTGTGGAGATGACACTATGAGACCGCCCCATGTATTCTTCAGCCTCAGTGTTCTATACAGAGCTGTGGAGATGACACTATGAGACCGCCCCATGTATTCTTCAGCCTCAGTGTTCTATACAGAGCTGTGGAGGTGACACTATGAGACCGCCCCATGTATTCTTCAGCCTCAGTGTTCTATGCAGAGCTGTGGAGATGACACTATGAGACCGCCCCATGTATTCTTCAGCCTCAGTGTTCTATACAGAGCTGTGGAGATGACACTATGAGACCGCCCCATGTATTCTTCAGCCTCAGTGTTCTATGCAGAGCTGTGGAGATGACACTATGAGACCGCCCCATGTATTCTTCAGCCTCAGTGTTCTATGCAGAGCTGTGGAGATGACACTATGAGACCGCCCCATGTATTCTTCAGCCTCAGTGTTCTATACAGAGCTGTGGAGGTGACACTAGAGACCCCCCCCATGTATTCTTCAGCCTCAGTGTTCTATACAGAGCTGTGGAGGTGACACTATGAGACCCCCCCATGTATTCTTCAGCCTCAGTGTTCTATACAGAGCTGTGGAGGTGACACTATGAGACCCCCCCATGTATTCTTCAGCCTCAGTGTTCTATACAGAGCTGTGGAGATGACACTATGAGACCGCCCCATGTATTCTTCAGCCTCAGTGTTCTATGCAGAGCTGTGGAGGTGACACTATGAGACCGCCCCATGTATTCTTCAGCCTCAGTGTTCTATACAGAGCTGTGGAGGTGACACTATGAGACCGCCCCATGTATTCTTCAGCCTCAGTGTTCTATACAGAGCTGTGGAGGTGACACTATGAGACCGCCCCATGTATTCTCCAGCCTCAGTGTTCTATGCAGAGCTGTGGAGATGACACTATGAGACCGCCCCATGTATTCTTCAGCCTCAGTGTTCTATACAGAGCTGTGGAGGTGACACTATGAGACCGCCCCATGTATTCTTCAGCCTCAGTGTTCTATACAGAGCTGTGGAGGTGACACTATGAGACCGCCCCATGTATTCTTCAGCCTCAGTGTTCTATACAGAGCTGTGGAGGTGACACTATGAGACCGCCCCATGTATTCTTCAGCCTCAGTGTTCTATGCAGAGCTGTGGAGATGACACTATGAGATCGCCCCATGTATTCTTCAGCCTCAGTGTTCTATACAGAGCTGTGGAGGTGACACTATGAGACCGCCCCATGTATTCTTCAGCCTCAGTGTTCTATGCAGAGCTGTGGAGATGACACTATGAGATCGCCCCATGTATTCTTCAGCCTCAGTGTTCTATGCAGAGCTGTGGAGGTGACACTATGAGACCGCCCCATGTAGTCTTCAGCCTCAGTGTTCTATGCAGAGCTGTGGAGATGACACTATGAGACCGCCCCATGTATTCTTCAGCCTCAGTGTTCTATGCAGAGCTGTGGAGGTGACACTATGATACCGCCCCATGTATTCTTCAGCCTCAGTGTTCTATACAGAGCTGTGGAGGTGACACTATGAGACCGCCCCATGTATTCTTCAGCCTCAGTGTTCTATGCAGAGCTGTGGAGGTGACACTATGAGACCGCCCCATGTAGTCTTCAGCCTCAGTGTTCTATACAGAGCTGTGGAGATGACACTATGAGACCGCCCCATGTATTCTTCAGCCTCAGTGTTCTATGCAGAGCTGTGGAGGTGACACTATGAGACCGCCCCATGTATTCTTCAGCCTCAGTGTTCTATACAGAGCTGTGGAGATGACACTATGAGACCGCCCCATGTATTCTTCAGCCTCAGTGTTCTATGCAGAGCTGTGGAGATGACACTATGAGACCGCCCCATGTATTCTTCAGCCTCAGTGTTCTATGCAGAGCTGTGGAGATGACACTATGAGACCGCCCCATGTATTCTTCAGCCTCAGTGTTCTATGCAGAGCTGTGGAGATGACACTATGAGACCGCCCCATGTATTCTTCAGCCTCAGTGTTCTATGCAGAGCTGTGGAGGTGACACTATGAGACCGCCCCATGTATTCTTCAGCCTCAGTGTTCTATGCAGAGCTGTGAGATGACACTATGAGACCGCCCCATGTATTCTTCAGCCTCAGTGTTCTATGCAGAGCTGTGGAGATGACACTATGAGACCGCCCCATGTATTCTTCAGCCTCAGTGTTCTATACAGAGCTGTGGAGGTGACACTATGAGACCGCCCCATGTATTCTTCAGCCTCAGTGTTCTATGCAGAGCTGTGGAGATGACACTATGAGATCGCCCCATGTATTCTTCAGCCTCAGTGTTCTATGCAGAGCTGTGGAGGTGACACTATGAGACCGCCCCATGTATTCTTCAGCCTCAGTGTTCTATACAGAGCTGTGGAGATGACACTATGAGACAGCCCCATGTATTCTTCAGCCTCAGTGTTCTATGCAGAGCTGTGGAGATGACACTATGAGACCGCCCCATGTAGTCTTCAGCCTCAGTGTTCTATGCAGAGCTGTGGAGATGACACTATGAGACCGCCCCATGTATTCTTCAGCCTCAGTGTTCTATGCAGAGCTGTGGAGGTGACACTATGATACCGCCCCATGTATTCTTCAGCCTCAGTGTTCTATGCAGAGCTGTGGAGGTGACACTATGAGACCGCCCCATGTAGTCTTCAGCCTCAGTGTTCTATACAGAGCTGTGGAGATGACACTATGAGACCGCCCCATGTATTCTTCAGCCTCAGTGTTCTATGCAGAGCTGTGGAGATGACACTATGAGACCGCCCCATGTATTCTTCAGCCTCAGTGTTCTATGCAGAGCTGTGGAGATGACACTATGAGACCTCCCCATGTATTCTTCAGCCTCAGTGTTCTATGCAGAGCTGTGGAGATGACACTATGAGACCGCCCCATGTAATCTTCAGCCTCAGTGTTCTATACAGAGCTGTGGAGATGACACTATGAGACCGCCCCATGTATTCTTCAGCCTCAGTGTTCTATGCAGAGCTGTGGAGATGACACTATGAGACCGCCCCATGTAATCTTCAGCCTCAGTGTTCTATACAGAGCTGTGGAGATGACACTATGAGACCGCCCCATGTAATCTTCAGCCTCAGTGTTCTATACAGAGCTGTGGAGATGACACTATGAGACCGCCCCATGTATTCTTCAGCCTCAGTGTTCTATGCAGAGCTGTGGAGATGACACTATGAGACCGCCCCATGTAATCTTCAGCCTCAGTGTTCTATACAGAGCTGTGGAGATGACACTATGAGACCGCCCCATGTAATCTTCAGCCTCAGTGTTCTATACAGAGCTGTGGAGGTGACACTATGAGACCGCCCCATGTAATCTTCAGCCTCAGTGTTCTATGCAGAGCTGTGGAGATGACACTATGAGACCCCCCCATGTATTCTTCAGCCTCAGTGTTCTATGCAGAGCTGTGGTGGTGACACTATGAGACTGCCCCATGTAGTCTTCAGCCTCAGTGTTCTATACAGAGCTGTGGAGATGACACTATGAGACCGCCCCATGTATTCTTCAGCCTCAGTGTTCTATACAGAGCTGTGGAGATGACACTATGAGACCGCCCCATGTAATCTTCAGCCTCAGTGTTCTATACAGAGCTGTGGAGATGACACTATGAGACCGCCCCATGTAATCTTCAGCCTCAGTGTTCTATGCAGAGCTGTGGAGATGACACTATGAGACCCCCCCATGTATTCTTCAGCCTCAGTGTTTCTATGCAGAGCTGTGGTGGTGACACTATGAGACTGCCCCATGTAGTCTTCAGCCTCAGTGTTCTATACAGAGCTGTGGAGATGACACTATGAGACCGCCCCATGTATTCTTCAGCCTCAGTGTTCTATACAGAGCTGTGGAGATGACACTATGAGACCGCCCCATGTAGTCTTCAGCCTCAGTGTTCTATGCAGAGCTGTGGAGGTGACACTATGAGACCGCCCCATGTATTCTTCAGCCTCAGTGTTCTATACAGAGCTGTGGAGATGACACTATGAGACCGCCCCATGTATTCTCCAGCCTCAGTGTTCTATACAGAGCTGTGGAGGTGACACTATGAGACCGCCCCATGTATTCTTCAGCCTCAGTGTTCTATGCAGAGCTGTGGAGGTGACACTATGAGACCCCCCATGTATTCTCCAGCCTCAGTGTTCTATGCAGAGCTGTGGAGGTGACACTATGAGACTGCCCCATGTATTCTTCAGCCTCAGTGTTCTATACAGAGCTGTGGAGGTGACACTATGAGACCGCCCCATGTATTCTTCAGCCTCAGTGTTCTATGCAGAGCTGTGGAGGTGACACTATGAGACCGCCCCATGTATTCTTCAGCCTCAGTGTTCTATACAGAGCTGTGGAGGTGACACTATGAGACCGCCCCATGTATTCTTCAGCCTCAGTGTTCTATGCAGAGCTGTGGAGATGACACTATGAGAACGCCCCATGTAGTCTTCAGCCTCAGTGTTCTATGCAGAGCTGTGGAGATGACACTATGAGACCGCCCCATGTATTCTTCAGCCTCAGTGTTCTATACAGAGCTGTGGAGATGACACTATGAGAACGCCCCATGTAGTCTTCAGCCTCAGTGTTCTATGCAGAGCTGTGGAGATGACACTATGAGACCGCCCCATGTATTCTTCAGCCTCAGTGTTCTATACAGAGCTGTGGAGGTGACACTATGAGACCGCCCCATGTATTCTTCAGCCTCAGTGTTCTATGCAGAGCTGTGGAGATGACACTATGAGAACGCCCCATGTAGTCTTCAGCCTCAGTGTTCTATACAGAGCTGTGGAGATGACACTATGAGAACGCCCCATGTAGTCTTCAGCCTCAGTGTTCTATGCAGAGCTGTGGAGATGACACTATGAGACCGCCCCATGTATTCTTCAGCCTCAGTGTTCTATACAGAGCTGTGGAGGTGACACTATGAGACCGCCCCATGTATTCTTCAGCCTCAGTGTTCTATGCAGAGCTGTGGAGATGACACTATGAGAACGCCCCATGTAGTCTTCAGCCTCAGTGTTCTATACAGAGCTGTGGAGATGACACTATGAGAACGCCCCATGTAGTCTTCAGCCTCAGTGTTCTATGCAGAGCTGTGGAGATGACACTATGAGACCGCCCCATGTATTCTTCAGCCTCAGTGTTCTATACAGAGCTGTGGAGGTGACACTATGAGACCGCCCCATGTATTCTTCAGCCTCAGTGTTCTATGCAGAGCTGTGGAGATGACACTATGAGACCGCCCCATGTATTCTTCAGCCTCAGTGTTCTATACAGAGCTGTGGAGGTGACACTATGAGACCGCCCCATGTATTCTTCAGCCTCAGTGTTCTATGCAGAGCTGTGGAGATGACACTATGAGACCGCCCCATGTATTCTTCAGCCTCAGTGTTCTATGCAGAGCTGTGGAGATGACACTATGAGACCGCCCCATGTAGTCTTCAGCCTCAGTATTCTATGCAGAGCTGTGGAGATGACACTATGAGACATTCTAGTACCTGTAGCACATAGTGGCCATGGTTTGATCTTGTCATTGCCAGTCAGGGTGATGGCTGGGGTATTCGGGTGTCAGGGTGATGGCTGGGGTGTTTGGGTGTCAGGGTGATGGCTGGGGTGCTAGGTTGTTACGGTGATGGCTGGGGTGTTAGGGTGATGGCTGTGGTGTTAGGGTGTCAGGGTGATGGCTGGGGTGTTAGGGTGTCAGGGTGATGGCTGTGGTGATAGGGTGTTATGGTGATGGCTGGGGTGTTAGGTTGACAGGGTGATGGCTGGGGTGTTAGGGTGTCAGGGTGATGGCTGGGGTGTTAGGGTGTCAGGGTGATGGCTGGGGTGTTGGGGTGTCAGGGTGATGGCTGGGGTGTTGGGGTGTCAGGGTGATGGCTGGGGTGTTAGGGTGTCAGGGTGATGGCTGTGGTGATAGGGTGTTATGGTGATGGCTGGGGTGTTAGGTTGATAGGGTTATGGCTCGGGTGTTGGGGTGTCAGGGTGATGGCTGGGGTGTTGGGGTTTCAGGGTGATGGCTGGGGTGTCAGGATGATGGCTGGGGTGTTGGGGTGTCAGGATGATGGCTGGGGTGTTGGGGTGTCAGGGTGATGGCTGGGGTGTTTGGGTGTCAGGGTGATGGCTGGGGTGATAGGGTGTCAGGGTGATGGCTGGGGTGTTAGGGTGTCAGGGTGATGGCTGGGGTGTTAGGGTGTTACGGTGATGGCTGGGGTGTCAGGGTGATGGCTGGGGTGTTAGGGTGTCAGGGTGATGGCTGGGGTGGTTGGGGTGTCAGGGTGATGGCTGGGGTGTTGGGGTGTCAGGGTGATGGCTGGGGTGTTGGGGTGTCAGGGTGATGGCTGGGGTGTTCGGTTGACAGGGTGATGGCTGGGGTGTTGGGGTGTCAGGGTGATGGCTGTGGTGTCAGGGTGATGGCTGGGGTGTTAGGGTGTCAGGGTGATCGCTGGGGTGTTGGGGTGTCAGGGTGATGGCTGGGGTGTTGGGGTGTCAGGGTGATGGCTGGGGTGTTAGGTTGACAGGGTGATGGCTGGGGTGTCAGGGTGATGGCTGGGGTGTTGGGGTGTCAGGGTGATGGCTGGGGTGTTGGGGTGCCATGGTGATGGCTGGGGTGTTAGGGTGTCAGGGTGATGGCTGGGGTGTTGTGGTATCAGGGTGATGGCTGGGGTGCTGGGGTGTCAGGGTGATGGCTGGGGTGTTCGGTTGACAGGGTGATGGCTGGGGTGTTGGGGTGTCAGGGTGATGGCTGGGGTGTTAGGCTGTCAGGGTGATGGCTGGGGTGTTAGGTAATTTCTGTTAGATTTATAAGCACCTTTTGTTCCATGTTTGTAGCAATGAGAAGAGAGCCAGTAACACGTATGTACAGTCAGTAAGTGATGTTTTTTCTGTGTTTCACCCCACATTCATAGGCGGCAGAAGGAAGGGTGCAAGGGGGTGCCAGTCAATGTACCGGGTCACAGGATACAGTGCGGGGATGACAAAGCTGCGGGTGCTAGAGGGCTGGGATGACGAAGCTGCTGGGTGTGTGAGCTGGGCAGAGACAGAGTTGATTCGCTGTGACTGGTGTATGAGCTGGGCAGAGACAGAGTTGATTCGCTGTGACTGGTGTGTGAGCCCTGGGCAGAGACAGAGTTGATTCACTGTGACTGGTGTATGAGCTGGGCAGAGACAGAGTTGATTCGCTGTGACTAGTGTGTAAGCCCTGGGCAGAGACAGAGTTGATTCGATGTGACTGGTGTGTAAACCCTGGGCAGAGACAGAGTTGATTCGCTGTGACTGATGTGTGAGCACTGGGCAGAGACAGAGTTGATTCGCTGTGACTGGTGTGTGAGCTGGGCAGAGACAGAGTTGATTCGCTGTGACTGGTGTGTGAGCTGGGCAGAGACAGAGTTGATTCACTGTGACTGGTGTGTAAGCCCTGGGCAGAGACAGAGTTGATTCGCTGTGACTGGTGTGTGAGCCCTGGGAAGAGACAGAGTTGATTCGCTGTGACTGGTGTATGAGCCCTGGGCAGAGAGAGAGTTGATTCGCTGTGACTGGTGTATGAGCCCTGGGAAGAGACAGAGTTGATTAGCTGTGACTGGTGTATGAGCCCAGGGCAGAGACAGATTTGATTCGCTGTGACTGGTGTGTGAGCCCTGGGAAGAGACAGAGTTGATTCGCTGTGACTGGTGTATGAGCTGGGCAGAGACAGAGTTGATTCGCTGTGACTGGTGTGTGTGCCCTGGGCAGAGACAGAGTTGATTCGCTGTGACTGGTGTGTGAGCTGGGCAGAGACAGATTTGATTCGCTGTGACTGGTGTATGAGCCCTGGGCAGAGACAGAGTTGATTAGCTGTGACTGGTGTATGAGCCCTGGGAAGAGACAGAGTTGATTCGCTGTGACTGGTGTGTGAGCCCTGGGCAGAGACAGATTTGATTCGCTGTGACTGGTGTGTGAGCCCTGGGAAGAGACAGAGTTGATTCACTGTGACTGGTGGATGAGCCCTGGGAGAGACAGAGTTGATTCGCTGTGACTGTTGTGTGAGCTGGGCAGAGACAGAGTTGATTCGCTGTGACTTGTGTGTGAGCCCTGGGAAGAGACAGAGTTGATTTGCTGTGACTGGTGTATGAGCTGGGCAGAGACAGAGTTGATTCGCTGTGACTGGTGTATGAGCACTGGGCAGAGACATTCGCTGTGACTGGTGTGTGAGCCCTGGGTAGAGACAGAGTTGATTCACTGTGACTGGTGTGTAAGCCCTGGGCAGAGAGAGAGTTGATTCGCTGTGACTGGTGTGTGAGCCCTGGGCAGAGACAGAGTTGATTCGCTGTGACTGGTGTATGAGCCCTGGGCAGAGACAGAGTTGATTCGCTGTGACTGGTGTATGAGCTGGGCAGAGACAGAGTTGATTCGCTGTGACTGGTGTATGAGCCCTGGGCAGAGACAGAGTTCATTCGCTGTGACTGGTGTGTGAGCCCTGGGCAGAGACAGAGTTGATTCGCTGTGACTGGTGTGTGAGCCCTGGGCAGAGACAGAGTTGATTCGCTGTGACTGGTGTGTGAGCCCTGGGCAGAGACAGAGTTGATTCGCTGTGACTGGTGTATGAGCTGGGCAGAGACGGAGTTGATTCGCTGTGACTGGTGTATGAGCCCTGGGAAGAGACAGAGTTGATTCGCTGTGACTGGTGTGTGAGCCCTGGGCAGAGACAGAGTTGATTCGCTGTGACTGGTGTATGAGCCCTGGGCAGAGACAGAGTTGATTCGCTGTGACTGGTGTGTGAGCCCTGGGCAGAGACAGAGTTGATTCGCTGTGACTGGTGTGTGAGCCCTGGACAGAGACAGAGTTGATTCGCTGTGACTGTTGTGTGAGCCCTGGGCAGAGACAGAATTGATTCACTGTGACAGAATTGATTCACTGTGACTGGTGTGTGAGCCCTGGGCAGAGACAGAGTTGATTCGCTGTGACTGGTGTGTGAGCCCAGGGCAGAGACAGAGTTGATTCGCTGTGACTGGTGTGTGAGCCCTGGGCAGAGACAGAGTTGATTCGCTGTGACTGGTGTGTGAGCCCTGGGCAGAGACAGAGTTGATTCGCTGTGACTGGTGTGTGAGCCCTGGGCAGAGACAGAGTTGATTCGCTGTGACTGGTGTGTGAGCCCTGGGCAGAGACAGAGTAGATTCGCTGTGACTGGTGTGTGAGCCCTGGGCAGAGACAGAGTTGATTCACTGTGACTGGTGTGTGAGCCCTGGGCAGAGACAGAGTTGATTCGCTGTGACTGGTGTGTGAGCCCTGGGCAGAGACAGAGTTGATTCGCTGTGACTGGTGTGTGAGCCCTGGGCAGAGACAGAGTAGATTCGCTGTGACTGGTGTGTGAGCCCTGGGCAGAGACAGAGTTGATTCACTGTGACTGGTGTGTGAGCCCTGGGCAGAGACAGAGTTGATTCACTGTGACTGGTGTATGAGCCCTGGGCAGAGACAGAGTTGATTTGCTGTGACTGGTGTGTGAGCCCTGGGCAGAGACAGAGTTGATTCGCTGTGACTGGTGTGTGAGCTGGGCAGAGACAGAGTTGATTCGCTGTGACTGGTGTGTGAGCTGGGCAGAGACAGAGTTGATTCGCTGTGACTGGTGTGTGAGCCCTGGGCAGAGACAGAGTTGTTTCGCTGTGACTGGTGTGTGAGCTGGGCAGAGACAGAGTTGATTCGCTGTGACTGGTGTATGAGCCCTGGGCATAGACAGAGTTGATTAGCTGTGACTGGTGTGTGAGCCCTGGGCAGAGACAGAGTTGATTCGCTGTGACTGGTGTGTGAGCCCTGGGCAGAGACAGATTTGATTCGCTGTGACTGGTGTGTGAGCTGGGAAGAGACAGAGTTGATTCGCTGTGACTGGTATATGAGCCCTGGGCAGAGACAAAGTTGGTTCGCTGTGACTGGTGTATGAGCCTTGGGCAGAGACAGAGTTGATTCGCTGTGACTGGTGTATGAGCTGGGCAGAGACAGAGTTGATTTGCTGTGTCTGGTGTGTGAGCCCTGGGCATAAACTGAGTTGATTCGCTGTGACTGGTGTATGAGCTGGGCAGAGAAAGAGTTGATTCGCTGTGACTGGTGTATGAGCTGGGCAGAGACAGAGTTGATTTGCTGTGTCTGGTGTGTGAGCCCTGGGCAGAAACTGAGTTGATTCGCTGTGACTGGTGTATGAGCTGGGCAGAGACAGAGTTGTTTCGCTGTGACTGGTGTGTGTGCCCTGGGCAGAGACAGAGTTGATTCGCTGTGACTGGTGTATGAGCTGGGCAGAGACAGAGTTGATTCGCTGTGACTGGTGTATGAGCTGGGCAGAGACAAAGTTGATTCGCTGTGACTGGTGTATGAGCCCTGGGCAGAGACAGAGTTGATTCGCTGTGACTGGTGTGTGAGCCCTGGGCAGAGACAGAGTTGATTCGCTGTGACTGGTGTGTGAGCCCTGGGTAGAGACAGAGTTGATTCGCTGTGACTGGTGTGTGAGCCCTGGGCAGAGACAGAGTTGATTCGCTGTGACTGGTGTATGAGCCCTGGGCAGAGACATAGTTGATTCGCTGTGACTGGTGTATGAGCCCTGGGAAGAGACAGAGTTGATTCGCTGTGACTGGTGTGTGAGCCCTGGGCAGAGACAGATTTGATTCGCTGTGACTGGTGTGTGAGCCCTGGGCAGAGACAGAGTTGATTCGCTGTGACTGGTGTGTGAGCCCTGGGAAGAGACAGAGTTGATTCGCTGTGACTGGTGTATGAGCCCTGGGCATAGACAGAGTTGTTTCGCTGTGACTGGTGTATGAGCCCTGGGCAGAGACAGAGTTGATTCGCTGTGACTGGTGTGTGAGCCCTGGGCAGAGACAGATTTGATTCGCTGTGACTGGTGTGTGAGCTGGGAAGAGACAGAGTTGATTCGCTGTGACTGGTATATGAGCCCTGGGCAGAGACAAAGTTGGTTCGCTGAGACTGGTGTATGAGCCTTGGGCAGAGACAGAGTTGATTCGCTGTGACTGGTATATGAGCTGGGCAGAGACAGAGTTGATTTGCTGTGTCTGGTGTGTGAGCCCTGGGCAGAGACTGAGTTGATTCGCTGTGACTGGTGTATGAGCTGGGCAGAGACAGAGTTGATTCGCTGTGACTGGTGTATGAGCTGGGCAGAGACAAAGTTGATTCGCTGTGACTGGTGTATGAGCCCTGGCAGAGACAGAGTTGATTCGCTGTGACTGGTGTGTGAGCCCTGGGCAGAGACAGAGTTGATTCGCTGTGACTGGTGTATGAGCCCTGGGCAGAGACAGAGTTGATTCGCTGTGACTGGTATGTGAGCTGGGCAGAGACAGATTTGATTCGCTGTGACTGGTGTGTGACCCCTGGGCAGAGACAGAGTTGATTCGCTGTGACTGGTGTGTGAGCTGGGAAGAGACAGAGTTGATTTGCTGTGACTGGTGTATGAGCTGGGCAGAGACAAAGTTGGTTCGCTGTGACTGGTGTATGAGCCTTGGGCAGAGACAGAGTTGATTCGCTGTGACTGGTGTATGAGCTGGGAAGAGACAGAGTTGATTTGCTGTGTCTGGTGTGTGAGCCCTGGGCAGAGACTGAGTTGATTCGCTGTGACTGGTGTATGAGCTGGGCAGAGACATAGTTGATTCGCTGTGACTGGTGTGTGAGCCCTTGGCAGAGACAGAGTTGATTCGCTGTGACTGGTGTATGAGCTGGGCAGAGACAGAGTTGATTCGCTGTGACTGGTGTATGAGCTGGGCAGAGACAAAGTTGATTCGCTGTGACTGGTGTATGAGCCCTGGGCAGAGACAGAGTTGATTCGCTGTGACTGGTGTGTGAGCCCTGGGCAGAGACAGAGTTGATTCGCTGTGACTGGTGTGTGAGCCCTGGGCAGAGACAGAGTTGATTCGCTGTGACTGGTGTGTGAGCCCTGGGCAGAGACAGAGTTGATTCGCTGTGACTGGTGTATGAGCCCGGGGCAGAGACAGAGTTGATTCGCTGTGACTGGTGTATGAGCCCTGGGAAGAGACAGAGTTGATTCTCTGTGACTGGTGTGTGAGCCCTGGGCAAAGACAGATTTGATTCGCTGTGACTGGTGTGTGAGCCCTGGGCAGAGACAGAGTTGATTCGCTGTGACTGGTGTATGAGCCCTGGGACGAGACAGAGTTGATTCGCTGTGACTGGTGTATGAGCCCTGGGCAGAGACAGAGTTGATTCACTGTGACTGGTGTGTAAGCCCTGGGCAGAGACATAGTTGATTCGCTGTGACTGGTGTATGAGCTGGGCAGAGACAGAGTTGATTCGCTGTGACTGGTGTATGAGCCCTGGGCAGAGACAGAGTTGATTCGCTGTGACTGGTGTATGAGCCCTGGGCATAGACAGAGTTGTTTCGCTGTGACTGGTGTATGAGCTGGGCAGAGACAGAGTTGATTCGCTGTGACTGGTGTATGAGCCCTGGGAAAAGACAGAGTTGATTCGCTGTGACTGGTGTATGAGCTGGGAAGAGACAGAGTTGATTCGCTGTGACTGGTGTATAAGCCCTGGGCAGAGACAGAGTTGATTCGCTGTGACTGGTGTATTAGCCCTGGGAAGAGACAGAGTTGATTCGCTGTGACTGGTGTATGAGCTGGGAAGAGACAGAGTTGATTCGCTGTGACTGGTGTGTGAGCCCTGGGCAGAGACAGAGTTGATTCGCTGTGACTGGTGTATGAGCTGGGCAGAGACAGAGTTGATTCGCTGTGACTGTTGTATGAGCTGGGCAGAGACAGAGTTGATTCGCTGTGACTGGTGTATGAGCTGGGCAGAGACAGAGTTGATTCGCTGTGACTGGTGTATGAGCTGGGCAGAGACAGACTTGATTCGCTGTGACTGGTGTATAAGCCCTGGGCAGAGACAGAGTTGATTCGCTGTGACTGGTGTATGAGCTGGGCAGAGACAGAGTTGATTCGCTGTGACTGGTGTATGAGCTGGACAGAGACAGACTTGATTCGCTGTGACTGGTGTATAAGCCCTGGGCAGAGACAGAGTTGATTCGCTGTGACTGGTGTGTGAGCCCTGGGCAGAGACAGAGTTGATTCGCTGTGACTGGTGTGTGAGCCCTGGGCAGAGACAGAGTTGATTCGCTGTGACTGGTGTGTGAGCCCTGGGCAGAGACAGAGTTGATTCGCTGTGACTGGTGTATGAGCCCGGGGCAGAGACAGAGTTGATTCGCTGTGACTGGTGTATGAGCCCTGGGAAGAGACAGAGTTGATTCTCTGTGACTGGTGTGTGAGCCCTGGGCAAAGACAGATTTGATTCGCTGTGACTGGTGTGTGAGCCCTGGGCAGAGACAGAGTTGATTCGCTGTGACTGGTGTGTGAGCCCTGGGACGAGACAGAGTTGATTCGCTGTGACTGGTGTATGAGCCCTGGGCAGAGACAGAGTTGATTCACTGTGACTGGTGTGTAAGCCCTGGGCAGAGACATAGTTGATTCGCTGTGACTGGTGTATGAGCTGGGCAGAGACAGAGTTGATTCGCTGTGACTGGTGTATGAGCCCTGGGCAGAGACAGAGTTGATTCGCTGTGACTGGTGTATGAGCCCTAGGCATAGACAGAGTTGTTTCGCTGTGACTGGTGTATGAGCTGGGCAGAGACAGAGTTGATTCGCTGTGACTGGTGTATGAGCCCTGGGAAAAGACAGAGTTGATTCGCTGTGACTGGTGTATGAGCTGGGAAGAGACAGAGTTGATTCGCTGTGACTGGTGTATAAGCCCTGGGCAGAGACAGAGTTGATTCGCTGTGACTGGTGTATTAGCCCTGGGAAGAGACAGAGTTGATTCGCTGTGACTGGTGTATGAGCTGGGAAGAGACAGAGTTGATTCGCTGTGACTGGTGTGTGAGCCCTGGGCAGAGACAGAGTTGATTCGCTGTGACTGGTGTATGAGCTGGGCAGAGACAGAGTTGATTCGCTGTGACTGTTGTATGAGCTGGGCAGAGACAGAGTTGATTCGCTGTGACTGGTGTATGAGCTGGGCAGAGACAGAGTTGATTCGCTGTGACTGGTGTATGAGCTGGGCAGAGACAGACTTGATTCGCTGTGACTGGTGTATAAGCCCTGGGCAGAGACAGAGTTGATTCGCTGTGACTGGTGTATGAGCCCTGGGCATAGACAGAGTTGATTCGCTGTGACTGGTGTATGAGCTGGTAAGAGACAGAGTTGATTCGCTGTGACTGGTGTGTGAGCACTGGGCAGAGACAGAGTTGATTCGCTGTGACTGGTGTATGAGCTGGGAAGAGACAGAGTTGATTCGCTGTGACTGGTGTATAAGCCCTGGGCAGAGACAGAGTTGATTCGCTGTGACTGGTGTATTAGCCCTGGGAAGAGACAGAGTTGATTCGCTGTGACTGGTGTATGAGCTGGGAAGAGACAGAGTTGATTCGCTGTGACTGGTGTGTGAGCCCTGGGCAGAGACAGAGTTGATTCGCTGTGACTGGTGTATGAGCTGGGCAGAGACAGAGTTGATTCGCTGTGACTGTTGTATGAGCTGGGCAGAGACAGAGTTGATTCGCTGTGACTGGTGTATGAGCTGGGCAGAGACAGAGTTGATTCGCTGTGACTGGTGTATGAGCTGGGCAGAGACAGACTTGATTCGCTGTGACTGGTGTATAAGCCCTGGGCAGAGACAGAGTTGATTCGCTGTGACTGGTGTATGAGCCCTGGGCATAGACAGAGTTGATTCGCTGTGACTGGTGTATGAGCTGGTAAGAGACAGAGTTGATTCGCTGTGACTGGTGTGTGAGCACTGGGCAGAGACAGAGTTGATTCGCTGTGACTGGTGTATGAGCTGGGCAGAGACAGACTTGATTCGCTGTGACTGGTGTATAAGCCCTGGGCAGAGACAGAGTTGATTCGCTGTGACTGGTGTGTGAGCCCTGGGCAGAGACAGAGTTGATTCGCTGTGACTGGTGTGTGAGCCCTGGGCAGAGACAGAGTTGATTCGCTGTGACTGGTGTGTGAGCCCTGGGCAGAGACAGAGTTGATTCGCTGTGACTGGTGTATGAGCCCGGGTCAGAGACAGAGTTGATTCGCTGTGACTGGTGTATGAGCCCTGGGAAGAGACAGAGTTGATTCTCTGTGACTGGTGTGTGAGCCCTGGGCAAAGACAGATTTGATTCGCTGTGACTGGTGTGTGAGCCCTGGGCAGAGACAGAGTTGATTCGCTGTGACTGGTGTGTGAGCCCTGGGACGAGACAGAGTTGATTCGCTGTGACTGGTGTATGAGCCCTGGGCAGAGACAGAGTTGATTCACTGTGACTGGTGTGTAAGCCCTGGGCAGAGACATAGTTGATTCGCTGTGACTGGTGTATGAGCTGGGCAGAGACAGAGTTGATTCGCTGTGACTGGTGTATGAGCCCTGGGCAGAGACAGAGTTGATTCGCTGTGACTGGTGTATGAGCCCTGGGCATAGACAGAGTTGTTTCGCTGTGACTGGTGTATGAGCTGGGCAGAGACAGAGTTGATTCGCTGTGACTGGTGTATGAGCCCTGGGAAAAGACAGAGTTGATTCGCTGTGACTGGTGTATGAGCTGGGAAGAGACAGAGTTGATTCGCTGTGACTGGTGTATAAGCCCTGGGCAGAGACAGAGTTGATTCGCTGTGACTGGTGTATTAGCCCTGGGAAGAGACAGAGTTGATTCGCTGTGACTGGTGTATGAGCTGGGAAGAGACAGAGTTGATTCGCTGTGACTGGTGTGTGAGCCCTGGGCAGAGACAGAGTTGATTCGCTGTGACTGGTGTATGAGCTGGGCAGAGACAGAGTTGATTCGCTGTGACTGTTGTATGAGCTGGGCAGAGACAGAGTTGATTCGCTGTGACTGGTGTATGAGCTGGGCAGAGACAGAGTTGATTCGCTGTGACTGGTGTATGAGCTGGGCAGAGACAGACTTGATTCGCTGTGACTGGTGTATAAGCCCTGGGCAGAGACAGAGTTGATTCGCTGTGACTGGTGTATGAGCCCTGGGCATAGACAGAGTTGATTCGCTGTGACTGGTGTATGAGCTGGTAAGAGACAGAGTTGATTCGCTGTGACTGGTGTGTGAGCACTGGGCAGAGACAGAGTTGATTCGCTGTGACTGGTGTATGAGCTGGGAAGAGACAGAGTTGATTCGCTGTGACTGGTGTATAAGCCCTGGGCAGAGACAGAGTTGATTCACTGTGACTGGTGTATTAGCCCTGGGAAGAGACAGAGTTGATTCGCTGTGACTGGTGTATGAGCTGGGAAGAGACAGAGTTGATTCGCTGTGACTGGTGTGTGAGCCCTGGGCAGAGACAGAGTTGATTCGCTGTGACTGGTGTATGAGCTGGGCAGAGACAGAGTTGATTCGCTGTGACTGTTGTATGAGCTGGGCAGAGACAGAGTTGATTCGCTGTGACTGGTGTATGAGCTGGGCAGAGACAGAGTTGATTCGCTGTGACTGGTGTATGAGCTGGGCAGAGACAGACTTGATTCGCTGTGACTGGTGTATAAGCCCTGGGCAGAGACAGAGTTGATTCGCTGTGACTGGTGTATGAGCCCTGGGCATAGACAGAGTTGATTCGCTGTGACTGGTGTATGAGCTGGTAAGAGACAGAGTTGATTCGCTGTGACTGGTGTGTGAGCACTGGGCAGAGACAGAGTTGATTCGCTGTGACTGGTGTATGAGCTGGGCAGAGACAGAGTTGATTCGCTGTGACTGGTGTGTGAGCCCTGGGCAGAGACAGAGTTGATTCGCTGTGACTGGTGTATGAGCCTGTCAGAATTCGTTTGGATCTTCCAGTGTGAAAACATATTAGCAGGGACTGAGGTTCACGGAATAATAACTAGTTTATTAAAGCAACGTACAACTGTAAACAATAAATATAAAGCAGGAATAACTAGAGAACACAAAGGGAAAACTGAGGGGACATGGGATGCCAGGAAACTGTGAGTACATGAGAATGATGTAGACTGTGGTAGCGTATGCACGTACCAGGGTTGCAGGATTGCACTGTAACTGGAACACAGGATGACACTGATGATTTGTAAACTTGTGAACGGTGACTAAAGGTGCTGATGAGTTAAGGAACTTGTGAATGATGATTTAAGACACTGGTGATTTGCAGACTTGTAAATGGTGACTGAAGATGCTGATGAGTTAAGGAACTTGTAAATGATGATTGAAGACACTGGTGATTTGCAGACTTGTAAATGGTGACTGAAGATGCTGATGAGTTAAGGAACTTGTAAATGATGATTGAAGACACTGGTGATTTGCAGACTTGTAAATGGTGACTGAAGATGCTGATGAGTTAAGGAACTTAAGAATAATGGTTAAAGACACTGGTGGTTTACAGAGTAGTAAATGGTGACTGGAGACGCTGATGATTCCAGGAACTTGAGAATGATAACTAAAGACACTGGTGGTTTGTAGAGTAGTAAATGGTGACTGAAGACGCTGATGATTCCAGGAACTTGAGAATAATAATTAAAGACACTGGTGATTTGCAAAGTAGTAAACGGTGACTGAGGACGCTGATGATTCCAGGAACTTGAGAATAATAATTAAAGACACTGGTGGTTTGCAGAGTAGTAAACGGTGACTGGAGACACTGATGATTCTAGGAACTTGAAAATAACAATTAAAGACACTGATGGTTTGCAGAGTAGCAAACGGTGACTGGAGACGCTGATGATTCCAGGAACTTGAGAATGATAACTAAAGACACTGGTGGTTTGTAGAGTAGTAAATGGTGACTGAAGACGCTGATGATTCCAGGAACTTGAGAATAATAATTAAAGACACTGGTGATTTGCAAAGTAGTAAACGGTGACTGAGGACGCTGATGATTCCAGGAACTTGAGAATAATAATTAAAGACACTGGTGGTTTGCAGAGTAGTAAACGGTGACTGGAGACACTGATGATTCCAGGAACTTGAAAATAACAATTAAAGACACTGATGGTTTGCAGAGTAGCAAACGGTGACTGGAGACACTGATGATTCTAGGAACTTGAGAATGATAACTAAAGACACTGGTGGTTTGCAGAGTAGTAAATGGTGACTGAAGACGCTGATGATTCCAGGAACTTGAGAATAATAATTAAAGACACTGGTGATTTGCAAAGTAGTAAACGGTGACTGAGGACGCTGATGATTCCAGGAACTTGAGAATAATAATTAAAGTCCTGAAGCTGCTTGAGAATGCTGGAAGCTGTGCAGCAGTTAATGCTGGAAGCACCGGAGACACTGGGGTAGACTGCGGAGAAACTCGCCGGGAACAAGAGCACTGGCAGTTCTTTGGTCGATTTAGCAGCAGAGATCAGCATGACCAGGACCAGGAGCTGTAACAATCTTGACTCGATGAACTGGCACCAGGGAGCCTGTGTGGCTGGCCTAAGTAGTGAGTACAGGTGCTGCTCACAGCTGTGGTAGCAGCTACTAATCAAGATGCAGATACAGAGCAGAACTCTGAACACCAGAGCAGAGAGCGCCACCCCAGGCATGGAGTAGAAACTACATGGGATTGTGACAGTACCCCCTCCCTAAGGAGCGGATTCCAGACGCTCAACACATGTCAGAGTCTGAATCAAAAGGTAGAGGGCATATCACGGTATCCTCATGCTGCAAAGGAAGTCCAACAGAGGCTTTCAACTTAGATTTTCCCTTTTTCTTCTTTCTCCTTTTTGTGGATTTCCCAGTAGGAACAATAGACTGGAGCTGAAGAAAACCAACAGGTAAGCTGATTGCTGGAGTCTCAAAGCTGGCAACAGGATTCTCGGATGAATCAAGATAGATAGGAACCTTGGATGACCCCGGCTGGGCAGGAACCTCATTTGGGACTGAAGACTGGTAAGACCATGAATTGAATTTCTTAATTACCATTTCACTGAAGGCCACAAGATTAAGAAGAACTGGGTCATTGGTCTCAATTAGTGGACTAGCCCAAGCCGCGGCTTCTCCTCTGAAGGTCAGGAATAAAAGTTTAACTATGTTGGATGGAGTAATTCCGAGGGAAAGATCTGTCTCCATCATAGAAACATATCGATTAACTAGTGCGTAGTATTGCGTTAAATCTCCATCAAAGTAATCCAAAGATGGAGCGTTGGATGAATTCTGTGAAGTGGAAACTTGATTTTCTGGAAACACTGGAGATGGATCATCAGGACACTGATGAGGGGACAGACTTTCAGAAGACTGGTCAGAAATATATGATGATCCTAACTGAACTTGGATTAGAGGCTTGGATGGTACTTTTTGGATTTGGTCCTTCCTGGAAGTCCTGGGGGACTGGGCTGTACCCAAATCGTGAGCCAACAAGTTAGTAGTAGAATTGGAACCCAGGACTACAACAGTGCCTATGTGTCTAAATATATGGCCTGTGTTGTGAGAAACGAGAGTGCTAGATTCTTCTTCTGAAATTGACATAATGCTCAAAGCCCCCTCATCACGGGGCTGAACTAAGGCAGAAGCCCCCTCTTCACGGGGCTGAACTACGGCAGAAGCCCCCTCTTCACGGGGCTGAACTACGGCAGAAGCCCCCTCTTCACGGGGCTGAACTAAGGCAGGAGCCCCCTCTTCACGGGGCTGAACTAAGGCAGGAGCCCCCTCTTCACGGGGCTGAACTAAGGCAGGAGCCCCCTCTTCACGGGGCTGAACTAAGGCAGGAGCCCCCTCTTCACGGGGCTGAACTAAGGCAGGAGCCCCCTCTTCACGGGGCTGAACTAAGGCAGGAGCCCCCTCTTCACGGGGCTGAACTAAGGCAGGAGCCCCCTCTTCACGGGGCTGGGCTGAGGCAAGAGCCCCCTCTTCACGGGGCTGGGCTGAGGCAAGAGCCCCCTCTTCACGGGGCTGGGCTGAGGCAAGAGCCCCCTCTTCACGGGGCTGGGCTGAGGCAAGAGCCCCCTCTTCACGGGGCTGGGCTGAGGCAAGAGCCCCCTCTTCACGGAGCTGGGCTGCGCTCTGAAGGCTCTCTTGCTGGGCAGCGCTCTGAAGGCTCTCTTGCTGGGCAGCGCTCTGAAGGCTCTCTTGCTGGGCAGCGCTCTGAAGGCTCTCTGGCTGGGCAGCGCTCTGAAGGCTCTCTGGCTGGGCAGCGCTCTGAAGGCTCTCTGGCTGGGCAGCGCTCTGAAGGCTCTCTGGCTGGGCAGCGCTCTGAAGGCTCTCTGGCTGGGCAGCGCTCTGAAGGCTCTCTGGCTGGGCAGCGCTCTGAAGGTCCTCTGGCTGGGCAGCGCTCTGTAGACCCTCTGGCTGGGCAGCGCTCTGTAGACCCTCTGGCTGGGCAGCGCTCTGTAGACCCTCTGGCTGGGCAGCACTCTGTAGACCCTCGGATCCCCTTCCTGGGGCTGGACCCTCTGAAGAACCCCCTCCTGGGGCTGGACCCTCTGAAGAACCCCCTCCTGGGGCTGGACCCTCAGAAGAACCCCCTCCTGGGGCTGGACACTCTGAAGAACCCCCTCCTGCGGCTGGACGCGCTGAACCCTTCACTGGGGCTGGACGCTCTGAAGAACCCCCTCTTGGGGCTGGACATTCTGAAAAACCCCTCACTGGGGCTGGACGCTCTGAACCCCTCACTGGGGCTGGACGCTCTGAAGAACCCCCTCTTGGGGCTGGACGCTCCGAACCCCTCACTGGGGCTGGACACTCTGAAGAACCCCTTCTTGGGGCAAGATACTCTGAAGAACCCCTTCTTGGGGCTGGACACTCTGAAGAACCCCCTCCTGGGGCGACAGGCTTGGAAACTCTAGGTGGAAGACCAGTTTTGTGACAGATGGTATTTAAAGATTGGAGATACACTCTGCCCTCATTTCTTTGTTTTCGAATGGGACAGGTTAAAATAAAATGTCCTTGACCCCCACAATACAGGCAAAGTTTATAGTCTCTTCGATACTGGCGTTCTGTTTCAGAGAGGCTAGGTCGAGGGAAACTTTGGAACTAGGCCTCTTGTCTGAGGAGGAGAGGTGCCCCTATCATGCCTAGTCCATGGGTCAGAAGAAAACTCCTTTTCTGGAGCTATTTTACTGGGGTTTACCAGTCTCCCCAGGAATTCAGGAAGAACGCATAGAATACCGGACACTAAAGTCTGTAGCTGGTCTAACTGCTCCTTTAAAACCCCCAGTTGTAACAAATCTAAAGAAGGTGATGTCACGGGAGCTGAGGGGTTAACGAGCTGTGAGAAAACTCCCTCAGGCAGACTGCAATTATTTCCCCTGCTGTTTGTTTTTGGCCAGTTCATACTGTCAGAATTCGTTTGGATCTTCCAGTGTGAAAACATATTAGCAGGGACTGAGGTTCACGGAATAATAACTAGTTTATTAAAGCAACGTACAACTGTAAACAATAAATATAAAGCAGGAATAACTAGAGAACACAAAGGGAAAACTGAGGGGACATGGGATGCCAGGAAACTGTGAGTACATGAGAATGATGTAGACTGTGGTAGAGTATGCACGTACCAGGGTTGCAGGATTGCACTGTAACTGGAACACAGGATGACACTGATGATTTGTAAACTTGTGAACGGTGACTAAAGGTACTGATGAGTTAAGGAACTTGTGAATGATGATTTAAGACACTGGTGATTTGCAGACTTGTAAATGGTGACTGAAGATGCTGATGAGTTAAGGAACTTGTAAATGATGATTGAAGACACTGGTGATTTGCAGACTTGTAAATGGTGACTGAAGATGCTGATGAGTTAAGGAACTTAAGAATAATGGTTAAAGACACTGGTGGTTTACAGAGTAGTAAATGGTGACTGGAGACGCTGATGATTCCAGGAACTTGAGAATGATAACTAAAGACACTGGTGGTTTGTAGAGTAGTAAATGGTGACTGAAGACGCTGATGATTCCAGGAACTTGAGAATAATAATTAAAGACACTGGTGATTTGCAAAGTAGTAAACGGTGACTGAGGACGCTGATGATTCCAGGAACTTGAGAATAATAATTAAAGACACTGGTGGTTTGCAGAGTAGTAAACGGTGACTGGAGACACTGATGATTCTAGGAACTTGAAAATAACAATTAAAGACACTGATGGTTTGCAGAGTAGTAAACGGTGACTGAAGACGCTGATGATTCTAGGAACTTGAAAATAACAATTAAAGACACTGATGGTTTGCAGAGTAGCAAACGGTGACTGGAGACACTGATGATTCTAGGAACTTGAGAATGATAACTAAAGACACTGGTGGTTTGCAGAGTAGCAAACGGTGACTGGAGACACTGATGATTCTAGGAACTTGAGAATGATAACTAAAGACACTGGTGGTTTGCAGAGTAGTAAATGGTGACTGAAGACGCTGATGATTCCAGGAACTTGAGAATAATAATTAAAGACA
Organism: Pseudophryne corroboree; assembly: GCF_028390025.1. Lineage (NCBI taxonomy): Eukaryota > Metazoa > Chordata > Amphibia > Anura > Myobatrachidae > Pseudophryne > Pseudophryne corroboree. The sequence continues at coordinate 26,160 of NW_026970299.1, forward strand.
CTGGTGATTTGCAAAGTAGTAAACGGTGACTGAGGACGCTGATGATTCCAGGAACTTGAGAATGATAATTAAAGTCCAGAAGCTGCTTGAGAATGCTGGAAGCTGTGCAGCAGTTAATGCTGGAAGCACCGTAGACACTGGGGTAGACTGCGGAGAAACTCGCCGGGAACAAGAGCACTGGCAGTTCTTTGGTCTATTTAGCAGCAGAGATCAGCATGACCAGGACCAGGAGCTGTAACAATCTTGACTCGATGAACTGGCACCAGGGAGCCTGTGTGGCTGGCCTAAGTAGTGAGTACAGGTGCTGCTCACAGCTGTGGTAGCAGCTACTAATCAAGATGAAGATACAGAGCAGCACTCTGAACACCAGAGCAGAGAGCGCCACCCCAGGCATGGAGTAGAAACTACATGGGATTGTGACAGAGCCCTGGGCAGAGACAGAGTTGATTCGCTGTGACTGGTGTATAAGCCCTGGGCAGAGACAGAGTTGATTCGCTGTGACTGGTGTATAAGCCCTGGGCAGAGACAGAGTTGATTCGCTGTGACTGGTATATGAGCCCTGGGCAGAGACAGAGTTGATTCGCTGTGACTGGTGTGTAAGCCCTGGGCAGAGACAGAGTTGATTCGCTGTGACTGGTGTGTGAGACCTGGGCATAGACAGAGTTGTTTCGCTGTGACTGGTGTATGAGCTGGGCAGAGACAGAGTTGATTCGCTGTGAGTGGTGTGTGAGCCCTGGGCATAGACAGAGTTGTTTCGGTGTGACTGGTGTATGAGCCCTGGGCAGAGACAGAGTTGATTCGCTGTGACTGGTATATGAGCTGGGCAGAGACAGAGTTGATTCGCTGTGACTGGTGTATGAGCTGGGCAGAGACAGAGTTGATTCGCTGTGACTGGTATATGAGCTGGGCAGAGACAGAGTTGATTCGCTGTGACTGGTGTGTGAGCCCTGGCAGAGACAGACTTGATTTGCTGTGACTGGTGTGTGAGCCCTGGGCAGAGACAGAGTTGATTTGCTGTGTCTGGTGTGTGAGCCCTGGGCAGAGACTGAGTTGATTCGCTGTGACTGGTGTATGAGCTGGGCAGAGACAGAGTTGATTCGCTGTGACTGGTGTGTGAGCCCTGGGCAGAGACTGAGTTGATTCGCTGTGACTGGTGTATGAGCTGGGCAGAGACAGAGTTGATTCGCTGTGACTGGTGTATGAGCTGGGCAGAGACAAAGTTGATTCGCTGTGACTGGTGTGTGAGCCCTGGGCAGAGACAGAGTTGATTCGCTGTGACTGGTGTATGAGCCCTGGGCAGAGACAGAGTTGATTCGCTGTGACTGGTGTATGAGCCCTGGGAAGAGACAGAGTTGATTCTCTGTGACTGGTGTGTGAGCCCTGGGCAAAGACAGATTTGATTCGCTGTGACTGGTGTGTGACCCCTGGGCAGAGACAGAGTTGATTCGCTGTGACTGGTGTGTGAGCCCTGGGACGAGACAGAGTTGATTCGCTGTGACTGGTGTATGAGCCCTGGGCATAGACAGAGTTGTTTCGCTGTGACTGGTGTATGAGCCCTGGGCAGAGACAGAGTTGATTCACTGTGACTGGTGTGTAAGCCCTGGGCAGAGACATAGTTGATTCGCTGTGACTGGTGTATGAGCTGGGCAGAGACAGAGTTGATTCGCTGTGACTGGTGTATGAGCCCTGGGCAGAGACAGAGTTGATTCGCTGTGACTGGTGTATGAGCCCTGGGCATAGACAGAGTTGTTTCGCTGTGACTGGTGTATGAGCTGGGCAGAGACAGAGTTGATTCGCTGTGACTGGTGTATGAGCCCTGGGAAGAGACAGAGTTGATTCGCTGTGACTGGTGTATGAGCTGGGAAGAGACAGAGTTGATTCGCTGTGACTGGTGTGTGAGCCCTGGGCAGAGACAGAGTTGATTCGCTGTGACTGGTGTATGAGCTGGGCAGAGACAGAGTTGATTCGCTGTGACTGGTGTATGAGCTGGGCAGAGACAGACTTGATTCGCTGTGACTGGTGTATAAGCCCTGGGCAGAGACAGAGTTGATTCGCTGTGACTGGTGTATGAGCCCTGGGCATAGACAGAGTTGTTTCGCTGTGACTGGTGTATGAGCTGGGCAGAGACAGAGTTGATTCGCTGTGACTGGTGTATGAGCCCTGGGAAGAGACAGAGTTGATTCGCTGTGACTGGTGTATGAGCTGGGAAGAGACAGAGTTGATTCGCTGTGACTGGTGTGTGAGCACTGGGCAGAGACAGAGTTGATTCGCTGTGACTGGTGTATGCGCTGGGCAGAGACAGAGTTGATTCACTGTGACTGGTGTGTAAGCCCTGGGCAGAGACAGAGTTGATTCGCTGTGACTGGTGTGTGAGACCTTGGCATAGACAGAGTTGTTTCGGTGTGACTGGTGTATGAGCCCTGGGCAGAGACAGAGTTGATTCGCTGTGACTGGTATATGAGCTGGGCAGAGACAGAGTTGATTCGCTGTGACTGGTGTATGAGCTGGGCAGAGACAGAGTTGATTCGCTGTGACTGGTGTGTGAGCCCTGGGCAGAGACAGAGTTGATTCGCTGTGACTGGTGTATGAGCCCTGGGCAGAGACAGAGTTGATTCGCTGTGACTGGTGTATGAGCCCTGGGAAGAGACAGAGTTGATTCTCTGTGACTGGTGTGTGAGCCCTGGGCAAAGACAGATTTGATTCGCTGTGACTGGTGTGTGACCCCTGGGCAGAGACAGAGTTGATTCGCTGTGACTGGTGTGTGAGCCCTGGGACGAGACAAAGTTGATTCGCTGTGACTGGTGTATGAGCCCTGGGCATAGACAGAGTTGTTTCGCTGTGACTGGTGTATGAGCCCTGGGCAGAGACAGAGTTGATTCACTGTGACTGGTGTGTAAGCCCTGGGCAGAGACATAGTTGATTCGCTGTGACTGGTGTATGAGCTGGGCAGAGACAGAGTTGATTCGCTGTGACTGGTGTATGAGCCCTGGGCAGAGACAGAGTTGATTCGCTGTGACTGGTGTATGAGCCCTGGGCATAGACAGAGTTGTTTCGCTGTGACTGGTGTATGAGCTGGGCAGAGACAGAGTTGATTCGCTGTGACTGGTGTATGAGCCCTGGGAAGAGACAGAGTTGATTTGCTGTGACTGGTGTATGAGCTGGGAAGAGACAGAGTTGATTCGCTGTGACTGGTGTATAAGCCCTGGGCAGAGACAAAGTTGATTCGCTGTGACTGGTGTATGAGCCCTGGGCATAGACAGAGTTGTTTCGCTGTGACTGGTGTATGAGCTGGGCAGAGACAGAGTTGATTCGCTGTGACTGGTGTATGAGCCCTGGGAAGAGACAGAGTTGATTCGCTGTGACTGGTGTATGAGCTGGGAAGAGACAGAGTTGATTCGCTGTGACTGGTGTGTGAGCCCTGGGCAGAGACAGAGTTGATTCGCTGTGACTGGTGTATGAGCTGGGCAGAGACAGAGTTGATTCGCTGTGACTGCTGTATGAGCTGGGCAGAGACAGACTTGATTCGCTGTGACTGGTGTATAAGCCCTGGGCAGAGACAGAGTTGATTCGCTGTGACTGGTGTATGAGCCCTGGGCATAGACAGAGTTGTTTCGCTGTGACTGGTGTATGAGCTGGGCAGAGACAGAGTTGATTCGCTGTGACTGGTGTATGAGCCCTGGGAAGAGACAGAGTTGATTCGCTGTGACTGGTGTATGAGCTGGGAAGAGACAGAGTTGATTCGCTGTGACAGGTGTGTGAGCACTGGGCAGAGACAGAGTTGATTCGCTGTGACTGGTGTATGCGCTGGGCAGAGACAGAGTTGATTCACTGTGACTGGTGTGTAAGCCCTGGGCAGAGACAGAGTTGATTCGCTGTGACTGGTGTGTGAGACCTGGGCATAGACAGAGTTGTTTCGCTGTGACTGGTGTATGAGCTGGGCAGAGACAGAGTTGATTCGCTGTGAGTGGTGTGTGAGCCCTGGGCATAGACAGAGTTGTTTCGGTGTGACTGGTGTATGAGCCCTGGGCAGAGACAGAGTTGATTCGCTGTGACTGGTATATGAGCTGGGCAGAGACAGAGTTGATTCGCTGTGACTGGTGTATGAGCTGGGCAGAGACAGAGTTGATTCGCTGTGACTGGTATATGAGCTGGGCAGAGACAGAGTTGATTCGCTGTGACTGGTGTGTGAGCCCTGGCAGAGACAGACTTGATTTGCTGTGACTGGTGTGTGAGCCCTGGGCAGAGACAGAGTTGATTTGCTGTGACTGGTGTGTGAGCCCTGGGCAGAGACAGAGCTGATTCGCTGTGACTAGTGTGTGAGCTGGACAGAGACAGAGTTGATTCGCTGTGACTGGTGTATGAGCCCTGGGCAGAGACAGAGTTGATTCGCTGTGACTGGTGTGTGAGCCCTGGGCAGAGACAGATTTGATTAGCTGTGACTGGTGTGTGAGCAGGGGAGAGACAGAGTTGATTCGCTGTGACTGGTATATGAGCCCTGGGCAGAGACAAAGTTGGTTCGCTGTGACTGGTGTATGAGCCCTGGGCAGAGACAGAGTTGATTCGCTGTGACTGGTGTATGAGCTGGGCAGAGACAGAGTTGATTTGCTGTGTCTGGTGTGTGAGCCCTGGGCAGAGACTGAGTTGATTCGCTGTGACTGGTGTATGAGCTGGGCAGAGACAGAGTTGATTCGCTGTGACTGGTGTGTGAGCCCTGGGCAGAGACAGAGTTGATTCGCTGTGACTGGTGTATGAGCTGGGCAGAGACAGAGTTGATTCGCTGTGACTGGTGTATGAGCTGGGCAGAGACAAAGTTGATTCGCTGTGACTGGTGTGTGAGCCCTGGGCAGAGACAGAGTTGATTCGCTGTGACTGGTGTATGAGCCCTGGGCAGAGACAGAGTTGATTCGCTGTGACTGGTGTATGAGCCCTGGGAAGAGACAGAGTTGATTCTCTGTGACTGGTGTGTGAGCCCTGGGCAAAGACAGATTTGATTCGCTGTGACTGGTGTGTGACCCCTGGGCAGAGACAGAGTTGATTCGCTGTGACTGGTGTGTGAGCCCTGGGACGAGACAGAGTTGTTTCGCTGTGACTGGTGTATGAGCCCTGGGCAGAGACAGAGTTGATTCACTGTGACTGGTGTGTAAGCCCTGGGCAGAGACATAGTTGATTCGCTGTGACTGGTGTATGAGCTGGGCAGAGACAGAGTTGATTCGCTGTGACTGGTGTATGAGCCCTGGGCAGAGACAGAGTTGATTCGCTGTGACTGGTGTATGAGCCCTGGGCATAGACAGAGTTGTTTCGCTGTGACTGGTGTATGAGCTGGGCAGAGACAGAGTTGATTCGCTGTGACTGGTGTATGAGCCCTGGGAAGAGACAGAGTTGATTCGCTGTGACTGGTGTATGAGCTGGGAAGAGACAGAGTTGATTCGCTGTGACTGGTGTATAAGCCCTGGGCAGAGACAAAGTTGATTCGCTGTGACTGGTGTATGAGCCCTGGGCATAGACAGAGTTGTTTCGCTGTGACTGGTGTATGAGCTGGGCAGAGACAGAGTTGATTCGCTGTGACTGGTGTATGAGCCCTGGGAAGAGACAGAGTTGATTCGCTGTGACTGGTGTATGAGCTGGGAAGAGACAGAGTTGATTCGCTGTGACTGGTGTGTGAGCCCTGGGCAGAGACAGAGTTGATTCGCTGTGACTGGTGTATGAGCTGGGCAGAGACAGAGTTGATTCGCTGTGACTGGTGTATGAGCTGGGCAGAGACAGACTTGATTCGCTGTGACTGGTGTATAAGCCCTGGGCAGAGACAGAGTTGATTCGCTGTGACTGGTGTATGAGCCCTGGGCATAGACAGAGTTGTTTCGCTGTGACTGGTGTATGAGCTGGGCAGAGACAGAGTTGATTCGCTGTGACTGGTGTATGAGCCCTGGGAAGAGACAGAGTTGATTCGCTGTGACTGGTGTATGAGCTGGGCAGAGACAGAGTTGATTCGCTGTGACTGGTGTGTGAGCCCTGGGCAGAGACAGAGTTGATTCGCTGTGACTGGTGTATGAGCCCTGGGCAGAGACAGAGTTGATTTGCTGTGACTGGTGTATAAGCCCTGGGCTGAGACAGAGTTGATTCGCTGTGACTGGTGTATGCGCTGGGCAGAGACAGAGTTGATTCACTGTGACTGGTGTGTAAGCCCTGGGCAGAGACAGAGTTGATTCGCTGTGACTGGTATATGAGCTGGGCAGAGACAGAGTTGATTCGCTCTGACTGGTGTATGAGCTGGGCAGAGACAGAGTTGATTCGCTGTGACTGGTATATGAGCTGGGCAGAGACAGAGTTGATTCGCTGTGACTGGTGTGTGAGCCCTGGCAGAGACAGAGTTGATTTGCTGTGACTGGTGTGTGAGCCCTGGGCAGAGACAGAGCTGATTCGCTGTGACTAGTATGTGAGCTGGACAGAGACAGAGTTGATTCGCTGTGACTGGTGTATGAGCCCTGGGCAGAGACAGAGTTGATTCGCTGTGACTGGTGTATGAGCCCTGGGCAGAGACAGAGTTGATTCGCTGTGACTGGTGTATGCGCTGGGCAGAGACAGAGTTGATTCACTGTGACTGGTGTGTAAGCCCTGGGCAGAGACAGAGTTGATTCGCTGTGACTGGTGTATGAGCTGGGCAGAGACAGAGTTGATTCGCTGTGACTGGTGTATGAGCCCTGGGCAGAGACAGAGTTGATTCGCTGTGACTGGTGTATGCGCTGGGCAGAGACAGAGTTGATTCACTGTGACTGGTGTGTAAGCCCTGGGCAGAGACAGAGTTGATTCGCTGTGACTGGTGTGTGAGATCTGGGCATAGACAGAGTTGTTTCGCTGTGACTGGTGTATGAGCTGGGCAGAGACAGAGTTGATTCGCTGTGAGTGGTGTGTGAGCCCTGGGCATAGACAGAGTTGTTTCGGTGTGACTGGTGTATGAGCCCTGGGCAGAGACAGAGTTGATTCGCTGTGACTGGTATATGAGCTGGGCAGAGACAGAGTTGATTCGCTGTGACTGGTGTATGAGCTGGGAAGAGACAGAGTTGATTCGCTGTGACTGGTATATGAGCTGGGCAGAGACAGAGTTGATTCGCTGTGACTGGTGTGTGAGCCCTGGGCAGAGACAGACTTGATTCGCTGTGACTGGTGTGTGAGCCCTGGGCAGAGACAGAGTTGATTTGCTGTGACTGGTGTATGAGCCTTGGGCAGAGACAGAGTTGATTCGCTGTGACTGGTGTATGAGCTGGGCAGAGACAGAGTTGATTTGCTGTGTCTGGTGTGTGAGCCCTGGGCAGAGACTGAGTTGATTCGCTGTGACTGGTGTATGAGCTGGGCAGAGACAGAGTTGATTCGCTGTGACTGGTGTGTGAGCCCTGGGCAGAGACAGAGTTGATTCGCTGTGACTGGTGTATGAGCTGGGCAGAGACAGAGTTGATTCGCTGTGACTGGTGTATGAGCTGGGCAGAGACAAAGTTGATTCGCTGTGACTGGTGTGTGAGCCCTGGGCAGAGACAGAGTTGATTCGCTGTGACTGGTGTGTGAGCCCTAGTCAGAGACAGAGTTGATTCCCTGTGACTGGTGTGTGAGCCCTGGGCAGAGACAGAGTTGATTCGCTGTGACTGGTGTATGAGCTGGGCAGAGACAAAGTTGATTCTCTGTGACTGGTGTGTGAGCCCTGGGCAGAGACAGAGTTGATTCGCTGTGACTGGTATATGAGCTGGGCAGAGACAGAGTTGATTCGCTGTGACTGGTGTATGAGCTGGGCAGAGACAGAGTTGATTCGCTGTGACTGGTATATGAGCTGGGCAGAGACAGAGTTGATTCGCTGTGACTGGTGTGTGAGCCCTGGCAGAGACAGAGTTGATTTGCTGTGACTGGTGTGTGAGCCCTGGGCAGAGACAGAGCTGATTCGCTGTGACTAGTATGTGAGCTGGACAGAGACAGAGTTGATTCGCTGTGACTGGTGTATGAGCCCTGGGCAGAGACAGAGTTGATTCGCTGTGACTGGTGTATGAGCCCTGGGCAGAGACAGAGTTGATTCGCTGTGACTGGTGTATGCGCTGGGCAGAGACAGAGTTGATTCACTGTGACTGGTGTGTAAGCCCTGGGCAGAGACAGAGTTGATTCGCTGTGACTGGTATATGAGCTGGGCAGAGACAGAGTTGATTCGCTGTGACTGGTGTATGAGCTGGGCAGAGACAGAGTTGATTCGCTGTGACTGGTATATGAGCTGGGCAGAGACAGAGTTGATTCGCTGTGACTGGTGTGTGAGCCCTGGGCAGAGACAGAGTTGATTCGCTGTGACTGGTGTATGAGCCCTGGGCAGAGACAGAGTTGATTCGCTGTGACTGGTGTATAAGCCCTGGGCAGAGACAGAGTTGATTCGCTGTGACTGATATATGAGCCCTGGGCAGAGACAGAGTTGATTCGCTGTGACTGGTGTATGCGCTGGGCAGAGACAGAGTTGATTCACTGTGACTGGTGTGTAAGCCCTGGGCAGAGACAGAGTTGATTCGCTGTGACTGGTGTGTGAGACCTGGGCATAGACAGAGTTGTTTCGCTGTGACTGGTGTATGAGCTGGGCAGAGACAGAGTTGATTCGCTGTGAGTGGTGTGTGAGCCCTGGGCATAGACAGAGTTGTTTCGGTGTGACTGGTGTATGAGCCCTGGGCAGAGACAGAGTTGATTCGCTGTGACTGGTATATGAGCTGGGCAGAGACAGAGTTGATTCGCTGTGACTGGTGTATGAGCTGGGAAGAGACAGAGTTGATTCGCTGTGACTGGTATATGAGCTGGGCAGAGACAGAGTTGATTCGCTGTGACTGGTGTGTGAGCCCTGGGCAGAGACAGACTTGATTCGCTGTGACTGGTGTGTGAGCCCTGGGCAGAGACAGAGTTGATTTGCTGTGACTGGTGTATGAGCCTTGGGCAGAGACAGAGTTGATTCGCTGTGACTGGTGTATGAGCTGGGCAGAGACAGAGTTGATTTGCTGTGTCTGGTGTGTGAGCCCTGGGCAGAGACTGAGTTGATTCGCTGTGACTGGTGTATGAGCTGGGCAGAGACAGAGTTGATTCGCTGTGACTGGTGTGTGAGCCCTGGGCAGAGACAGAGTTGATTCGCTGTGACTGGTGTATGAGCTGGGCAGAGACAGAGTTGATTCGCTGTGACTGGTGTATGAGCTGGGCAGAGACAAAGTTGATTCGCTGTGACTGGTGTGTGAGCCCTGGGCAGAGACAGAGTTGATTCGCTGTGACTGGTGTGTGAGCCCTAGTCAGAGACAGAGTTGATTCCCTGTGACTGGTGTGTGAGCCCTGGGCAGAGACAGAGTTGATTCGCTGTGACTGGTGTGTGAGCCCTGGGCAGAGACAGAGTTGATTCGCTGTGACTGGTGTGTGAGCCCTGGGACGAGACAGAGTTGATTCGCTGTGACTGGTGTATGAGCCCTGGGCATAGACAGAGTTGTTTCGCTGTGACTGGTGTATGAGCCCTGGGCAGAGACAGAGTTGATTCACTGTGACTGGTGTGTAAGCCCTGGGCAGAGACATAGTTGATTCGCTGTGACTGGTGTATGAGCTGGGCAGAGACAGAGTTGATTCGCTGTGACTGGTGTATAAGCCCTGGGCAGAGACAGAGTTGATTCGCTGTGACTGGTGTATGAGCCCTGGGCATAGACAGAGTTGTTTCGCTGTGACTGGTGTATGAGCTGGGCAGAGACAGAGTTGATTCGCTTTGACTGGTGTGTGAGCCCTGGGCAGAGACAGAGTTGATTCGCTGTGACTGGTGTATGAGCTGGGCAGAGACAGAGTTGATTCGCTGTGACTGGTGTATGAGCTGGGCAGAGACAGACTTGATTCGCTGTGACTGGTGTATAAGCCCTGGGCAGAGACAGAGTTGATTCGCTGTGACTGGTGTATGAGCCCTGGGCATAGACAGAGTTGTTTCGCTGTGACTGGTGTATGAGCTGGGCAGAGACAGAGTTGATTCGCTGAGACTGGTGTATGAGCCCTGGGAAGAGACAGAGTTGATTCGCTGTGACTGGTGTATGAGCTGGGAAGAGACAGAGTTGATTCGCTGTGACTGGTGTGTGAGCACTGGGCAGAGACAGAGTTGATTCGCTGTGACTGGTGTATGAGCTGGGCAGAGACAGAGTTGATTCGCTGTGACTGGTGTGTGAGCCCTGGGCAGAGACAGAGTTGATTCGCTGTGACTGGTGTATGAGCTCTGGGCAGAGACAGAGTTGATTCGCTGTGACTGGTGTATAAGCCCTGGGCAGAGACAGAGTTGATTCGCTGTGACTGGTGTATGAGCCCTGGGCAGAGACAGAGTTGATTCGCTGTGACTGGTGTATGCGCTGGGCAGAGACAGAGTTGATTCACTGTGACTGGTGTGTAAGCCCTGGGCAGAGACAAAGTTGGTTCGCTGTGACTGGTGTATGAGCCTTGGGCAGAGACAGAGTTGATTCGCTGTGACTGGTGTATGAGCTGGGCAGAGACAGAGTTGATTTGCTGTGTCTGGTGTGTGAGCCCTGGGCAGAGACTGAGTTTATTCGCTGTGACTGGTGTATGAGCTGGGCAGAGACAGAGTTGATTCGCTGTGACTGGTGTGTAAGCCCTGGGCAGAGACAGAGTTGATTCGCTGTGACTGGTGTATGAGCTGGGCAGAGACAGAGTTGATTCGCTGTGACTGGTGTATGAGCTGGGCAGAGACAAAGTTGATTCGCTGTGACTGGTGTATGAGCCCTGGGCAGAGACAGAGTTGATTCGCTGTGACTGGTGTGTGAGCCCTGGGCAGAGACAGAGTTGATTCGCTGTGACTGGTGTATGAGCCCTGGGCAGAGACAGAGTTGATTCGCTGTGACTGGTGTGTGAGCTGGGCAGAGACAGAGTTGATTCGCTGTGACTGGTGTGTGAGCCCTGGGCAGAGACAGAGTTGATTCGCTGTGACTGGTGTGTGAGCCCTGGGCAGAGACAGATTTGATTCGCTGTGACTGGTGTGTGAGCTGGGAAGAGACAGAGTTGATTCGCTGTGACTGGTATATGAGCCCTGGGCAGAGACAGAGTTGATTCGCTGTGACTGGTGTATGAGCTGGGCAGAGACAGACTTGATTCGCTGTGACTGGTGTATAAGCCCTGGGCAGAGACAGAGTTGATTCGCTGTGACTGGTGTATGAGCCCTGGGCATAGACAGAGTTGTTTCGCTGTGACTGGTGTATGAGCTGGGCAGAGACAGAGTTGATTCGCTGAGACTGGTGTATGAGCCCTGGGAAGAGACAGAGTTGATTCGCTGTGACTGGTGTATGAGCTGGGAAGAGACAGAGTTGATTCGCTGTGACTGGTGTGTGAGCACTGGGCAGAGACAGAGTTGATTCGCTGTGACTGGTGTATGAGCTGGGCAGAGACAGAGTTGATTCGCTGTGACTGGTGTGTGAGCCCTGGGCAGAGACAGAGTTGATTCGCTGTGACTGGTGTATGAGCTCTGGGCAGAGACAGAGTTGATTCGCTGTGACTGGTGTATAAGCCCTGGGCAGAGACAGAGTTGATTCGCTGTGACTGGTGTATGAGCCCTGGGCAGAGACAGAGTTGATTCGCTGTGACTGGTGTATGCGCTGGGCAGAGACAGAGTTGATTCACTGTGACTGGTGTGTAAGCCCTGGGCAGAGACAAAGTTGGTTCGCTGTGACTGGTGTATGAGCCTTGGGCAGAGACAGAGTTGATTCGCTGTGACTGGTGTATGAGCTGGGCAGAGACAGAGTTGATTTGCTGTGTCTGGTGTGTGAGCCCTGGGCAGAGACTGAGTTTATTCGCTGTGACTGGTGTATGAGCTGGGCAGAGACAGAGTTGATTCGCTGTGACTGGTGTGTAAGCCCTGGGCAGAGACAGAGTTGATTCGCTGTGACTGGTGTATGAGCTGGGCAGAGACAGAGTTGATTCGCTGTGACTGGTGTATGAGCTGGGCAGAGACAAAGTTGATTCGCTGTGACTGGTGTATGAGCCCTGGGCAGAGACAGAGTTGATTCGCTGTGACTGGTGTGTGAGCCCTGGGCAGAGACAGAGTTGATTCGCTGTGACTGGTGTATGAGCCCTGGGCAGAGACAGAGTTGATTCGCTGTGACTCGTGTGTGAGCTGGGCAGAGACAGAGTTGATTCGCTGTGACTGGTGTGTGAGCCCTGGGCAGAGACAGAGTTGATTCGCTGTGACTGGTGTGTGAGCCCTGGGCAGAGACAGATTTGATTCGCTGTGACTGGTGTGTGAGCTGGGAAGAGACAGAGTTGATTCGCTGTGACTGGTATATGAGCCCTGGGCAGAGACAGAGTTGATTCGCTGTGACTGGTGTATGAGTTGGGCAGAGACAGAGTTGATTCGCTGTGACTGGTGTGTGAGCCCTGGGCAGAGACAGAGTTGATTCGCTGTGACTGGTGTATGAGCTGGGCAGAGACAGAGTTGATTCGCTGTGACTGGTGCATGAGCCCTGGGCAGAGACAGAGTTGATTCGCTGTGACTGGTGTGTGAGCCCTGGGCAGAGACAGAGTTGATTCACTGTGACTGGCGTGTGAGCCCTGGGCAGAGACAGAGTTGATTCGCTGTGACTGGTGTGTGAGCCCTGGGCAGAGACAGAGTTGATTCACTGTGACTGGCGTGTGAGCCCTGGGCAGAGACAGAGTTGATTCGCTGTGACTGGTGTGTGAGCCCTGGGCAGAGACAGAGTTGATTCGCTGTGACTGGTGTATGAGCCCTGGGAAGAGACAGAGTTGATTCGCTGTGACTGGTGTGTGAGCCCTGGGCAGAGACAGATTTGATTCGCTGTGACTGGTGTGTGAGCCCTGGGCAGAGACAGAGTTGATTCGCTGTGACTGGTGTGTGAGCCCTGGGCAGAGACAGAGTTGATTTGCTGTGACTGGTGTGTGAGCCCTGGGCAGAGACAGAGCTGATTCGCTGTGACTAGTGTGTGAGCTGGACAGAGACAGAGTTGATTCGCTGTGACTGGTGTATGAGCCCTGGGCAGAGACAGATTTGATTCGCTGTGACTGGTGTGTGAGCAGGGAAGAGACAGAGTTGATTCGCTGTGACTGGTATATGAGCCCTGGGCAGAGACAAAGTTGGTTCGCTGTGACTGGTGTATGAGCCTTGGGCAGAGACAGAGTTGATTCGCTGTGACTGGTGTATGAGCTGGGCAGAGACAGAGTTGATTTGCTGTGACTGGTATATGAGCTGGGCAGAGACAGAGTTGATTCGCTGTGACTGGTGTATGAGCTGGGCAGAGACAGAGTTGATTCGCTGTGACTGGTGTGTGAGCCCTGGGCAGAGACAGAGTTGATTTGCTGTGACTGGTGTGTGAGCCCTGGGCAGAGACAGAGCTGATTCGCTGTGACTAGTGTGTGAGCTGGGCAGAGACAGAGTTGATTCGCTGTGACTGGTGTATGAGCTGGGCAGAGACAGAGTTGATTCGCTGTGACTGGTGTATGAGCCCTGGGCAGAGACAGATTTGATTCGCTGTGACTGATGTGTGAGCCCTGGGCAGAGACAGATTTGATTCGCTGTGACTGATGTGTGAGCCCTGGGCAGAGACAGATTTGATTCGCTGTGACTGGTGTGTGAGCAGGGAAGAGACAGAGTTGATTCGCTGTGACTGGTATATGAGCCCTGGGCAGAGACAAAGTTGGTTCGCTGTGACTGGTGTATGAGCCTTGGGCAGAGACAGAGTTGATTCGCTGTGACTGGTGTATGAGCTGGGCAGAGACAGAGTTGATTTGCTGTGTCTGGTGTGTGAGCCCTGGGCAGAGACTGAGTTGATTCGCTGTGACTGGTGTATGAGCTGGGCAGAGACAGAGTTGATTCGCTGTGACTGGTGTATGAGCTGGGCAGAGACAGAGTTGATTCGCTGTGACTGGTGTATGAGCTGGGCAGAGACAAAGTTGATTCGCTGTGACTGGTGTATGAGCCCTGGGCAGAGACAGAGTTGATTCGCTGTGACTGGTGTGTGAGCCCTGGGCAGAGACAGAGTTGATTCGCTGTGACTGGTGTATGAGCCCTGGGCAGAGACAGAGTTGATTCGCTGTGACTGGTGTGTGAGCTGGGCAGAGACAGAGTTGATTCGCTGTGACTGGTGTGTGAGCCCTGGGCCGAGACAGAGTTGATTCGCTGTGACTGGTGTGTGAGCCCTGGGCAGAGACAGATTTGATTCGCTGTGACTGGTGTGTGTGAGCTGGGAAGAGACAGAGTTGATTCGCTGTGTCTGGTATATGAGCCCTGGGCAGAGACAGAGTTGATTCGCTGTGACTGGTGTATGAGCTGGGCAGAGACAGAGTTGATTTGCTGTGTCTGGTGTGTGAGCCCTGGGCAGAGACTGAGTTGATTCGCTGTGACTGGTGTATGACCTGGGCAGAGACAGAGTTGATTCGCTGTGACTGGTGTGTGAGCCCTCGGCAGAGACAGAGTTGATTCGCTGTGACTGGTGTATGAGCTGGGCAGAGACAGAGTTGATTCGCTGTGACTGGTGTATGAGCTGGGCAGAGACAAACTTGATTCGCTGTGACTGGTGTATGAGCCCTGGGCAGAGACAGAGTTGATTCGCTGTGACTGGTGTGTGAGCCCTGAGCAGAGACAGAGTTGATTCACTGTGACTGGCGTGTGAGCCCTGGGCAGAGACAGAGTTGATTTGCTGTGACTGGTGTGTGAGCCCTGGGCAGAGACAGAGTTGATTCGCTGTGACTGGTGTATGAGCCCTGGGAAGAGACAGAGTTGATTCGCTGTGACTGGTGTGTGAGCCCTGGGCAGAGACAGATTTGATTCGCTGTGACTGGTGTGTGAGCCCTGGGCAGAGACAGAGTTGATTTGCTGTGACTGGTGTGTGAGCCCTGGGCAGAGACAGAGCTGATTCGCTGTGACTAATGTGTGAGCTGGACAGAGACAGAGTTGATTCGCTGTGACTGGTGTATGAGCCCTGGGAAGAGACAGAGTTGATTCGCTGTGACTGGTATATGAGCCCTGGGCAGAGACAAAGTTGGTTCGCTGTGACTGGTGTATGAGCCTTGGGCAGAGACAGAGTTGATTCGCTGTGACTGGTGTATGAGCTGGGCAGAGACAGAGTTGATTTGCTGTGTCTGGTGTGTGAGCCCTGGGCAGAGACTGAGTTGATTCGCTGTGACTGGTGTATGAGCTGGGCAGAGACAGAGTTGATTCGCTGTGACTGGTGTGTAAGCCCTGGGCAGAGACAGAGTTGATTCGCTGTGACTGGTGTATGAGCTGGGCAGAGACAGAGTTGATTCGCTGTGACTGGTGTATGAGCTGGGCAGAGACAAAGTTGATTCGCTGTGACTGGTGTATGAGCCCTGGGCAGAGACAGAGTTGATTCGCTGTGACTGGTGTGTGAGCCCTGGGAAGAGACAGAGTTGATTCGCTGTGACTGGTGTATGAGCTGGGCAGAGACAGAGTTGATTCGCTGTGACTGGTGTATAAGCCCTGGGCAGAGACAGAGTTGATTCGCTGTGACTGGTGTATGAGCCCTGGGCAGAGACAGAGTTGATTCGCTGTGACTGGTGTATGCGCTGGGCAGAGACAGAGTTGATTCACTGTGACTGGTGTGTAAGCCCTGGGCAGAGACAGAGTTGATTCGCTGTGACTGGTGTGTGAGACCGGGGCATAGACAGAGTTGTTTCGCTGTGACTGGTGTATGAGCTGGGCAGAGACAGAGTTGATTCGCTGTGACTGGTGTGTGAGCCCTGGGCATAGACAGAGTTGTTTCGGTGTGACTGGTGTATGAGCCCTGGGCAGAGACAGAGTTGATTCGCTGTGACTGGTATATGAGCTGGGCAGAGACAGAGTTGATTCGCTGTGACTGGTGTATGAGCTGGGCAGAGACAGAGTTGATTCGCTGTGACTGGTATATGAGCTGGGCAGAGACAGAGTTGATTCGCTGTGACTGGTGTGTGAGCCCTGGCAGAGACAGACTTGATTCGCTGTGACTGGTGTGTGAGCCCTGGGCAGAGACAGAGTTGATTTGCTGTGACTGGTGTATGAGCCTTGGGCAGAGACAGAGTTGATTCGCTGTGACTGGTGTATGAGCTGGGCAGAGACAGAGTTGATTTGCTGTGTCTGGTGTGTGAGCCCTGGGCAGAGACTGAGTTGATTCGCTGTGACTGGTGTATGAGCTGGGCAGAGACAGAGTTGATTCGCTGTGACTGGTGTGTGAGCCCTGGGCAGAGACAGAGTTGATTCGCTGTGACTGGTGTATGAGCTGGGCAGAGACAGAGTTGATTCGCTGTGACTGGTGTATGAGCTGGGCAGAGACAAAGTTGATTCGCTGTGACTGGTGTATGAGCCCTGGGCAGAGACAGAGTTGATTCGCTGTGACTGGTGTGTGAGCCCTGGGCAGAGACAGAGTTGATTCGCTGTGACTGGTGTGTGAGCCCTAGTCAGAGACAGAGTTGATTCCCTGTGACTGGTGTGTGAGCCCTGGGCAGAGACAGAGTTGATTCGCTGTGACTGGTGTATGAGCCCTGGGCAGAGACAGAGTTGATTCGCTGTGACTGGTGTATGAGCCCTGGGAAGAGACAGAGTTGATTCTCTGTGACTGGTGTGTGAGCCCTGGGCAAAGACAGATTTGATTCGCTGTGACTGGTGTGTGAGCCCTGGGCAGAGACAGAGTTGATTCGCTGTGACTGGTGTGTGAGCCCTGGGACGAGACAGAGTTGATTCGCTGTGACTGGTGTATGAGCCCTGGGCATAGACAGAGTTGTTTCGCTGTGACTGGTGTATGAGCCCTGGGCAGAGACAGAGTTGATTCACTGTGACTGGTGTGTAAGCCCTGGGCAGAGACATAGTTGATTCGCTGTGACTGGTGTATGAGCTGGGCAGAGACAGAGTTGATTCGCTGTGACTGGTGTATAAGCCCTGGGCAGAGACAGAGTTGATTAGCTGTGACTGGTGTATGAGCCCTGGGCATAGACAGAGTTGTTTCGCTGTGACTGGTGTATGAGCTGGGCAGAGACAGAGTTGATTCGCTTTGACTGGTGTGTGAGCCCTGGGCAGAGACAGAGTTGATTCGCTGTGACTGGTGTATGAGCTGGGCAGAGACAGAGTTGATTCGCTGTGACTGGTGTATGAGCTGGGCAGAGACAGACTTGATTCGCTGTGACTGGTGTATAAGCCCTGGGCAGAGACAGAGTTGATTCGCTGTGACTGGTGTATGAGCCCTGGGCATAGACAGAGTTGTTTCGCTGTGACTGGTGTATGAGCTGGGCAGAGACAGAGTTGATTCGCTGTGACTGGTGTATGAGCCCTGGGAAGAGACAGAGTTGATTCGCTGTGACTGGTGTATGAGCTGGGAAGAGACAGAGTTGATTCGCTGTGACTGGTGTGTGAGCACTGGGCAGAGACAGAGTTGATTCGCTGTGACTGGTGTATGAGCTGGGCAGAGACAGAGTTGATTCGCTGTGACTGGTGTGTGAGCCCTGGGCAGAGACAGAGTTGATTCGCTGTGACTGGTGTATGAGCTCTGGGCAGAGACAGAGTTGATTCGCTGTGACTGGTGTATAAGCCCTGGGCAGAGACAGAGTTGATTCGCTGTGACTGGTGTATGAGCCCTGGGCAGAGACAGAGTTGATTCGCTGTGACTGGTGTATGCGCTGGGCAGAGACAGAGTTGATTCACTGTGACTGGTGTGTAAGCCCTGGGCAGAGACAGAGTTGATTCGCTGTGACTGGTATATGAGCTGGGCAGAGACAGAGTTGATTCGCTGTGACTGGTGTATGAGCTGGGCAGAGACAGAGTTGATTCGCTGTGACTGGTATATGAGCTGGGCAGAGACAGAGTTGATTCGCTGTGACTGGTGTGTGAGCCCTGGCAGAGACAGAGTTGATTTGCTGTGACTGGTGTTGAGCCCTGGGCAGAGACAGAGCTGATTCGCTGTGACTAGTGTGTGAGCTGGACAGAGACAGAGTTGATTCGCTGTGACTGGTGTATGAGCCCTGGGCAGAGACAGAGTTGATTCGCTGTGACTGGTGTATGAGCCCTGGGCAGAGACAGAGTTGATTCGCTGTGACTGGTGTAAGCGCTGGGCAGAGACAGAGTTGATTCACTGTGACTGGTGTGTAAGCCCTGGGCAGAGACAGAGTTGATTCGCTGTGACTGGTATATGAGCTGGGCAGAGACAGAGTTGATTCGCTGTGACTGGTGTATGAGCTGGGCAGAGACAGAGTTGATTCGCTGTGACTGGTATATGAGCTGGGCAGAGACAGAGTTGATTCGCTGTGACTGGTGTGTGAGCCCTGGCAGAGACAGACTTGATTCGCTGTGACTGGTGTGTGAGCCCTGGGCAGAGACAGAGTTGATTTGCTGTGACTGGTGTGTGAGCCCTGGGCAGAGACAGAGCTGATTCGCTGTGACTAGTGTGTGAGCTGGACAGAGACAGAGTTGATTCGCTGTGACTGGTGTGTGAGCCCTGGGCAGAGACAGAGTTGATTCACTGTGACTGGTGTGTGAGCCCTGGGCAGAGACAGATTTGATTCGCTGTGACTGGTGTGTGAGCAGGGAAGAGACAGAGTTGATTCGCTGTGACTGGTATATGAGCCCTGGGCAGAGACAAAGTTGGTTCGCTGTGACTGGTGTATGAGCCTTGGGCAGAGACAGAGTTGATTCGCTGTGACTGGTGTATGAGCTGGGCAGAGACAGAGTTGATTTGCTGTGTCTGGTGTGTGAGCCCTGGGCAGAGACTGAGTTGATTCGCTGTGACTGGTGTATGAGCTGGGCAGAGACAGGGTTGATTCGCTGTGACTGGTGTGTAAGCCCTGGGCAGAGACAGAGTTGATTCGCTGTGACTGGTGTATGAGCTGGGCAGAGACAGAGTTGATTCGCTGTGACTGGTGTATGAGCTGGGCAGAGACAAAGTTGATTCGCTGTGACTGGTGTATGAGCCCTGGGCAGAGACAGAGTTGATTCGCTGTGACTGGTGTGTGAGCCCTGGGCAGAGACAGAGTTGATTCGCTGTGACTGGTGTATGAGCCCTGGGCAGAGACAGAGTTGATTCGCTGTGACTGGTGTGTGAGCTGGGCAGAGACAGAGTTGATTCGCTGTGACTGGTGTGTGAGCCCTGGGCAGAGACAGAGTTGATTCGCTGTGACTGGTGTGTGAGCCCTGGGCAGAGACAGATTTGATTCGCTGTGACTGGTGTGTGAGCTGGGAAGAGACAGAGTTGATTCGCTGTGACTGGTATATGAGCCCTGGGCAGAGACAGAGTTGATTCGCTGTGACTGGTGTATGAGTTGGGCAGAGACAGAGTTGATTCGCTGTGACTGGTGTGTGAGCCCTGGGCAGAGACAGAGTTGATTCGCTGTGACTGGTGTATGAGCTGGGCAGAGACAGAGTTGATTCGCTGTGACTGGTGTATGAGCTGGGCAGAGACAAAGTTGATTCGCTGTGACTGGTGTATGAGCCCTGGGCAGAGACAGAGTTGATTCGCTGTGACTGGTGTGTGAGCCCTGGGCAGAGACAGAGTTGATTCACTGTGACTGGCGTGTGAGCCCTGGGCAGAGACTGAGTTGATTCGCTGTGACTGGTGTGTGAGCCCTGGGCAGAGACAGAGTTGATTCACTGTGACTGGCGTGTGAGCCCTGGGCAGAGACAGAGTTGATTCGCTGTGACTGGTGTGTGAGCCCTGGGCAGAGACAGAGTTGATTCGCTGTGACTGGTGTATGAGCCCTGGGAAGAGACAGAGTTGATTCGCTGTGACTGGTGTGTGAGCTCTGGGCAGAGACAGATTTGATTCGCTGTGACTGGTGTGTGAGCCCTGGGCAGAGACAGAGTTGATTCGCTGTGACTGGTGTGTGAGCCCTGGGCAGAGACAGAGTTGATTTGCTATGACTGGTGTGTGAGCCCTGGGCAGAGACAGAGCTGATTCGCTGTGACTAGTGTGTGAGCTGGACAGAGACAGAGTTGATTCGCTGTGACTGGTGTATGAGCCCTGGGCAGAGACAGATTTGATTCGCTGTGACTGATGTGTGAGCCCTGGGCAGAGACAGATTTGATTCGCTGTGACTGGTGTGTGAGCAGGGAAGAGACAGAGTTGATTCGCTGTGACTGGTATATGAGCCCTGGGCAGAGACAAAGTTGGTTCGCTGTGACTGGTGTATGAGCCTTGGGCAGAGACAGAGTTGATTCGCTGTGACTGGTGTTTGAGCTGGGCAGAGACAGAGTTGATTTGCTGTGACTGGTATATGAGCTGGGCAGAGACAGAGTTGATTCGCTGTGACTGGTGTATGAGCTGGGCAGAGACAGAGTTGATTCGCTGTGACTGGTGTGTGAGCCCTGGCAGAGACAGACTTGATTCGCTGTGACTGGTGTGTGAGCCCTGGGCAGAGACAGAGTTGATTTGCTGTGACTGGTGTGTGAGCCCTGGGCAGAGACAGAGCTGATTCGCTGTGACTAGTGTGTGAGCTGGACAGAGACAGAGTTGATTCGCTGTGACTGGTGTATGAGCCCTGGGCAGAGACAGATTTGATTCGCTGTGACTGATGTGTGAGCCCTGGGCAGAGATAGATTTGATTCGCTGTGACTGGTGTGTGAGCAGGGAAGAGACAGAGTTGATTCGCTGTGACTGGTATATGAGCCCTGGGCAGAGACAAAGTTGGTTCGCTGTGACTGGTGTATGAGCCTTGGGCAGAGACAGAGTTGATTCGCTGTGACTGGTGTATGAGCTGGGCAGAGACAGAGTTGATTTGCTGTGTCTGGTGTGTGAGCCCTGGGCAGAGACTGAGTTGATTCGCTGTGACTGGTGTATGAGCTGGGCAGAGACAGAGTTGATTCGCTGTGACTGGTGTATGAGCTGGGCAGAGACAGAGTTGATTCGCTGTGACTGGTGTATGAGCTGGGCAGAGACAAAGTTGATTCGCTGTGACTGGTGTATGAGCCCTGGGCAGAGACAGAGTTGATTCGCTGTGACTGGTGTGTGAGCCCTGGGCAGAGACAGAGTTGATTCGCTGTGACTGGTGTATGAGCCCTGGGCAGAGACAGAGTTGATTCGCTGTGACTGGTGTGTGAGCTGGGCAGAGACAGAGTTGATTCGCTGTGACTGGTGTGTGAGCCCTGGGCAGAGACAGAGTTGATTTACTGTGACTGGTGTGTGAGCCCTGGGCAGAGACAGATTTGATTCGCTGTGACTGGTGTGTGAGCTGGGAAGAGACAGAGTTGATTCGCTGTGTCTGGTATATGAGCCCTGGGCAGAGACAGAGTTGATTCGCTGTGACTGGTGTATGAGCTGGGCAGAGACAGAGTTGATTTGCTGTGTCTGGTGTGTGAGCCCTGGGCAGAGACTGAGTTGATTCGCTGTGACTGGTGTATGACCTGGGCAGAGACAGAGTTGATTCGCTGTGACTGGTGTGTGAGCCCTCGGCAGAGACAGAGTTGATTCGCTGTGACTGGTGTATGAGCTGGGCAGAGACAGAGTTGATTCGCTGTGACTGGTGTATGAGCTGGGCAGAGACAAAGTTGATTCGCTGTGACTGGTGTATGAGCCCTGGGCAGAGACAGAGTTGATTCGCTGTGACTGGTGTGTGAGCCCTGGGCAGAGACAGAGTTGATTCACTGTGACTGGCGTGTGAGCCCTGGGCAGAGACAGAGTTGATTTGCTGTGACTGGTGTGTGAGCCCTGGGCAGAGACAGAGTTGATTCGCTGTGACTGGTGTATGAGCCCTGGGAAGAGACAGAGTTGATTCGCTGTGACTGGTGTGTGAGCCCTGGGCAGAGACAGATTTGATTCGCTGTGACTGGTGTGTGAGCCCTGGGCAGAGACAGAGTTGATTCGCTGTGACTGGTGTGTGAGCCCTGGGCAGAGACAGAGTTGATTTGCTGTGACTGGTGTGTGAGCCCTGGGCAGAGACAGAGCTGATTCGCTGTGACTAATGTGTGAGCTGGACAGAGACAGAGTTGATTCGCTGTGACTGGTGTATGAGCCCTGGGCAGAGACAGATTTGATTCGCTGTGAATGATGTGTGAGCCCTGGGCAGAGACAGATTTGATTCGCTGTGACTGGTGTGTGAGCAGGGAAGAGACAGAGTTGATTCGCTGTGACTGGTATATGAGCCCTGGGCAGAGACAAAGTTGGTTCGCTGTGACTGGTGTATGAGCCTTGGGCAGAGACAGAGTTGATTCGCTGTGACTGGTGTATGAGCTGGGCAGAGACAGAGTTGATTTGCTGTGTCTGGTGTGTGAGCCCTGGGCAGAGACTGAGTTGATTCGCTGTGACTGGTGTATGAGCTGGGCAGAGACAGAGTTGATTCGCTGTGACTGGTGTGTAAGCCCTGGGCAGAGACAGAGTTGATTCGCTGTGACTGGTGTATGAGCTGGGCAGAGACAGAGTTGATTCGCTGTGACTGGTGTATGAGCTGGGCAGAGACAAAGTTGATTCGCTGTGACTGGTGTATGAGCCCTGGGCAGAGACAGAGTTGATTCGCTGTGACTGGTGTGTGAGCCCTGGGAAGAGACAGAGTTGATTCGCTGTGACTGGTGTATGAGCTGGGCAGAGACAGAGTTGATTCGCTGTGACTGGTGTATAAGCCCTGGGCAGAGACAGAGTTGATTCGCTGTGACTGGTGTATGAGCCCTGGGCAGAGACAGAGTTGATTCGCTGTGACTGGTGTATGCGCTGGGCAGAGACAGAGTTGATTCACTGTGACTGGTGTGTAAGCCCTGGGCAGAGACAGAGTTGATTCGCTGTGACTGGTGTGTGAGACCGGGGCATAGACAGAGTTGTTTCGCTGTGACTGGTGTATGAGCTGGGCAGAGACAGAGTTGATTCGCTGTGACTGGTGTGTGAGCCCTGGGCATAGACAGAGTTGTTTCGGTGTGACTGGTGTATGAGCCCTGGGCAGAGACAGAGTTGATTCGCTGTGACTGGTATATGAGCTGGGCAGAGACAGAGTTGATTCGCTGTGACTGGTGTATGAGCTGGGCAGAGACAGAGTTGATTCGCTGTGACTGGTATATGAGCTGGGCAGAGACAGAGTTGATTCGCTGTGACTGGTGTGTGAGCCCTGGCAGAGACAGACTTGATTCGCTGTGACTGGTGTGTGAGCCCTGGGCAGAGACAGAGTTGATTTGCTGTGACTGGTGTGTGAGCCCTGGGCAGAGACAGAGCTGATTCGCTGTGACTAGTGTGTGAGCTGGACAGAGACAGAGTTGATTCACTGTGACTGGTGTATGAGCCCTGGGCAGAGACAGAGTTGATTCGCTGTGACTGGTGTGTGAGCCCTGGGCAGAGACAGATTTGATTCGCTGTGACTGGTGTGTGAGCAGGGAAGAGACAGAGTTGATTCGCTGTGACTGGTATATGAGCCCTGGGCAGAGACAAAGTTGGTTCACTGTGACTGGTGTATGAGCCCTGGGCAGAGACAAAGTTGATTCGCTGTGACTGGTGTATGAGCTGGGCAGAGACAGAGTTGATTTGCTGTGTCTGGTGTGTGAGCCCTGGGCAGAGACTGAGTTGATTCGCTGTGACTGGTGTATGAGCTGGTCAGAGACAGAGTTGATTCGCTGTGACTGGTGTGTGAGCCCTGGGCAGAGACAGAGTTGATTCGCTGTGACTGGTGTATGAGCTGGGCATAGACAGAGTTGATTCGCTGTGACTGGTGTATGAGCTGGGCAGAGACAAAGTTGATTCGCTGTGACTGGTGTATGAGCCCTGGGCAGAGACAGAGTTGATTCGCTGTGACTGGTGTGTGAGCCCTGGGCAGAGACAGAGTTGATTCGCTGTGACTGGTGTGTGAGCCCTGGGCAGAGACAGAGTTGATTCGCTGTGACTGGTGTGTGAGCCCTGGGCAGAGACAGAGTTGATTCGCTGTGACTGGTGTATGAGCCCTGGGAAGAGACAGAGTTGATACGCTGTGACTGGTGTGTGAGCCCTGGGCAGAGACAGATTTGATTCGCTGTGACTGGTGTGTGAGCCCTGGGCAGAGACAGAGTTGATTCGCTGTGACTGGTGTGTGAGCCCTGGGAAGAGACAGAGTTGATTCGCTGTGACTGGTGTATGAGCCCTGGGCATAGACAGAGTTGTTTCGCTGTGACTGGTGTATTTGCCCTGGGCAGAGACAGAGTTGATTCACTGTGACTGGTGTGTAAGCCCTGGGCAGAGACAGAGTTGATTCGCTGTGACTAGTGTGTGAGCTGGACAGAGACAGAGTTGATTCACTGTGACTGGTGTATGAGCCCTGGGCAGAGACAGAGTTGATTCACTGTGACTGGTGTGTAAGCCCTGGGCAGAGACAGAGTTGATTCGCTGTGACTAGTGTGTGAGCTGGACAGAGACAGAGTTGATTCACTGTGACTGGTGTATGAGCCCTGGGCAGAGACAGAGTTGATTCGCTGTGACTGGTGTGTGAGCCCTGGGCAGAGACAGATTTGATTCGCTGTGACTGGTGTGTGAGCAGGGAAGAGACAGAGTTGATTCGCTGTGACTGGTATATGAGCCCTGGGCAGAGACAAAGTTGGTTCGCTGTGACTGGTGTATGAGCCCTGGGCAGAGACAGAGTTGATTCGCTGTGACTGGTGTATGAGCTGGGCAGAGACAGAGTTGATTTGCTGTGTCTGGTGTGTGAGCCCTGGGCAGAGACTGAGTTGATTCGCTGTGACTGGTGTATGAGCTGGTCAGAGACAGAGTTGATTCGCTGTGACTGGTGTGTGAGCCCTTGGCAGAGACAGAGTTGATTCGCTGTGACTGGTGTATGAGCTGGTCAGAGACAGAGTTGATTCGCTGTGACTGGTGTATGAGCTGGGCAGAGACAAAGTTGATTCGCTGTGACTGGTGTATGAGCCCTGGGCAGAGACAGAGTTGATTCGCTGTGACTGGTGTGTGAGCCCTGGGCAGAGACAGAGTTGATTCGCTGTGACTGGTGTGTGAGCCCTGGGCAGAGACAGAGTTGATTCGCTGTGACTGGTGTGTGAGCCCTGGGCAGAGACAGAGTTGATTCGCTGTGACTGGTGTATGAGCCCTGGGAAGAGACAGAGTTGATACGCTGTGACTGGTGTGTGAGCCCTGGGCAGAGACAGAGTTGATTCGCTGTGACTGGTGTGTGAGCCCTGGGAAGAGACAGAGTTGATTCGCTGTGACTGGTGTATGAGCCCTGGGCATAGACAGAGTTGTTTCGCTGTGACTGGTGTATTTGCCCTGGGCAGAGACAGAGTTGATTCACTGTGACTGGTGTGTAAGCCCTGGGCAGAGACAGAGTTGATTCGCTGTGACTGGTGTATGAGCTGGGCAGAGACAGAGTTGATTCGCTGTTACTGGTGTATGAGCCCTGGGCAGAGACAGAGTTGATTCGCTGTGACTGGTGTATGAGCCCTGGGCAGAGACAGAGTTGATTCGCTGTGACTGGTGTATGAGCTGGGCAGAGACAGAGTTGATTCACTGTGACTGGTGTGTAAGCCCTGGGCAGAGACAGAGTTGATTCGCTGTGACTGGTGTATGAGCCCTGGGCATAGACAGAGTTGTTTCGCTGTGACTGGTGTATGAGCTGGGCAGAGACAGAGTTGATTCGCTGTGACTGGTGTATAAGCCCTGGGCAGAGACAGAGTTGATTCGCTGTGACTGGTGTATGAGCCCTGGGCAGAGACAGAGTTGATTCGCTGTGACTGGTGTATGAGCTGGGCAGAGACAGAGTTGATTCACTGTGACTGGTGTGTAAGCCCTGGGCAGAGACAGAGTTGATTCGCTGTGACTGGTGTGTGAGACCTGGGCATAGACAGAGTTGTTTCGCTGTGACTGGTGTATGAGCTGGGCAGAGACAGAGTTGATTCGCTGTGACTGGTGTGTGAGCCCTGGGCATAGACAGAGTTGTTTCGGTGTGACTGGTGTATGAGCCCTGGGCAGAGACAGAGTTGATTCGCTGTGACTGGTATATGAGCTTGGCAGAGACAGAGTTGATGCGCTGTGACTGGTTGTATGAGCTGGGCAGAGACAGAGTTGATTTGCTGTGTCTGGTGTGTGAGCCCTGGGCAGAGACTGAGTTGATTCGCTGTGACTGGTGTATGAGCTGGGCAGAGACAGAGTTGATTCGCTGTGACTGGTGTGTGAGCCCTGGGCAGAGACAGAGTTGATTCGCTGTGACTGGTGTGTGAGCTGGGCAGAGACAGAGTTGATTCGCTGTGACTGGTGTATGAGCTGGGCAGAGACAAAGTTGATTCGCTGTGACTGGTGTATGAGCCCTGGGCAGAGACAGAGTTGATTCGCTGTGACTGGTGTGTGAGCCCTGGGCAGAGACAGAGTTGATTCGCTGTGACTGGTGTGTGAGCCCTGGGCAGAGACAGAGTTGATTCGCTGTGACTGGTGTGTGAGCCCTGGGCAGAGACAGAGTTGATTCGCTGTGACTGGTGTATGAGCCCTGGGAAGAGACAGAGTTGATTCGCTGTGACTGGTGTGTGAGCCCTGGGCAGAGACAGATTTGATTCGCTGTGACTGGTGTGTGAGCCCTGGGCAGAGACAGAGTTGATTCGCTGTGACTGGTGTGTGAGCCCTGGGAAGAGACAGAGTTGATTCGCTGTGACTGGTGTGTGAGACCTGGGCATAGACAGAGTTGTTTCGCTGTGACTGGTGTATGAGCTGGGCAGAGACAGAGTTGATTCGCTGTGACTGGTGTATGAGCCCTGGGCAGAGACAGAGTTGATTCGCTGTGACTGGTGTATGAGCTGGGCAGAGACAGAGTTGATTCACTGTGACTGGTGTGTAAGCCCTGGGCAGAGACAGAGTTGATTCGCTGTGACTGGTGTGTGAGACCTGGGCAGAGACAGAGTTGTTTCGCTGTGACTGGTATATGAGCTTGGCAGAGACAGAGTTGATTCGCTGTGACTGGTGTATGAGCTGGGCAGAGACAGAGTTGATTCACTGTGACTGGTGTGTAAGCCCTGGGCAGAGACAGAGTTGTTTCGCTGTGACTGGTGTATGAGCCCTGGGCAGAGACAGAGTTGTTTCGCTGTGACTGGTATATGAGCTTGGCAGAGACAGAGTTGATGCGCTGTGACTGGTGTATGAGCTGGGCAGAGACAGAGTTGATTTGCTGTGTCTGGTGTGTGAGCCCTGGGCAGAGACTGAGTTGATTCGCTGTGACTGGTGTATGAGCTGGGCAGAGACAGAGTTGATTCGCTGTGACTGGTGTGTGAGCCCTGGGCAGAGACAGAGTTGATTCGCTGTGACTGGTGTGTGAGCTGGGCAGAGACAGAGTTGATTCGCTGTGACTGGTGTTTGAGCCCTGGGCAGAGACAGAGTTGATTCGCTGTGACTGGTGTGTGAGCCCTGGGCAGAGACAGAGTTGATTCGCTGTGACTGGTGTGTGAGCCCTGGGCAGAGACAGAGTTGATTCGCTGTGACTGGTGTGTGAGCCCTGGGCAGAGACAGAGTTGATTCGCTGTGACTGGTGTATGAGCCCTGGGAAGAGACAGAGTTGATTCGCTGTGACTGGTGTGTGAGCCCTGGGCAGAGACAGAGTTGATTCGCTGTGACTGGTGTATGAGCCATGGGCAGAGACAGAGTTGATTCGCTGTGACTGGTGTATGAGCTGGGCAGAGACAGAGTTGATTCACTGTGACTGGTGTGTAAGCCCTGGGAAGAGACAGAGTTGATTCGCTGTGACTGGTGTATGAGCTGGGAAGAGACAGAGTTGATTCGCTGTGACTGGTGTGTGAGCACTGGGCAGAGACAGAGTTGATTCGCTGTGACTGGTGTATGAGCTGGGCAGAGACAGAGTTGATTTGCTGTGACTGGTGTATAAGCCCTGGGCAGAGACAGAGTTGATTCGCTGTGACTGGTGTATGAGCCCTGGGCAGAGACAGAGTTGATTCGCTGTGACTGGTGTATGAGCTGGGCAGAGACAGAGTTGATTCGCTGTGACTGGTGTGTGAGCCCTGGGCATAGACAGAGTTGTTTCGGTGTGACTGGTGTATGAGCCCTGGGCAGAGACAGAGTTGATTCGCTGTGAATGGTATATGAGCTTGGCAGAGACAGAGTTGATGCGCTGTGACTGGTGTATGAGCTGGGCAGAGACAGAGTTGATTCGCTGTGACTGGTGTGTGAGCCCTGGGCAGAGACAGAGTTGATTCGCTGTGACTGGTGTGTGAGACCTGGGCATAGACAGAGTTGTTTCGCTGTGACTGGTGTATGAGCTGGGCAGAGACAGAGTTGATTCGCTGTGACTGGTGTGTGAGCCCTGGGCAGAGACAGAGTTGATTCGCTGTGACTGGTGTGTGAGCTGGGCAGAGACAGAGTTGATTCGCTGTGACTGGTGTATGAGCTGGGCAGAGACAAAGTTGATTCGCTGTGACTGGTGTATGAGCCCTGGGCAGAGACAGAGTTGATTCGCTGTGACTGGTGTGTGAGACCTGGGCATAGACAGAGTTGATTCGCTGTGACTGGTGTGTGAGCCCTGGGCAGAGACAGAGTTGATTCGCTGTGACTGGTGTGTGAGCTGGGCAGAGACAGAGTTGATTCGCTGTGACTGGTGTATGAGCTGGGCAGAGACAAAGTTGATTCGCTGTGACTGGTGTATGAGCCCTGGGCAGAGACAGAGTTGATTCGCTGTGACTGGTGTGTGAGCCCTGGGCAGAGACAGAGTTGATTCGCTGTGACTGGTGTGTGAGCCCTGGGCAGAGACAGAGTTGATTCGCTGTGACTGGTGTGTGAGCCCTGGGCAGAGACAGATTTGATTCGCTGTGACTGGTGTGTGAGCCCTGGGCAGAGACAGAGTTGATTCGCTGTGACTGGTGTGTGAGCCCTGGGAAGAGACAGAGTTGATTCGCTGTTACTGGTGTATGAGCCCTAGGCATAGACAGAGTTGTTTCGCTGTGACTGGTGTATTTGCCCTGGGCAGAGACAGAGTTGATTCACTGTGACTGGTGTGTAAGCCCTGGGCAGAGACAGAGTTGATTCGCTGTGACTGGTGTATGAGCTGGGCAGAGACAGAGTTGATTCGCTGTGACTGGTGTATGAGCCCTGGGCAGAGACAGAGTTGATTCGCTGTGACTGGTGTATGAGCCCTGGGCAGAGACAGAGTTGATTCGCTGTGACTGGTGTATGAGCTGGGCAGAGACAGAGTTGATTCACTGTGACTGGTGTGTAAGCCCTGGGCAGAGACAGAGTTGATTCGCTGTGACTGGTGTATGAGCCCTGGGCATAGACAGAGTTGTTTCGCTGTGACTGGTGTGTGAGCCCTGGGAAGAGACAGAGTTGATTCGCTGTGACTGGTGTATGAGCTGGGCAGAGACAGAGTTGATTCGCTGTGACTGGTGTATAAGCCCTGGGCAGAGACAGAGTTGATTCGCTGTGACTGGTGTATGAGCCCTGGGCAGAGACAGAGTTGATTCGCTGTGACTGGTGTATGCGCTGGGCAGAGACAGAGTTGATTTGCTGTGACTGGTGTGTGAGCCCTGGGCAGAGACAGAGCTGATTCGCTGTGACTAATGTGTGAGCTGGACAGAGACAGAGTTGATTCGCTGTGACTGGTGTATGAGCCCTGGGCAGAGACAGATTTGATTCGCTGTGACTGATGTGTGAGCCCTGGGCAGAGACAGATTTGATTCGCTGTGACTGGTGTGTGAGCAGGGAAGAGACAGAGTTGATTCGCTGTGACTGGTATATGAGCCCTGGGCAGAGACAAAGTTGGTTCGCTGTGACTGGTGTATGAGCCTTGGGCAGAGACAGAGTTGATTCGCTGTGACTGGTGTATGAGCTGGGCAGAGACAGAGTTGATTCGCTGTGACTGGTGTGTAAGCCCTGGGCAGAGACAGAGTTGATTCGCTGTGACTGGTGTATGAGCTGGGCAGAGACAGAGTTGATTCGCTGTGACTGGTGTATGAGCTGGGCAGAGACAAAGTTGATTCGCTGTGACTGGTGTATGAGCCCTGGGCAGAGACAGAGTTGATTCGCTGTGACTGGTGTGTGAGCCCTGGGAAGAGACAGAGTTGATTCGCTGTGACTGGTGTATGAGCTGGGCAGAGACAGAGTTGATTCGCTGTGACTGGTGTATAAGCCCTGGGCAGAGACAGAGTTGATTCGCTGTGACTGGTGTATGAGCCCTGGGCAGAGACAGAGTTGATTCGCTGTGACTGGTGTATGCGCTGGGCAGAGACAGAGTTGATTCACTGTGACTGGTCTGTAAGCCCTGGGCAGAGACAGAGTTGATTCGCTGTGACTGGTGTGTGAGACCGGGGCATAGACAGAGTTGTTTCGCTGTGACTGGTGTATGAGCTGGGCAGAGACAGAGTTGATTCGCTGTGACTGGTGTGTGAGCCCTGGGCATAGACAGAGTTGTTTCGGTGTGACTGGTGTATGAGCCCTGGGCAGAGACAGAGTTGATTCGCTGTGACTGGTATATGAGCTGGGCAGAGACAGAGTTGATTCGCTGTGACTGGTGTATGAGCTGGGCAGAGACAGAGTTGATTCGCTGTGACTGGTATATGAGCTGGGCAGAGACAGAGTTGATTCGCTGTGACTGGTGTGTGAGCCCTGGCAGAGACAGACTTGATTCGCTGTGACTGGTGTGTGAGCCCTGGGCAGAGACAGAGTTGATTTGCTGTGACTGGTGTGTGAGCCCTGGGCAGAGACAGAGCTGATTCGCTGTGACTAGTGTGTGAGCTGGACAGAGACAGAGTTGATTCACTGTGACTGGTGTATGAGCCCTGGGCAGAGACAGAGTTGATTCGCTGTGACTGGTGTGTGAGCCCTGGGCAGAGACAGATTTGATTCGCTGTGACTGGTGTGTGAGCAGGGAAGAGACAGAGTTGATTCGCTGTGACTGGTATATGAGCCCTGGGCAGAGACAAAGTTGGTTCGCTGTGACTGGTGTATGAGCCTTGGGCAGAGACAGAGTTGATTCGCTGTGACTGGTGTATGAGCTGGGCAGAGACAGAGTTGATTTGCTGTGTCTGGTGTGTGAGCCCTGGGCAGAGACTGAGTTGATTCGCTGTGACTGGTGTATGAGCTGGTCAGAGACAGAGTTGATTCGCTGTGACTGGTGTGTGAGCCCTGGGCATAGACAGAGTTGATTCGCTGTGACTGGTGTATGAGCTGGGCATAGACAGAGTTGATTCGCTGTGACTGGTGTATGAGCTGGGCAGAGACAAAGTTGATTCGCTGTGACTGGTGTATGAGCCCTGGGCAGAGACAGAGTTGATTCGCTGTGACTGGTGTGTGAGCCCTGGGCAGAGACAGAGTTGATTCGCTGTGACTGGTGTATGAGCCCTGGGCAGAGACAGAGTTGATTCGCTGTGACTGGTGTGTGAGCTGGGCAGAGACAGAGTTGATTCGCTGTGACTGGTGTGTGAGCCCTGGGCAGAGACAGAGTTGATTCGCTGTGACTGGTGTGTGAGCCCTGGGCAGAGACAGATTTGATTAGCTGTGACTGGTGTGTGAGCTGGGAAGAGACAGAGTTGATTCGCTGTGACTGGTATATGAGCCCTGGGCAGAGACAGAGTTGATTCGCTGTGACTGGTGTATGAGCTGGGCAGAGACAGAGTTGATTTGCTGTGTCTGGTGTGTGAGCCCTGGGCAGAGACTGAGTTGATTCGCTGTGACTGGTGTATGAGCTGGGCAGAGACAGAGTTGATTCGCTGTGACTGGTGTGTGAGCCTTGGGCAGAGACAGAGTTGATTCGCTGTGACTGGTGTGTGAGCTGGGCAGAGACAGAGTTGATTCGCTGTGACTGGTGTATGAGCTGGGCAGAGACAAAGTTGATTCGCTGTGACTGGTGTATGAGCCCTGGGCAGAGACAGAGTTGATTCGCTGTGACTGGTGTGTGAGCCCTGGGCACAGACAGAGTTGATTCGCTGTGACTGGTGTGTGAGCCCTGGGCAGAGACAGAGTTGATTCGCTGTGACTGGTGTGTGAGCCCTGGGCAGAGACAGAGTTGATTCACTGTGACTGGTGTATGAGCCCTGGGAAGAGATAGAGTTGATTCGCTGTGACTGGTGTGTGAGCCCTGGGCAGAGACAGATTTGATTCGCTGTGACTGGTGTGTGAGCCCTGGGCAGAGACAGAGTTGATTCGCTGTGACTGGTGTGTGAGCCCTGGGAAGAGACAGAGTTGATTCGCTGTGACTGGTGTATGAGCCCTGGGCATAGACAGAGTTGTTTCGCTGTGACTGGTGTATTTGCCCTGGGCAGAGACAGAGTTGATTCACTGTGACTGGTGTGTAAGCCCTGGGCAGAGACAGAGTTGATTCGCTGTGACTGGTGTATGAGCTGGGCAGAGACAGAGTTGATTCGCTGTTACTGGTGTATGAGCCCTGGGCAGAGACAGAGTTGATTCGCTGTGACTGGTGTATGAGCCCTGGGCAGAGACAGAGTTGATTCGCTGTGACTGGTGTATGAGCTGGGCAGAGACAGAGTTGATTCACTGTGACTGGTGTGTAAGCCCTGGGCAGAGACAGAGTTGATTCGCTGTGACTGGTGTATGAGCCCTGGGCATAGACAGAGTTGTTTCGCTGTGACTGGTGTATGAGCTGGGCAGAGACAGAGTTGATTCGCTGTGACTGGTGTATAAGCCCTGGGCAGAGACAGAGTTGATTCGCTGTGACTGGTGTATGAGCCCTGGGCAGAGACAGAGTTGATTCGCTGTGACTGGTGTATGAGCTGGGCAGAGACAGAGTTGATTCACTGTGACTGGTGTGTAAGCCCTGGGCAGAGACAGAGTTGATTCGCTGTGACTGGTGTGTGAGACCTGGGCATAGACAGAGTTGTTTCGCTGTGACTGGGGTATGAGCTGGGCAGAGACAGAGTTGATTCGCTGTGACTGGTGTGTGAGCCCTGGGCATAGACAGAGTTGTTTCGGTGTGACTGGTGTATGAGCCCTGGGCAGAGACAGAGTTGATTCGCTGTGACTGGTATATGAGCTTGGCATAGACAGAGTTGATGCGCTGTGACTGGTGTATGAGCTGGGCAGAGACAGAGTTGATTTTCTGTGTCTGGTGTGTGAGCCCTGGGCAGAGACAGAGTTGATTCGCTGTGACTGGTGTATGAGCTGGGCAGAGACAGAGTTGATTCACTGTGACTGGTGTGTAAGCCCTGGGCAGAGACAGAGTTGATTCGCTGTGACTGGTGTATGAGCCCTGGGCATAGACAGAGTTGTTTCGCTGTGACTGGTGTATGAGCTGGGCAGAGACAGAGTTGATTCGCTGTGACTGGTGTATAAGCCCTGGGCAGAGACAGAGTTGATTCGCTGTGACTGGTGTATGAGCCCTGGGCAGAGACAGAGTTGATTCGCTGTGACTGGTGTATGAGCTGGGCAGAGACAGAGTTGATTCACTGTGACTGGTGTGTAAGCCCTGGGCAGAGACAGAGTTGATTCGCTGTGACTGGTGTGTGAGACCTGGGCATAGACAGAGTTGTTTCGCTGTGACTGGGGTATGAGCTGGGCAGAGACAGAGTTGATTCGCTGTGACTGGTGTGTGAGCCCTGGGCATAGACAGAGTTGTTTCGGTGTGACTGGTGTATGAGCCCTGGGCAGAGACAGAGTTGATTCGCTGTGACTGGTATATGAGCTTGGCATAGACAGAGTTGATGCGCTGTGACTGGTGTATGAGCTGGGCAGAGACAGAGTTGATTTTCTGTGTCTGGTGTGTGAGCCCTGGGCAGAGACTGAGTTGATTCGCTGTGACTGGTGTAATAGCTGGGCAGAGACAGAGTTGATTCGCTGTGACTGGT
The DNA here is from genome assembly GCF_028390025.1 of Pseudophryne corroboree. Taxonomy (NCBI): domain Eukaryota; kingdom Metazoa; phylum Chordata; class Amphibia; order Anura; family Myobatrachidae; genus Pseudophryne; species Pseudophryne corroboree. The sequence goes on from NW_026970299.1 coordinate 59,848, forward strand.
GTGTGAGCCCTGGGCAGAGACAGAGTTGATTCGCTGTGACTGGTGTGTGAGCTGGGCAGAGACAGAGTTGATTCGCTGTGACTGGTGTATGAGCTGGGCAGAGACAAAGTTGATTCGCTGTGACTGGTGTATGAGCCCTGGGCAGAGACAGAGTTGATTCGCTGTGACTGGTGTGTGAGCCCTGGGCAGAGACAGAGTTGATTCGCTGTGACTGGTGTGTGAGCCCTGGGCAGAGACAGAGTTGATTCGCTGTGACTGGTGTGTGAGCCCTGGGCAGAGACAGAGTTGATTCGCTGTGACTGGTGTATGAGCCCTGGGAAGAGACAGAGTTGATTCGCTGTGACTGGTGTGTGAGCCCTGGGCAGAGACAGATTTGATTCGCTGTGACTGGTGTGTGAGCCCTGGGCAGAGACAGAGTTGATTCGCTGTGACTGGTGTGTGAGCCCTGGGAAGAGACAGAGTTGATTCGCTGTGACTGGTGTGTGAGACCTGGGCATAGACAGAGTTGTTTCGCTGTGACTGGTGTATGAGCTGGGCAGAGACAGAGTTGATTCGCTGTGACTGGTGTATGAGCCCTGGGCAGAGACAGAGTTGATTCGCTGTGACTGGTGTGTGAGCCCTGGGCAGAGACAGAGTTGATTCGCTGTGACTGGTGTGTGAGCCCTGGGCAGAGACAGATTTGATTCGCTGTGACTGGTGTGTGAGCCCTGGGCAGAGACAGAGTTGATTCGCTGTGACTGGTGTGTGAGCCCTGGGAAGAGACAGAGTTGATTCGCTGTGACTGGTGTATGAGCCCTAGGCATAGACAGAGTTGTTTCGCTGTGACTGGTGTATTTGCCCTGGGCAGAGACAGAGTTGATTCACTGTGACTGGTGTGTAAGCCCTGGGCAGAGACAGAGTTGATTCGCTGTGACTGGTGTATGAGCTGGGCAGAGACAGAGTTGATTCGCTGTGACTGGTGTATGAGCCCTGGGCAGAGACAGAGTTGATTCGCTGTGACTGGTGTATGAGCCCTGGGCAGAGACAGAGTTGATTCGCTGTGACTGGTGTATGAGCTGGGCAGAGACAGAGTTGATTCACTGTGACTGGTGTGTAAGCCCTGGGCAGAGACAGAGTTGATTCGCTGTGACTGGTGTATGAGCCCTGGGCATAGACAGAGTTGTTTCGCTGTGACTGGTGTGTGAGCCCTGGGAAGAGACAGAGTTGATTCGCTGTGACTGGTGTATGAGCTGGGCAGAGACAGAGTTGATTCGCTGTGACTGGTGTATAAGCCCTGGGCAGAGACAGAGTTGATTCGCTGTGACTGGTGTATGAGCCCTGGGCAGAGACAGAGTTGATTCGCTGTGACTGGTGTATGCGCTGGGCAGAGACAGAGTTGATTTGCTGTGACTGGTGTGTGAGCCCTGGGCAGAGACAGAGCTGATTCGCTGTGACTAATGTGTGAGCTGGACAGAGACAGAGTTGATTCGCTGTGACTGGTGTATGAGCCCTGGGCAGAGACAGATTTGATTCGCTGTGACTGATGTGTGAGCCCTGGGCAGAGACAGATTTGATTCGCTGTGACTGGTGTGTGAGCAGGGAAGAGACAGAGTTGATTCGCTGTGACTGGTATATGAGCCCTGGGCAGAGACAAAGTTGGTTCGCTGTGACTGGTGTATGAGCCTTGGGCAGAGACAGAGTTGATTCGCTGTGACTGGTGTATGAGCTGGGCAGAGACAGAGTTGATTCGCTGTGACTGGTGTGTAAGCCCTGGGCAGAGACAGAGTTGATTCGCTGTGACTGGTGTATGAGCTGGGCAGAGACAGAGTTGATTCGCTGTGACTGGTGTATGAGCTGGGCAGAGACAAAGTTGATTCGCTGTGACTGGTGTATGAGCCCTGGGCAGAGACAGAGTTGATTCGCTGTGACTGGTGTGTGAGCCCTGGGAAGAGACAGAGTTGATTCGCTGTGACTGGTGTATGAGCTGGGCAGAGACAGAGTTGATTCGCTGTGACTGGTGTATAAGCCCTGGGCAGAGACAGAGTTGATTCGCTGTGACTGGTGTATGAGCCCTGGGCAGAGACAGAGTTGATTCGCTGTGAGTGGTGTATGCGCTGGGCAGAGACAGAGTTGATTCACTGTGACTGGTGTGTAAGCCCTGGGCAGAGACAGAGTTGATTCGCTGTGACTGGTGTGTGAGACCGGGGCATAGACAGAGTTGTTTCGCTGTGACTGGTGTATGAGCTGGGCAGAGACAGAGTTGATTCGCTGTGACTGGTGTGTGAGCCCCGGGCATAGACAGAGTTGTTTCGGTGTGACTGGTGTATGAGCCCTGGGCAGAGACAGAGTTGATTCGCTGTGACTGGTATATGAGCTGGGCAGAGACAGAGTTGATTCGCTGTGACTGGTGTATGAGCTGGGCAGAGACAGAGTTGATTCGCTGTGACTGGTATATGAGCTGGGCAGAGACAGAGTTGATTCGCTGTGACTGGTGTGTGAGCCCTGGCAGAGACAGACTTGATTCGCTGTGACTGGTGTGTGAGCCCTGGGCAGAGACAGAGTTGATTTGCTGTGACTGGTGTGTGAGCCCTGGGCAGAGACAGAGCTGATTCGCTGTGACTAGTGTGTGAGCTGGACAGAGACAGAGTTGATTCACTGTGACTGGTGTATGAGCCCTGGGCAGAGACAGAGTTGATTCGCTGTGACTGGTGTGTGAGCCCTGGGCAGAGACAGATTTGATTCGCTGTGACTGGTGTGTGAGCAGGGAAGAGACAGAGTTGATTCGCTGTGACTGGTATATGAGCCCTGGGCAGAGACAAAGTTGGTTCGCTGTGACTGGTGTATGAGCCTTGGGCAGAGACAGAGTTGATTCGCTGTGACTGGTGTATGAGCTGGGCAGAGACAGAGTTGATTTGCTGTGTCTGGTGTGTGAGCCCTGGGCAGAGACTGAGTTGATTCGCTGTGACTGGTGTATGAGCTGGTCAGAGACAGAGTTGATTCGCTGTGACTGGTGTGTGAGCCCTGGGCAGAGACAGAGTTGATTCGCTGTGACTGGTGTATGAGCTGGGCATAGACAGAGTTGATTCGCTGTGACTGGTGTATGAGCTGGGCAGAGACAAAGTTGATTCGCTGTGACTGGTGTATGAGCCCTGGGCAGAGACAGAGTTGATTCGCTGTGACTGGTGTGTGAGCCCTGGGCAGAGACAGAGTTGATTCGCTGTGACTGGTGTATGAGCCCTGGGCAGAGACAGAGTTGATTCGCTGTGACTGGTGTGTGAGCTGGGCAGAGACAGAGTTGATTCGCTGTGACTGGTGTGTGAGCCCTGGGCAGAGACAGAGTTGATTCGCTGTGACTGGTGTGTGAGCCCTGGGCAGAGACAGATTTGATTAGCTGTGACTGGTGTGTGAGCTGGGAAGAGACAGAGTTGATTCGCTGTGACTGGTATATGAGCCCTGGGCAGAGACAGAGTTGATTCGCTGTGACTGGTGTATGAGCTGGGCAGAGACAGAGTTGATTTGCTGTGTCTGGTGTGTGAGCCCTGGGCAGAGACTGAGTTGATTCGCTGTGACTGGTGTATGAGCTGGGCAGAGACAGAGTTGATTCGCTGTGACTGGTGTGTGAGCCTTGGGCAGAGACAGAGTTGATTCGCTGTGACTGGTGTGTGAGCTGGGCAGAGACAGAGTTGATTCGCTGTGACTGGTGTATGAGCTGGGCAGAGACAAAGTTGATTCGCTGTGACTGGTGTATGAGCCCTGGGCAGAGACAGAGTTGATTCGCTGTGACTGGTGTGTGAGCCCTGGGCACAGACAGAGTTGATTCGCTGTGACTGGTGTGTGAGCCCTGGGCAGAGACAGAGTTGATTCGCTGTGACTGGTGTGTGAGCCCTGGGCAGAGACAGAGTTGATTCGCTGTGACTGGTGTATGAGCCCTGGGAAGAGATAGAGTTGATTCGCTGTGACTGGTGTGTGAGCCCTGGGCAGAGACAGATTTGATTCGCTGTGACTGGTGTGTGAGCCCTGGGCAGAGACAGAGTTGATTCGCTGTGACTGGTGTGTGAGCCCTGGGAAGAGACAGAGTTGTTTCGCTGTGACTGGTGTATTTGCCCTGGGCAGAGACAGAGTTGATTCACTGTGACTGGTGTGTAAGCCCTGGGCAGAGACAGAGTTGATTCGCTGTGACTGGTGTATGAGCTGGGCAGAGACAGAGTTGATTCGCTGTTACTGGTGTATGAGCCCTGGGCAGAGACAGAGTTGATTCGCTGTGACTGGTGTATGAGCCCTGGGCAGAGACAGAGTTGATTCGCTGTGACTGGTGTATGAGCTGGGCAGAGACAGAGTTGATTCACTGTGACTGGTGTGTAAGCCCTGGGCAGAGACAGAGTTGATTCGCTGTGACTGGTGTATGAGCCCTGGGCATAGACAGAGTTGTTTCGCTGTGACTGGTGTATGAGCTGGGCAGAGACAGAGTTGATTCGCTGTGACTGGTGTATAAGCCCTGGGCAGAGACAGAGTTGATTCGCTGTGACTGGTGTATGAGCCTTGGGCAGAGACAGAGTTGATTCGCTGTGACTGGTGTATGAGCTGGGCAGAGACAGAGTTGATTCACTGTGACTGGTGTGTAAGCCCTGGGCAGAGACAGAGTTGATTCGCTGTGACTGGTGTGTGAGACCTGGGCATAGACAGAGTTGTTTCGCTGTGACTGGTGTATGAGCTGGGCAGAGACAGAGTTGATTCGCTGTGACTGGTGTGTGAGCCCTGGGCATAGACAGAGTTGTTTCGGTGTGACTGGTGTATGAGCCCTGGGCAGAGACAGAGTTGATTCGCTGTGACTGGTATATGAGCTTGGCAGAGACAGAGTTGATGCGCTGTGACTGGTGTATGAGCTGGGCAGAGACAGAGTTGATTTGCTGTGTCTGGTGTGTGAGCCCTGGGCAGAGACTGAGTTGATTCGCTGTGACTGGTGTATGAGCTGGGCAGAGACAGAGTTGATTCGCTGTGACTGGTGTGTGAGCCCTGGGCAGAGACAGAGTTGATTCGCTGTGACTGGTGTGTGAGCTGGGCAGAGACAGAGTTGATTCGCTGTGACTGGTGTATGAGCTGGGCAGAGACAAAGTTGATTCGCTGTGACTGGTGTATAAGCCCTGGGCAGAGACAGAGTTGATTCGCTGTGACTGGTGTGTGAGCCCTGGGCAGAGACAGAGTTGATTCGCTGTGACTGGTGTGTGAGCCCTGGGCAGAGACAGAGTTGATTCGCTGTGACTGGTGTGTGAGCCCTGGGCAGAGACAGAGTTGATTTGCTGTGACTGGTGTATGAGCCCTGGGAAGAGACAGAGTTGATTCGCTGTGACTGGTGTGTGAGCCCTGGGCAGAGACAGAGTTGATTCGCTGTGACTGGTGTGTGAGCCCTGGGAAGAGACAGAGTTGATTCGCTGTGACTGGTGTGTGAGACCTGGGCATAGACAGAGTTGTTTCGCTGTGACTGGTGTATGAGCTGGGCAGAGACAGAGTTGATTCGCTGTGACTGGTGTATGAGCCCTGGGCAGAGACAGAGTTGATTCGCTGTGACTGGTGTGTGAGCTTGGCAGAGACAGAGTTGATGCGCTGTGACTGGTGTATGAGCTGGGCAGAGACAGAGTTGATTTGCTGTGTCTGGTGTGTGAGCCCTGGGCAGAGACTGAGTTGATTCGCTGTGACTGGTGTATGAGCTGGGCAGAGACAGAGTTGATTCGCTGTGACTGGTGTGTGAGCCCTGGGCAGAGACAGAGTTGATTCGCTGTGACTGGTGTATGAGCTGGGCAGAGACAGAGTTGATTCGCTGTGACTGGTGTGTGAGCCCTGGGCAGAGACAGAGTTGATTCGCTGTGACTGGTGTGTGAGCTGGGCAGAGACAGAGTTGATTCGCTGTGACTGGTGTATGAGCCCTGGGCAGAGACAGAGTTGATTCGCTGTGACTGGTGTGTGAGCCCTGGGCAGAGACAGAGTTGATTCGCTGTGACTGGTGTGTGAGCCCTGGGCAGAGACAGAGTTGATTCGCTGTGACTGGTGTGTGAGCCCTGGGCAGAGACAGAGTTGATTCGCTGTGACTGGTGTATGAGCCCTGGGAAGAGACAGAGTTGATTCGCTGTGACTGGTGTGTGAGCCCTGGGCAGAGACAGATTTGATTCGCTGTGACTGGTGTATGAGCCCTGGGCAGAGACAGAGTTGATTCGCTGTGACTGGTGTATGAGCCCTGGGCAGAGACAGAGTTGATTCGCTGTGACTGGTGTATGAGCTGGGCAGAGACAGAGTTGATTCACTGTGACTGGTGTGTAAGCCCTGGGCAGAGACAGAGTTGATTCGCTGTGACTGGTGTGTGAGACCTGGGCATAGACAGAGTTGTTTCGCTGTGACTGGTGTATGAGCTGGGCAGAGACAGAGTTGATTCGCTGTGACTGGTGTATGAGCTGGGAAGAGACAGAGTTGATTCGCTGTGACTGGTGTGTGAGCACTGGGCAGAGACAGAGTTGATTCGCTGTGACTGGTGTATGAGCTGGGCAGAGACAGAGTTGATTCGCTGTGACTGGTGTATAAGCCCTGGGCAGAGACAGAGTTGATTCGCTGTGACTGGTATATGAGCCCTGGGCAGAGACAGAGTTGATTCGCTGTGACTGGTGTATGAGCTGGGCAGAGAGAGAGTTGATTCACTGTGACTGGTGTGTAAGCCCTGGGCAGAGACAGAGTTGATTCGCTGTGACTGGTGTGTGAGACCTGGGCATAGACAGAGTTGTTTCGCTGTGACTGGTGTATGAGCTGGGCAGAGACAGAGTTGATTCGCTGTGACTGGTGTGTGAGCCCTGGGCATAGACAGAGTTGTTTCGGTGTGACTGGTGTATGAGCCCTGGGCAGAGACAGAGTTGATTCACTGTGACTGGTATATGAGCTTGGCAGAGACAGAGTTGATGCGCTGTGACTGGTGTATGAGCTGGGCAGAGACAGAGTTGATTCGCTGTGACTGGTGTGTGAGCCCTGGGCAGAGACAGAGTTGATTCGCTGTGACTGGTGTGTGAGACCTGGGCATAGACAGAGTTGTTTCGCTGTGACTGGTGTATGAGCTGGGCAGAGACAGAGTTGATTCGCTGTGACTGGTGTGTGAGCCCTGGGCAGAGACAGAGTTGATTCGCTGTGACTGGTGTGTGAGCTGGGCAGAGACAGAGTTGATTCGCTGTGACTGGTGTATGAGCTGGGCAGAGACAAAGTTGATTCGCTGTGACTGGTGTATGAGCCCTGGGCAGAGACAGAGTTGATTCGCTGTGACTGGTGTGTGAGACCTGGGCATAGACAGAGTTGATTCGCTGTGACTGGTGTGTGAGCCCTGGGCAGAGACAGAGTTGATTCGCTGTGACTGGTGTGTGAGCTGGGCAGAGACAGAGTTGATTCGCTGTGACTGGTGTATGAGCTGGGCAGAGACAAAGTTGATTAGCTGTGACTGGTGTATGAGCCCTGGGCAGAGACAGAGTTGATTCGCTGTGACTGGTGTGTGAGCCCTGGGCAGAGACAGAGTTGATTCGCTGTGACTGGTGTGTGAGCCCTGGGCAGAGACAGAGTTGATTCGCTGTGACTGGTGTGTGAGCCCTGGGCAGAGACAGATTTGATTCGCTGTGACTGGTGTGTGAGCCCTGGGCAGAGACAGAGTTGATTCGCTGTGACTGGTGTGTGAGCCCTGGGAAGAGACAGAGTTGATTCGCTGTGACTGGTGTATGAGCCCTAGGCATAGACAGAGTTGTTTCGCTGTGACTGGTGTATTTGCCCTGGGCAGAGACAGAGTTGATTCACTGTGACTGGTGTGTAAGCCCTGGGCAGAGACAGAGTTGATTCGCTGTGACTGGTGTATGAGCTGGGCAGAGACAGAGTTGATTCGCTGTGACTGGTGTATGAGCCCTGGGCAGAGACAGAGTTGATTCGCTGTGACTGGTGTATGAGCCCTGGGCAGAGACAGAGTTGATTCGCTGTGACTGGTGTATGAGCTGGGCAGAGACAGAGTTGATTCACTGTGACTGGTGTGTATGCCCTGGGCAGAGACAGAGTTGATTCGCTGTGACTGGTGTATGAGCCCTGGGCATAGACAGAGTTGTTTCGCTGTGACTGGTGTATGAGCTGGGCAGAGACAGAGTTGATTCGCTGTGACTGGTGTATAAGCCCTGGGAAGAGACAGAGTTGATTCGCTGTGACTGGTGTATGAGCTGGGAAGAGACAGAGTTGATTCGCTGTGACTGGTGTGTGAGCACTGGGCAGAGACAGAGTTGATTCGCTGTGACTGGTGTATGAGCTGGGCAGAGACAGAGTTGATTCGCTGTGACTGGTGTATAAGCCCTGGGCAGAGACAGAGTTGATTCGCTGTGACTGGTGTGTGAGCCCTGGGCAGAGACAGAGTTGATTCGCTGTGACTGGTGTATGAGCTGGGCAGAGACAGAGTTGATTCACTGTGACTGGTGTGTAAGCCCTGGGCAGAGACAGAGTTGATTCGCTGTGACTGGTGTGTGTGAGACCTGGGCATAGACAGAGTTGTTTCGTTGTGACTGGTGTATGAGCTGGGCAGAGACAGAGTTGATTCGCTGTGACTGGTGTGTGAGCCCTGGGCAGAGACAGAGTTGATTCGCTGTGACTGGTGTGTGAGCTGGGCAGAGACAGAGTTGATTCGCTGTGACTGGTGTATGAGCTGGGCAGAGACAAAGTTGATTCGCTGTGACTGGTGTATGAGCCCTGGGCAGAGACAGAGTTGATTCGCTGTGACTGGTGTGTGAGCCCTGGGCAGAGACAGAGTTGATTCGCTGTGACTGGTGTGTGAGCCCTGGGCAGAGACAGATTTGATAAGCTGTGACTGGTGTGTGAGCTGGGAAGAGACAGAGTTGATTCGCTGTGACTGGTATATGAGCCCTGGGCAGAGACAGAGTTGATTCGCTGTGACTGGTGTATGAGTTGGGCAGAGACAGAGTTGATTCGCTGTGACTGGTGTGTGAGCCCTGGGCAGAGACAGAGTTGATTCGCTGTGACTGGTGTATGAGCTGGGCAGAGACAGAGTTGATTCGCTGTGACTGGTGTATGAGCTGGGCAGAGAAAAAGTTGATTCGCTGTGACTGGTGTATGAGCCCTGGGCAGAGACAGAGTTGATTCACTGTGACTGGCGTGTGAGCCCTGGGCAGAGACAGAGTTGATTCGCTGTGACTGGTGTGTGAGCCCTGGGCAGAGACAGAGTTGATTCACTGTGACTGGCGTGTGAGCCCTGGGCAGAGACAGAGTTGATTCGCTGTGACTGGTGTGTGAGCCCTGGGCAGAGACAGAGTTGATTCGCTGTGACTGGTGTATGAGCCCTGGGAAAAGACAGAGTTGATTCGCTGTGACTGGTGTGTGAGCCCTGGGCAGAGACAGAGTTGATTCACTGTGACTGGTGTATGAGCCCTGGGCAGAGACAGATTTGATTCGCTGTGACTGATGTGTGAGCCCTGGGCAGAGACAGATTTGATTCGCTGTGACTGGTGTGTGAGCAGGGAAGAGACAGAGTTGATTCGCTGTGACTGGTATATGAGCCCTGGGCAGAGACAAAGTTGGTTCGCTGTGACTGGTGTATGAGCCTTGGGCAGAGACAGAGTTGATTCGCTGTGACTGGTGTATGAGCTGGGCAAAGACAGAGTTGATTTGCTGTGTCTGGTGTGTGAGCCCTGGGCAGAGACTGAGTTGATTCGCTGTGACTGGTGTATGAGCCCTGGGCAGAGACAGAGTTGATTCGCTGTGACTGGTGTATGAGCTGGGCAGAGACAGAGTTGATTCGCTGTGACTGGTGTATGAGCCCTGGGCAGAGACAGAGTTGATTCGCTGTGACTGGTGTATGAGCTGGGCAGAGACAGAGTTGATTCGCTGTGACTGGTGTATGAGCTGGGCAGAGACAAAGTTGATTCGCTGTGACTGGTGTATGAGCCCTGGGCAGAGACAGAGTTGATTCGCTGTGACTGGTGTGTGAGCCCTGGGCAGAGACAGAGTTGATTCGCTGTGACTGGTGTATGAGCCCTGGGCAGAGACAGAGTTGATTCGCTGTGACTGGTGTGTGAGCTGGGCAGAGACAGAGTTGATTCGCTGTGACTGGTGTGTGAGCCCTGGGCAGAGACAGAGTTGATTCGCTGTGACTGGTGTGTGAGCCCTGGGCAGAGACAGATTTGATTCGCTGTGACTGGTGTGTGAGCTGGGAAGAGACAGAGTTGATTCGCTGTGTCTAGTATCTGAGCCCTGGGCAGAGATAGAGTTGATTCGCTGTGACTGGTGTATTTGCCCTGGGCAGAGACAGAGTTGATTCACTGTGACTGGTGTGTAAGCCCTGGGCAGAGACAGAGTTGATTCGCTGTGACTGGTGTATGAGCTGGGCAGAGACAGAGTTGATTCGCTGTTACTGGTGTATGAGCCCTGGGCAGAGACAGAGTTGATTCGCTGTGACTGGTGTATGAGCCCTGGGCAGAGACAGAGTTGATTCGCTGTGACTGGTGTATGAGCTGGGCAGAGACAGAGTTGATTCACTGTGACTGGTGTGTAAGCCCTGGGCAGAGACAGAGTTGATTCGCTGTGACTGGTGTATGAGCCCTGGGCATAGACAGAGTTGTTTCGCTGTGACTGGTGTATGAGCTGGGCAGAGACAGAGTTGATTCGCTGTGACTGGTGTATAAGCCCTGGGCAGAGACAGAGTTGATTCGCTGTGACTGGTTTATGAGCCCTGGGCAGAGACAGAGTTGATTCGCTGTGACTGGTGTATGAGCTGGGCAGAGACAGAGTTGATTCACTGTGACTGGTGTGTAAGCCCTGGGCAGAGACAGAGTTGATTCGCTGTGACTGGTGTGTGAGACCTGGGCATAGACAGAGTTGTTTCGCTGTGACTGGTGTATGAGCTGGGCAGAGACAGAGTTGTTTCGGTGTGACTGGTGTATGAGCCCTGGGCAGAGACAGAGTTGATTCGCTGTGACTGGTATATGAGCTTGGCAGAGACAGAGTTGATGCGCTGTGACTGGTGTATGAGCTGGGCAGAGACAGAGTTGATTTGCTGTGTCTGGTGTGTGAGCCCTGGGCAGAGACTGAGTTGATTCGCTGTGACTGGTGTATGAGCTGGGCAGAGACAGAGTTGATTCGCTGTGACTGGTGTGTGAGCCCTGAGCAGAGACAGAGTTGATTCGCTGTGACTGGTGTGTGAGCTGGGCAGAGACAGAGTTGATTCGCTGTGACTGGTGTATGAGCTGGGCAGAGACAACGTTGATTCGCTGTGACTGGTGTGTGAGCCCTGGGCAGAGACAGAGTTGATTCGCTGTGACTGGTGTGTGAGCCCTGGGCAGAGACAAAGTTGATTCGCTGTGACTGGTGTGTGAGCCCTGGGCAGAGACAGAGTTGATTCGCTGTGACTGGTGTGTGAGCCCTGGGCAGAGACAGAGTTGATTCGCTGTGACTGGTGTATGAGCCCTGGGAAGAGACAGGGTTGATTCGCTGTGACTGGTGTGTGAGCCCTGGGCAGAGACAGATTTGATTCGCTGTGACTGGTGTGTGAGCCCTGGGCAGAGACAGAGTTGATTCGCTGTGACTGGTGTGTGAGCCCTGGGAAGAGACAGAGTTGATTCGCTGTGACTGGTGTGTGAGACCTGGGCATAGACAGAGTTGTTTCGCTGTGACTGGTGATGAGCTGGGCAGAGACAGAGTTGATTCGCTGTGACTGGTGTATGAGCCCTGGGCAGAGACAGACTTGATTCGCTGTGACTGGTGTATGAGCTGGGCAGAGACAGAGTTGATTCACTGTGACTGGTGTGTAAGCCCTGGGCAGAGACAGAGTTGATTCGCTGTGACTGGTGTGTGAGACCTGGGCATAGACAGAGTTGTTTCGCTGTGACTGGTGTATGAGCTGGGCAGAGACAGAGTTGATTCGCTGTGACTGGTGTGTGAGCCCTGGGCATAGACAGAGTTGTTTCGGTGTGACTGGTGTATGAGCCCTGGGCAGAGACAGAGTTGATTCGCTGTGACTGGTATATGAGCTTGGCAGAGACAGAGTTGATGCGCTGTGACTGGTGTATGAGCTGGGCAGAGACAGAGTTGATTTGCTGTGTCTGGTGTGTGAGCCCTGGGCAGAGACTGAGTTGATTCGCTGTGACTGGTGTATGAGCTGGGCAGAGACAGAGTTGATTCGCTGTGACTGGTGTGTGAGCCCTGGGCAGAGACAGAGTTGATTCGCTGTGACTGGTGTGTGAGCTGGGCAGAGACAGAGTTGATTCGCTGTGACTGGTGTATGAGCTGGGCAGAGACAAAGTTGATTCGCTGTGACTGGTGTATGAGCCCTGGGCAGAGACAGAGTTGATTCGCTGTGACTGGTGTGTGAGCCCTGGGCAGAGACAGAGTTGATTCGCTGTGACTGGTGTGTGAGCCCTGGGCAGAGACAGAGTTGATTCGCTGTGACTGGTGTGTGAGCCCTGGGCAGAGACAGAGTTGATTCGCTGTGACTGGTGTATGAGCCCTGGGAAGAGACAGAGTTGATTCGCTGTGACTGGTGTGTGAGCCCTGGGCAGAGACAGATTTGATTCGCTGTGACTGGTGTGTGAGCCCTGGGCAGAGACAGAGTTGATTCGCTGTGACTGGTGTGTGAGCCCTGGGAAGAGACAGAGTTCATTCGCTGTGACTGGTGTATGAGCCCTGGGCATAGACAGAGTTGTTTCGCTGTGACTGGTGTATTTGCCCTGGGCAGAGACAGAGTTGATTCACTGTGACTGGTGTGTAAGCCCTGGGCAGAGACAGAGTTGATTCGCTGTGACTGGTGTATGAGCTGGGCAGAGACAGAGTTGATTCGCTGTGACTGGTGTATGAGCCCTGGGCAGAGACAGAGTTGATTCGCTGTGACTGGTGTATGAGCCCTGGGCAGAGACAGAGTTGATTCGCTGTGACTGGTGTATGAGCTGGGCAGAGACAGAGTTGATTCACTGTGACTGGTGTGTAAGCCCTGGGAAGAGACAGAGTTGATTCGCTGTGACTGGTGTATGAGCTGGGAAGAGACAGAGTTGATTCGCTGTGACTGGTGTGTGAGCACTGGGCAGAGACAGAGTTGATTCGCTGTGACTGGTGTATGAGCTGGGCAGAGACAGAGTTGATTCGCTGTGACTGGTGTATAAGCCCTGGGCAGAGACAGAGTTGATTCGCTGTGACTGGTGTATGAGCCCTGGGCAGAGACAGAGTTGATTCGCTGTGACTGGTGTATGAGCTGGGCAGAGACAGAGTTGATTCACTGTGACTGGTGTGTAAGCCCTGGGCAGAGACAGAGTTGATTCGCTGTGACTGGTGTGTGAGACCTGGGCATAGACAGAGTTGTTTCGCTGTGACTGGTGTATGAGCTGGGCAGAGACAGAGTTGATTCGCTGTGACTGGTGTGTGAGCCCTGGGCATAGACAGAGTTGTTTCGGTGTGACTAGTGTATGAGCCCTGGGCAGAGACAGAGTTGATTCGCTGTGACTGGTATATGAGCTTGGCAGAGGCAGAGTTGATGCGCTGTGACTGGTGTATGAGCTGGGCAGAGACAGAGTTGATTCGCTGTGACTGATGTGTGAGCCCTGGGCAGAGACAGAGTTGATTCGCTGTGACTGGTGTGTGAGACCTGGGCATAGACAGAGTTGTTTCGCTGTGACTGGTGTATGAGCTGGGCAGAGACAGAGTTGATTCGCTGTGACTGGTGTGTGAGCCCTGGGCAGAGACAGAGTTGATTCGCTGTGACTGGTGTGTGAGCTGGGCAGAGACAGAGTTGATTCGCTGTGACTGGTGTATGAGCTGGGCAGAGACAAAGTTGATTCGCTGTGACTGGTGTATGAGCCCTGGGCAGAGACAGAGTTGATTCGCTGTGACTGGTGTGTGAGACCTGGGCATAGACAGAGTTGATTCGCTGTGACTGGTGTGTGAGCCCTGGGCAGAGACAGAGTTGATTCGCTGTGACTGGTGTGTGAGCTGGGCAGAGACAGAGTTGATTCGCTGTGACTGGTGTATGAGCCCTGGGCAGAGACAGAGTTGATTCGCTGTGACTGGTGTGTGAGCCCTGGGCAGAGACAGAGTTGATTCGCTGTGACTGGTGTGTGAGCCCTGAGCAGAGACAGAGTTGATTCGCTGTGACTGTTGTGTGAGCCCTGGGCAGAGACAGATTTGATTCGCTGTGACTGGTGTGTGAGCCCTGGGCAGAGACAGAGTTGATTCGCTGTGACTGGTGTGTGAGCCCTGGGAAGAGACAGAGTTGATTCGCTGTGACTGGTGTATGAGCCCTGGGCATAGACAGAGTTGTTTCGCTGTGACTGGTGTATTTGCCCTGGGCAGAGACAGAGTTGATTCACTGTGACTGGTGTGTAAGCCCTGGGCAGAGATAGAGTTGATTCGCTGTGACTGGTGTATGAGCTGGGCAGAGACAGAGTTGATTAGCTGTGACTGGTGTATGAGCCCTAGGCAGAGACAGAGTTGATTCGCTGTGACTGGTGTATGAGCCCTGGGCAGAGACAGAGTTGATTCGCTGTGACTGGTGTATGAGCTGGGCAGAGACAGAGTTGATTCACTGTGACTGGTGTGTAAGCCCTGGGCAGAGACAGAGTTGATTCGCTGTGACTGGTGTATGAGCCCTGGGCATAGACAGAGTTGTTTCGCTGTGACTGGTGTATGAGCTGGGCAGAGACAGAGTTGATTCGCTGTGACTGGTGTATAAGCCCTGGGAAGAGACAGAGTTGATTCGCTGTGACTGGTGTATGAGCTGGGCAGAGACAGAGTTGATTCGCTGTGACTGGTGTATAAGCCCTGGGAAGAGACAGACTTGATTCGCTGTGACTGGTGTGTGAGCCCTGGGCAGAGACAGAGTTGATTTGCTGTGACTGGTGTGTGAGCCCTGGGCAGAGACAGAGCTGATTCGCTGTGACTAGTGTGTGAGCTGGACAGAGACAGAGTTGATTCGCTGTGACTGGTGTATGAGCCCTGGGCAGAGACAGAGTTGATTCGCTGTGACTGGTGTGTGAGCCCTGGGCAGAGACCGATTTGATTCGCTGTGACTGGTGTATGAGCTGGGCAGAGACAGAGTTGATTCGCTGTGACTGGTGTATGAGCCCTGGGCAGAGACAGAGTTGATTCGCTGTGACTGGTGTATGAGCCCTGGGCAGAGACAGAGTTGATTTGCTGTGACTGGTGTATGAGCTGGGCAGAGACAGAGTTGATTCACTGTGACTGGTGTGTAAGCCCTGGGAAGAGACAGAGTTGATTCGCTGTGACTGGTGTATGAGCTGGGAAGAGACAGAGTTGATTCGCTGTGACTGGTGTGTGAGCACTGGGCAGAGACAGAGTTGATTCGCTGTGACTGGTGTATAAGCCCTGGGCAGAGACAGAGTTGATTCGCTGTGACTGGTGTATGAGCCCTGGGCAGAGACAGAGTTGATTCGCTGTGACTGGTGTATGAGCTGGGCAGAGACAGAGTTGATTCACTGTGACTGGTGTGTAAGCCCTGGGCAGAGACAGAGTTGATTCGCTGTGACTGGTGTGTGAGACCTGGGCATAGACAGAGTTGTTTCGCTGTGACTGGTGTATGAGCTGGGCAGAGACAGAGTTGATTCGCTGTGACTGGTGTGTGAGCCCTGGGCATAGACAGTGTTGTTTCGGTGTGACTGGTGTATGAGCCCTGGGCAGAGACAGAGTTGATTCGCTGTGACTGGTATATGAGCTTGGCAGAGACAGAGTTGATGCGCTGTGACTGGTGTGTGAGCTGGGCAGAGACAGAGTTGATTCGCTGTGACTGGTGTATGAGCTGGGCAGAGACAAAGTTGATTCGCTGTGACTGGTGTATGAGCCCTGGGCAGAGACAGAGTTGATTCGCTGTGACTGGTGTGTGAGACCTGGGCATAGACAGAGTTGATTCGCTGTGACTGGTGTGTGAGCCCTGGGCAGAGACAGAGTTGATTCGCTGTGACTGGTGTATGAGCTGGGCAGAGACAGAGTTGATTCGCTGTGACTGGTGTATAAGCCCTGGGAAGAGACAGAGTTGATTCGCTGTGACTGGTGTATGAGCTGGGAAGAGACAGAGTTGATTCGCTGTGACTGGTGTGTGAGCTGGGCAGAGACAGAGTTGATTCGCTGTGACTGGTGTGTGAGCCCTGGGCAGAGACAGAGTTGATTCGCTGTGACTGGTGTGTGAGCCCTGGGCAGAGACAGATTTGATTCGCTGTGACTGGTGTATAAGCCCTGGGAAGAGACAGAGTTGATTCGCTGTGACTGGTGTATGAGCTTTGAAGAGACAGAGTTGATTCGCTGTGACTGGTGTGTGAGCCCTGGGCAGAGACAGAGTTGATTCGCTGTGACTGGTGTGTGAGCCCTGGGCAGAGACAGAGTTGATTCGCTGTGACTGGTGTGTGAGCCCTGGGCAGAGACAGATTTGATTCGCTGTGACTGGTGTGTGAGCCCTGGGCAGAGACAGAGTTGATTCGCTGTGACTGGTGTGTGAGCCCTGGGAAGAGACAGAGTTGATTCGCTGTGACTGGTGTATGAGCCCTGGGCATAGACAGAGTTGTTTCGCTGTGACTGGTGTATTTGCCCTGGGCAGAGACAGAGTTGATTCACTGTGACTGGTGTGTAAGCCCTGGGCAGAGACAGAGTTGATTCGCTGTGACTGGTGTATGAGCTGGGCAGAGACAGAGTTGATTCGCTGTGACTGGTGTATGAGCCCTGGGCAGAGACAGAGTTGATTCGCTGTGACTGGTGTATGAGCCCTGGGCAGAGACAGAGTTGATTCGCTGTGACTGGTGTATGAGCTGGGCAGAGACAGAGTTGATTCACTGTGACTGGTGTGTAAGCCCTGGGCAGAGACAGAGTTGATTCGCTATGACTGGTGTATGAGCCCTGGGCATAGACAGAGTTGTTTCGCTGTGACTGGTGTATGAGCTGGGCAGAGACAGAGTTGATTCGCTGTGACTGGTGTATAAGCCCTGGGAAGAGACAGAGTTGATTCGCTGTGACTGGTGTATGAGCTGGGAAGAGACAGAGTTGATTCGCTGTGACTGGTGTGTGAGCTGGGCAGAGACAGAGTTGATTCGCTGTGACTGGTGTATGAGCTGGGCAGAGACAAAGTTGATTCGCTGTGACTGGTGTATGAGCCCTGGGCAGAGACAGAGTTGATTCGCTGTGACTGGTGTGTGAGCCCTGGGCAGAGACAGAGTTGATTCGCTGTGACTGGTGTGTGAGCCCTGGGCAGAGACAGAGTTGATTCGCTGTGACTGGTGTGTGAGCCCTGGGCAGAGACAGATTTGATTCGCTGTGACTGGTGTGTGAGCCCTGGGCAGAGACAGAGTTGATTCGCTGTGACTGGTGTGTGAGCCCTGGGAAGAGACAGAGTTGATTCGCTGTGACTGGTGTATGAGCCCTGGGCATAGACAGAGTTGTTTCGCTGTGACTGGTGTATTTGCCCTGGGCAGAGACAGAGTTGATTCACTGTGACTGGTGTGTAAGCCCTGGGCAGAGACAGAGTTGATTCGCTGTGACTGGTGTATGAGCTGGGCAGAGACAGAATTGATTCGCTGTGACTGGTGTATGAGCCCTGGGCAGAGACAGAGTTGATTCGCTGTGACTGGTGTATGAGCCCTGGGCAGAGACAGAGTTGATTCGCTGTGACTGGTGTATGAGCTGGGCAGAGACAGAGTTGATTCACTGTGACTGGTGTGTAAGCCCTGGGCAGAGACAGAGTTGATTCGCTATGACTGGTGTATGAGCCCTGGGCATAGACAGAGTTGTTTCGCTGTGACTGGTGTATGAGCTGGGCAGAGACAGAGTTGATTCGCTGTGACTGGTGTATAAGCCCTGGGAAGAGACAGAGTTGATTCGCTGTGACTGGTGTATGAGCTGGGAAGAGACAGAGTTGATTCGCTGTGACTGGTGTGTGAGCACTGGGCAGAGACAGAGTTGATTCGCTGTGACTGGTGTATGAGCTGGGCAGAGACAGAGTTGATTCGCTGTGACTGGTGTATAAGCCCTGGGCAGAGACAGAGTTGATTCGCTGTGACTGGTGTATGAGCCCTGGGCAGAGACAGAGTTGATTCGCTGTGACTGGTGTATGAGCTGGGCAGAGACAGAGTTGATTCACTGTGACTGGTGTGTAAGCCCTGGGCAGAGACAGAGTTGATTCGCTGTGACTGGTGTGTGAGACCTGGGCATAGACAGAGTTGTTTCGCTGTGACTGGTGTATGAGCTGGGCAGAGACAGAGTTGATTCGCTGTGACTGGTGTGTGAGCCCTGGGCATAGGCAGAGTTGTTTCGGTGTGACTGGTGTATGAGCCCTGGGCAGAGACAGAGTTGATTCGCTGTGACTGGTATATGAGCTTGGCAGAGACAGAGTTGATGCGCTGTGACTGGTGTATGAGCTGGGCAGAGACAGAGTTGATTCGCTGTGACTGGTATATGAGCTGGGCAGAGACAGAGTTGATTCGCTGTGACTGGTGTGTGAGCCCTGGCAGAGACAGACTTGATTCGCTGTGACTGGTGTGTGAGCCCTGGGCAGAGACAGAGTTGATTTGCTGTGACTGGTGTGTGAGCCCTGGGCAGAGACAGAGCTGATTCGCTGTGACTAGTGTGTGAGCTGGACAGAGACAGAGTTGATTCGCTGTGACTGGTGTATGAGCCCTGGGCAGAGACAGAGTTGATTCGCTGTGACTGGTGTGTGAGCCCTGGGCAGAGACCTATTTGATTCGCTGTGACTGGTGTGTGAGCTGGGAAGAGACAGAGTTGATTCGCTGTGACTGGTATATGAGCCCTGGGCAGAGACAAAGTTGGTTCGCTGTGACTGGTGTATGAGCCTTGGGCAGAGACAGAGTTGATTCGCTGTGACTGGTGTATGAGCTGGGCAGAGACAGAGTTGATTTGCTGTGTCTGGTGTGTGAGCCCTGGGCAGAGACTGAGTTGATTCGCTGTGACTGGTGTATGAGCTGGGCAGAGACAGAGTTGATTCGCTGTGACTGGTGTGTGAGCCCTGGGCAGAGACAGAGTTGATTCGCTGTGACTGGTGTGTGAGCTGGGCAGAGACAGAGTTGATTCGCTGTGACTGGTGTATGAGCTGGGCAGAGACAAAGTTGATTCGCTGTGACTGGTGTATGAGCCCTGGGCAGAGACAGAGTTGATTCGCTGTGACTGGTGTGTGAGACCTGGGCATAGACAGAGTTGATTCGCTGTGACTGGTGTGTGAGCCCTGGGCAGAGACAGAGTTGATTCGCTGTGACTGGTGTGTGAGCTGGGCAGAGACAGAGTTGATTCGCTGTGACTGGTGTATGAGCTGGGCAGAGACAAAGTTGATTCGCTGTGACTGGTGTATGAGCCCTGGGCAGAGACAGAGTTGATTCGCTGTGACTGGTGTGTGAGCCCTGGGCAGAGACAGAGTTGATTCGCTGTGACTGGTGTGTGAGCCCTGGGCAGAGACAGAGTTGATTCGCTGTGACTGGTGTGTGAGCCCTGGGCAGAGACAGATTTGATTCGCTGTGACTGGTGTGTGAGCCCTGGGCAGAGACAGAGTTGATTCGCTGTGACTGGTGTGTGAGCCCTGGGAAGAGACAGAGTTGATTCGCTGTGACTGGTGTAAGAGCCCTGGGCATAGACAGAGTTGTTTCGCTGTGACTGGTGTATTTGCCCTGGGCAGAGACAGAGTTGATTCACTGTGACTGGTGTGTAAGCCCTGGGCAGAGACAGAGTTGATTCGCTGTGACTGGTGTATGAGCTGGGCAGAGACAGAGTTGATTCGCTGTGACTGGTGTATGAGCCCTGGGCAGAGACAGAGTTGATTCGCTGTGACTGGTGTATGAGCCCTGGGCAGAGACAGAGTTGATTCGCTGTGACTGGTGTATGAGCTGGGCAGAGACAGAGTTGATTCACTGTGACTGGTGTGTAAGCCCTGGGCAGAGACAGAGTTGATTCGCTGTAACTGGTGTATGAGCCCTGGGCATAGACAGAGTTGTTTCGCTGTGACTGGTGTATGAGCTGGGCAGAGACAGAGTTGATTCGCTGTGACTGGTGTATAAGCCCTGGGAAGAGACAGAGTTGATTCGCTGTGACTGGTGTATGAGCTGGGAAGAGACAGAGTTGATTCGCTGTGACTGGTGTGTGAGCACTGGGCAGAGACAGAGTTGATTCGCTGTGACTGGTGTATGAGCTGGGCAGAGACAGAGTTGATTCGCTGTGACTGGTGTATAAGCCCTGGGCAGAGACAGAGTTGATTCGCTGTGACTGGTGTATGAGCCCTGGGCAGACACAGAGTTGATTCACTGTGACTGGTGTGTAAGCCCTGGGCAGAGACAGAGTTGATTCGCTGTGACTGGTGTGTGAGCCCTGGGCATAGACAGAGTTGTTTCGGTGTGACTGGTGTATGAGCCCTGGGCAGAGACAGAGTTGATTCGCTGTGACTGGTATATGAGCTTGGCAGAGACAGAGTTGATTCGCTGTGACTGGTATATGAGCTGGGCAGAGACAGAGTTGATTCGCTGTGACTGGTGTGTGAGCCCTGGCAGAGACAGACTTGATTCGCTGTGACTGGTGTGTGAGCCCTGGGCAGAAACAGAGTTGATTTGCTGTGACTGGTGTGTGAGCCCTGGGCAGAGACAGAGCTGATTCGCTGTGACTAGTGTGTGAGCTGGACAGAGACAGAGTTGATTCGCTGTGACTGGTGTATGAGCCCTGGGCAGAGACAGAGTTGATTCGCTGTGACTGGTGTGTGAGCCCTGGGCAGAGACCGATTTGATTCACTGTGACTGGTGTGTGAGCTGGGAAGAGACAGAGTTGATTCGCTGTGACTGGTATATGAGCCCTGGGCAGAGACAAATTTGGTTCGCTGTGACTGGTGTATGAGCCTTGGGCAGAGACAGAGTTGATTCGCTGTGACTGGTGTATGAGCTGGGCAGAGACAGAGTTGATTTGCTGTGTCTGGTGTGTGAGCCCTGGGCAGAGACTGAGTTGATTCGCTGTGACTGGTGTATGAGCTGGGCAGAGACAGAGTTGATTCGCTGTGACTGGTGTGTGAGCCCTGGGCAGAGACAGAGTTGATTCGCTGTGACTGGTGTATCATCTGGGCAGAGACAGAGTTGATTCACTGTGACTGGTGTATGAGCTGGGCAGAGACAAAGTTGATTCGCTGTGACTGGTGTATGAGCCCTGGGCAGAGACAGAGTTGATTCGCTGTGACAGGTGTGTGAGCCCTGGGCAGAGACAGAGTTGATTCGCTGTGACTGGTGTATGAGCCCTGGGCAGAGACAGAGTTGATTCGCTGTGACTGGTGTGTGAGCCCTGGGCAGATACAGAGTTGATTCGCTGTGACTGGTGTGTGAGCCCTGGGCAGAGACAGAGTTGATTCGCTGTGACTGGTGTGTGAGCCCTGGGCAGAGACAGAGTTGATTCGCTGTGACTGGTGTGTGAGCCCTGGGCAGAGACAGAGTTGATTCGCTGTGACTGGTTTGTGAGCCCTGGGAAGAGACAGAGTTGATTCGCTGTGACTGGTGTGTGAGCACTGGGCAGAGACAGAGTTGATTCGCTGTGACTGGTGTGTGAGCCCTGGGCAGAGACAGAGTTGATTCGCTGTGACTGGTGTGTGAGCCCTGGGCAGAGACAGAGTTGATTCGCTGTGACTGGTTTGTGAGCCCAGGGAAGAGACAGAGTTGATTCGCTGTGACTGGTGTGTGAGCACTGGGCAGAGACAGAGTTGATTCGCTGTGACTGGTGTGTGAGCCCTGGGCAGAGACAGAGTTGATTCGCTGTGACTGGTGTGTGAGCCCTGGGCAGAGACAGAGTTGATTCGCTGTGACTGGTTTGTGAGCCCTGGGAAGAGACAGAGTTGATTTGCTGTGACTGGTGTGTGAGCCCTGGGCAGATACAGAGTTGATTCGCTGTGACTGGTGTGTGAGCCCTGGGTAGAGACAGAGTTGATTCGCTGTGACTGGTGTGTGAGCCCTGGGCAGAGACAGAGTTGATTCGCTGTGACTGGTGTGTGAGCCCTGGGCAGAGACAGAGTTGATTTGCTGTGACTGCTTTGTGAGCCCTGGGAAGAGACAGAGTTGATTCGCTGTGACTGGTGTGTGAGCACTGGGCAGAGACAGAGTTGATTCGCTGTGACTGGTTTGTGAGCCCTGGGCATAGACAGAGTTGAATTGCTGTGACTGGTGTGTGAGCCCTGGGCAGAGACAGAGTTGATTCGCTGTGACTGGTTTGTGAGCCCTGGGCATAGACAGAGTTGAATTGCTGTGACTGGTGTATAAGCCCTGGGCAGAGACAGAGTTGATTCGCTGTGACTGGTGTGTGAGCACTGGGCAGAGACAGAGTTGATTCGCTGTGACTGGTGTGTGAGCCCTGGGCAGAGACAGAGTTGATTCGCTGTGACTGGTGTGTGAGCCATGGGCAGAGACAGAGTTGATTCGCTGTGACTGGTTTGTGAGCCCTGGGATGAGACAGAGTTGATTTGCTGTGACTGGTGTGTGAGCCCTGGGCAGATACAGAGTTGATTCGCTGTGACTGGTGTGTGAGCCCTGGGTAGAGACAGAGTTGATTCGCTGTGACTGGTGTGTGAGCCCTGGGCAGAGACAGAGTTGATTCGCTGTGACTGGTGTGTGAGCCCTGGGCAGAGACAGAGTTGATTCGCTGTGACTGGTGTGTGAGCCCTGGGCAGAGACAGAGTTGATTCGCTGTGACTGGTGTGTGAGCCCTGGGCAGAGACAGATTTGATTCGCTGTGACTGGTGTGTGAGCCCTGGGCAGAGACAGAGTTGATTCGCTGTGACTGGTGTGTGAGCCCTGGGAAGAGACAGAGTTGATTCGCTGTGACTGGTGTATGAGCCCTGGGCATAGACAGAGTTGTTTCGCTGTGACTGGTGTATTTGCCCTGGGCAGAGACAGAGTTGATTCACTGTGACTGGTGTGTAAGCCCTGGGCAGAGACAGAGTTGATTCGCTGTGACTGGTGTATGAGCTGGGCAGAGACAGAGTTGATTCGCTGTGACTGGTGTATGAGCCCTGGGCAGAGACAGAGTTGATTCGCTGTGACTGGTGTATGAGCCCTGGGCAGAGACAGAGTTGATTCGCTGTGACTGGTGTATGAGCTGGGCAGAGACAGAGTTGATTCACTGTGACTGGTGTGTAAGCCCTGGGCAGAGACAGAGTTGATTCGCTGTAACTGGTGTATGAGCCCTGGGCATAGACAGAGTTGTTTCGCTGTGACTGGTGTATGAGCTGGGCAGAGACAGAGTTGATTCGCTGTGACTGGTGTATAAGCCCTGGGAAGAGACAGAGTTGATTCGCTGTGACTGGTGTATGAGCTGGGAAGAGACAGAGTTGATTCGCTGTGACTGGTGTGTGAGCACTGGGCAGAGACAGAGTTGATTCGCTGTGACTGGTGTATGAGCTGGGCAGAGACAGAGTTGATTCGCTGTGACTGGTGTATAAGCCCTGGGCAGAGACAGAGTTGATTCGCTGTGACTGGTGTATGAGCCCTGGGCAGACACAGAGTTGATTCACTGTGACTGGTGTGTAAGCCCTGGGCAGAGACAGAGTTGATTCGCTGTGACTGGTTTGTGAGACCTGGGCATAGACAGAGTTGTTTCGCTGTGACTGGTGTATGAGCTGGGCAGATACAGAGTTGATTCGCTGTGACTGGTGTGTGAGCCCTGGGCATAGACAGAGTTGTTTCGGTGTGACTGGTGTATGAGCCCTGGGCAGAGACAGAGTTGATTCGCTGTGACTGGTATATGAGCTTGGCAGAGACAGAGTTGATTCGCTGTGACTGGTATATGAGCTGGGCAGAGACAGAGTTGATTCGCTGTGACTGGTGTGTGAGCCCTGGCAGAGACAGACTTGATTCGCTGTGACTGGTGTGTGAGCCCTGGGCAGAAACAGAGTTGATTTGCTGTGACTGGTGTGTGAGCCCTGGGCAGAGACAGAGCTGATTCGCTGTGACTAGTGTGTGAGCTGGACAGAGACAGAGTTGATTCGCTGTGACTGGTGTATGAGCCCTGGGCAGAGACAGAGTTGATTCGCTGTGACTGGTGTGTGAGCCCTGGGCAGAGACCGATTTGATTCACTGTGACTGGTGTGTGAGCTGGGAAGAGACAGAGTTGATTCGCTGTGACTGGTATATGAGCCCTGGGCAGAGACAAATTTGGTTCGCTGTGACTGGTGTATGAGCCTTGGGCAGAGACAGAGTTGATTCGCTGTGACTGGTGTATGAGCTGGGCAGAGACAGAGTTGATTTGCTGTGTCTGGTGTGTGAGCCCTGGGCAGAGACTGAGTTGATTCGCTGTGACTGGTGTATGAGCTGGGCAGAGACAGAGTTGATTCGCTGTGACTGGTGTGTGAGCCCTGGGCAGAGACAGAGTTGATTCGCTGTGACTGGTGTATCATCTGGGCAGAGACAGAGTTGATTCACTGTGACTGGTGTATGAGCTGGGCAGAGACAAAGTTGATTCGCTGTGACTGGTGTATGAGCCCTGGGCAGAGACAGAGTTGATTCGCTGTGACAGGTGTGTGAGCCCTGGGCAGAGACAGAGTTGATTCGCTGTGACTGGTGTATGAGCCCTGGGCAGAGACAGAGTTGATTCGCTGTGACTGGTGTGTGAGCCCTGGGCAGATACAGAGTTGATTCGCTGTGACTGGTGTGTGAGCCCTGGGCAGAGACAGAGTTGATTCGCTGTGACTGGTGTGTGAGCCCTGGGCAGAGACAGAGTTGATTCGCTGTGACTGGTGTGTGAGCCCTGGGCAGAGACAGAGTTGATTCGCTGTGACTGGTTTGTGAGCCCTGGGAAGAGACAGAGTTGATTCGCTGTGACTGGTGTGTGAGCACTGGGCAGAGACAGAGTTGATTCGCTGTGACTGGTGTGTGAGCCCTGGGCAGAGACAGAGTTGATTCGCTGTGACTGGTGTGTGAGCCCTGGGCAGAGACAGAGTTGATTCGCTGTGACTGGTTTGTGAGCCCAGGGAAGAGACAGAGTTGATTCGCTGTGACTGGTGTGTGAGCACTGGGCAGAGACAGAGTTGATTCGCTGTGACTGGTGTGTGAGCCCTGGGCAGAGACAGAGTTGATTCGCTGTGACTGGTGTGTGAGCCCTGGGCAGAGACAGAGTTGATTCGCTGTGACTGGTTTGTGAGCCCTGGGAAGAGACAGAGTTGATTTGCTGTGACTGGTGTGTGAGCCCTGGGCAGATACAGAGTTGATTCGCTGTGACTGGTGTGTGAGCCCTGGGTAGAGACAGAGTTGATTCGCTGTGACTGGTGTGTGAGCCCTGGGCAGAGACAGAGTTGATTCGCTGTGACTGGTGTGTGAGCCCTGGGCAGAGACAGAGTTGATTTGCTGTGACTGCTTTGTGAGCCCTGGGAAGAGACAGAGTTGATTCGCTGTGACTGGTGTGTGAGCACTGGGCAGAGACAGAGTTGATTCACTGTGACTGGTGTGTGAGCCCTGGGCAGAGACAGAGTTGATTCGCTGTGACTGGTGTGTGAGCCCTGGGCAGAGACAGAGTTGATTCGCTGTGACTGGTTTGTGAGCCCTGGAAAGAGACAGAGTTGATTCGCTGTGACTGGTGTGTGAGCACTGGGCAGAGACAGAGTTGATTCGCTGTGACTGGTGTGTGAGCCCTGGGCAGAGACAGAGTTGATTCGCTGTGACTGGTGTGTGAGCCCTGGGCAGAGACAGAGTTGATTCGCTGTGACTGGTGTGTGAGCCCTGGGCAGAGACAGAGTTGATTCGCTGTGACTGGTTTGTGAGCCCTGGAAAGAGACAGAGTTGATTTGCTGTGACTGGTGTGTGAGCCCTGGGCAGAGACAGAGTTGATTCGCTGTGACTGGTTTGTGAGCCCTGGGAAGAGACAGAGTTGATTCGCTGTGACTGGTGTGTGAGCCCTGGGCAGAGACAGAGTTGATTCGCTGTGACTGGTTTGTGAGCCCTGGGCATAGACAGAGTTGATTTGCTGTGACTGGTGTGTGAGCCCTGGGCAGAGACAGAGTTGATTCGCTGTGACTGGTTTGTGAGCCCTGGGCATAGACAGAGTTGAATTGCTGTGACTGGTGTGTGAGCCCTGGGCAGAGACAGAGTTGATTCGCTGTGACTGGTTTGAGAGCCCTGGGCATAGACAGAGTTGAATTGCTGTGACTGGTGTATAAGCCCTGGGCAGAGACAGAGTTGATTCGCTGTGACTGGTGTGTGAGCACTGGGCAGAGACAGAGTTGATTCGCTGTGACTGGTGTGTGAGCCCTGGGCAGAGACAGAGTTGATTCGCTGTGACTGGTGTGTGAGCCCTGGGCAGAGACAGAGTTGATTCGCTGTGACTGGTTTGTGAGCCCTGGGATGAGACAGAGTTGATTTGCTGTGACTGGTGTGTGAGCCCTGGGCAGATACAGAGTTGATTCGCTGTGACTGGTGTGTGAGCCCTGGGTAGAGACAGAGTTGATTCGCTGTGACTGGTGTGTGAGCCCTGGGCAGAGACAGAGTTGATTCGCTGTGACTGGTGTGTGAGCCCTGGGCAGAGACAGAGTTGATTCGCTGTGACTGCTTTGTGAGCCCTGGGAAGAGACAGAGTTGATTCGCTGTGACTGGTGTGTGAGCACTGGGCAGAGACAGAGTTGATTCGCTGTGACTGGTGTGTGAGCCCTGGGCAGAGACAGAGTTGATTCGCTGTGACTGGTGTGTGAGCCCTGGGCAGAGACAGAGTTGATTCGCTGTGACTGGTTTGTGAGCCCTGGGAAGAGACAGAGTTGATTCGCTGTGACTGGTGTGTGAGCACTGGGCAGAGACAGAGTTGATTCGCTGTGACTGGTGTGTGAGCCCTGGGCAGAGACAGAGTTGATTCGCTGTGACTGGTGTGTGAGCCCTGGGCAGAGACAGAGTTGATTCGCTGTGACTGGTGTGTGAGCCCTGGGCAGAGACAGAGTTGATTCGCTGTGACTGGTTTGTGAGCCCTGGAAAGAGACAGAGTTGATTTGCTGTGACTGGTGTGTGAGCCCTGGGCAGAGACAGAGTTGATTCGCTGTGACTGGTTTGTGAGCCCTGGGAAGAGACAGAGTTGATTCGCTGTGACTGGTGTGTGAGCCCTGGGCAGAGACAGAGTTGATTCGCTGTGACTGGTTTGTGAGCCCTGGGCATAGACAGAGTTGATTCGCTGTGACTGGTGTATGAGCTGGGCAGAGACAGAGTTGATTCGCTTTGACTGGTGTATAAGCCCTGGGAAGAGACAGACTTGATTCGCTGTGACTGGTGTGTGAGCCCTGGGCAGAGACAGAGTTGATTTGCTGTGACTGGTGTGTGAGCCCTGGGCAGAGACAGAGCTGATTCGCTGTGACTAGTGTGTGAGCTGGACAGAGACAGAGTTGATTCGCTGTGACTGGTGTATGAGCCCTGGGCAGAGACAGAGTTGATTCGCTGTGACTGGTGTGTGAGCCCTGGGCAGAGACCGATTTGATTCGCTGTGACTGGTGTATGAGCTGGGCAGAGACAGAGTTGATTCGCTGTGACTGGTGTATGAGCCCTGGGCAGAGACAGAGTTGATTCGCTGTGACTGGTGTATGAGCCCTGGGCAGAGACAGAGTTGATTCGCTGTGACTGGTGTATGAGCTGGGCAGAGACAGAGTTGATTCACTGTGACTGGTGTGTAAGCCCTGGGAAGAGACAGAGTTGATTCGCTGTGACTGGTGTATGAGCTGGGAAGAGACAGAGTTGATTCGCTGTGACTGGTGTGTGAGCACTGGGCAGAGACAGAGTTGATTCGCTGTGACTGGTGTATGAGCTGGGCAGAGACAGAGTTGATTCGCTGTGACTGGTGTATAAGCCCTGGGCAGAGACAGAGTTGATTCGCTGTGACTGGTGTATGAGCCCTGGGCAGAGACAGAGTTGATTCGCTGTGACTGGTGTATGAGCTGGG
Source organism: Pseudophryne corroboree (assembly GCF_028390025.1). Lineage (NCBI taxonomy): Eukaryota > Metazoa > Chordata > Amphibia > Anura > Myobatrachidae > Pseudophryne > Pseudophryne corroboree. The sequence continues at coordinate 87,739 of NW_026970299.1, forward strand.
CAGAGACAGAGTTGATTCACTGTGACTGGTGTGTAAGCCCTGGGCAGAGACAGAGTTGATACGCTGTGACTGGTGTGTGAGACCTGGGCATAGACAGAGTTGTTTCGCTGTGACTGGTGTATGAGCTGGGCAGAGACAGAGTTGATTCGCTGTGACTGGTGTGTGAGCCCTGGGCATAGACAGAGTTGTTTCGGTGTGACTGGTGTATGAGCCCTGGGCAGAGACAGAGTTGATTCGCTGTGACTGGTATATGAGCTTGGCAGAGACAGAGTTGATGCGCTGTGACTGGTGTATGAGCTGGGCAGAGACAGAGTTGATTCGCTGTGACTGGTGTGTGAGCCCTTGGCAGAGACAGAGTTGATTCGCTGTGACTGGTGTGTGAGACCTGGGCATAGACAGAGTTGTTTCGCTGTGACTGGTGTATGAGCTGGGCAGAGACAGAGTTGATTCGCTGTGACTGGTGTGTGAGCCCTGGGCAGAGACAGAGTTGATTCGCTGTGACTGGTGTGTGAGCTGGGCAGAGACAGAGTTGATTCGCTGTGACTGGTGTATGAGCTGGGCAGAGACAAAGTTGATTCGCTGTGACTGGTGTATGAGCCCTGGGCAGAGACAGAGTTGATTCGCTGTGACTGGTGTGTGAGCCCTGGGCAGAGACAGAGTTGATTCGCTGTGACTGGTGTGTGAGCCCTGGGCAGAGACAGAGTTGATTCGCTGTGACTGGTGTGTGAGCCCTGGGCAGAGACAGATTTGATTCGCTGTGACTGGTGTGTGAGCCCTGGGCAGAGACAGAGTTGATTCGCTGTGACTGGTGTGTGAGCCCTGGGAAGAGACAGAGTTGATTCGCTGTGACTGGTGTATGAGCCCTGGGCATAGACAGAGTTGTTTCGCTGTGACTGGTGTATTTGCCCTGGGCAGAGACAGAGTTGATTCACTGTGACTGGTGTGTAAGCCCTGGGCAGAGACAGAGTTGATTCGCTGTGACTGGTGTATGAGCTGGGCAGAGACAGAGTTGATTCGCTGTGACTGGTGTATGAGCCCTGGGCAGAGACAGAGTTGATTCGCTGTGACTGGTGTATGAGCCCTGGGCAGAGACAGAGTTGATTCGCTGTGACTGGTGTATGAGCTGGGCAGAGACAGAGTTGATTCACTGTGACTGGTGTGTAAGCCCTGGGCAGAGACAGAGTTGATTCGCTATGACTGGTGTATGAGCCCTGGGCATAGACAGAGTTGTTTCGCTGTGACTGGTGTATGAGCTGGGCAGAGACAGAGTTGATTCGCTGTGACTGGTGTATAAGCCCTGGGAAGAGACAGAGTTGATTCGCTGTGACTGGTGTATGAGCTGGGAAGAGACAGAGTTGATTCGCTGTGACTGGTGTGTGAGCACTGGGCAGAGACAGAGTTGATTCGCTGTGACTGGTGTATGAGCTGGGCAGAGACAGAGTTGATTCGCTGTGACTGGTGTATAAGCCCTGGGCAGAGACAGAGTTGATTCGCTGTGACTGGTGTATGAGCCCTGGGCAGAGACAGAGTTGATTCGCTGTGACTGGTGTATGAGCTGGGCAGAGACAGAGTTGATTCACTGTGACTGGTGTGTAAGCCCTGGGCAGAGACAGAGTTGATTCGCTGTGACTGGTGTGTGAGACCTGGGCATAGACAGAGTTGTTTCGCTGTGACTGGTGTATGAGCTGGGCAGAGACAGAGTTGATTCGCTGTGACTGGTGTGTGAGCCCTGGGCATAGGCAGAGTTGTTTCGGTGTGACTGGTGTATGAGCCCTGGGCAAAGACAGAGTTGATTCGCTGTGACTGGTATATGAGCTTGGCAAAGACAGAGTTGATGCGCTGTGACTGGTGTATGAGCTGGGCAGAGACAGAGTTGATTCGCTGTGACTGGTATATGAGCTGGGCAGAGACAGAGTTGATTCGCTGTGACTGGTGTGTGAGCCCTGGCAGAGACAGACTTGATTCGCTGTGACTGGTGTGTGAGCCCTGGGCAGAGACAGAGTTGATTTGCTGTGACTGGTGTGTGAGCCCTGGGCAGAGACAGAGCTGATTCGCTGTGACTAGTGTGTGAGCTGGACAGAGACAGAGTTGATTCGCTGTGACTGGTGTATGAGCCCTGGGCAGAGACAGAGTTGATTCGCTGTGACTGGTGTGTGAGCCCTGGGCAGAGACCGATTTGATTCGCTGTGACTGGTGTGTGAGCTGGGAAGAGACAGAGTTGATTCGCTGTGACTGGTATATGAACCCTGGGCAGAGACAAAGTTGGTTCGCTGTGACTGGTGTATGAGCCTTGGGCAGAGACAGAGTTGATTCGCTGTGACTGGTGTATGAGCTGGGCAGAGACAGAGTTGATTTGCTGTGTCTGGTGTGTGAGCCCTGGGCAGAGACTGAGTTGATTCGCTGTGACTGGTGTATGAGCTGGGCAGAGACAGAGTTGATTCGCTGTGACTGGTGTGTGAGCCCTGGGCAGAGACAGAGTTGATTCGCTGTGACTGGTGTGTGAGCTGGGCAGAGACAGAGTTGATTCGCTGTGACTGGTGTATGAGCTGGGCAGAGACAAAGTTGATTCGCTGTGACTGGTGTATGAGCCCTGGGCAGAGACAGAGTTGATTCGCTGTGACTGGTGTGTGAGACCTGGGCATAGACAGAGTTGATTCGCTGTGACTGGTGTGTGAGCCCTGGGCAGAGACAGAGTTGATTCGCTGTGACTGGTGTGTGAGCTGGGCAGAGACAGAGTTGATTCGCTGTGACTGGTGTATGAGCTGGGCAGAGACAAAGTTGATTCGCTGTGACTGGTGTATGAGCCCTGGGCAGAGACAGAGTTGATTCGCTGTGACTGGTGTGTGAGCCCTGGGCAGAGACAGAGTTGATTCGCTGTGACTGGTGTGTGAGCCCTGGGCAGAGACAGAGTTGATTCGCTGTGACTGGTGTGTGAGCCCTGGGCAGAGACAGATTTGATTCGCTGTGACTGGTGTGTGAGCCCTGGGCAGAGACAGAGTTGATTCGCTGTGACTGGTGTGTGAGCACTGGGCAGAGACAGAGTTGATTCGCTGTGACTGGTGTGTGAGCCCTGGGCAGAGACAGAGTTGATTCGCTGTGACTGGTGTATGAGCTGGGCAGAGACATAGTTGATTCACTGTGACTGGTGTGTAAGCCCTGGGCAGAGACAGAGTTGATTCGCTGTGACTGGTGTATGAGCCCTGGGCATAGACAGAGTTGTTTCGCTGTGACTGGTGTATGAGCTGGGCAGAGACAGAGTTGATTCGCTGTGACTGGTGTGTGAGCCCTGGGCAGAGACAGAGTTGATTCGCTGTGACTGGTGTGTGAGCTGGGCAGAGACAGAGTTGATTCGCTGTGACTGGTGTATGAGCTGGGCAGAGACAAAGTTGATTCGCTGTGACTGGTGTATGAGCCCTGGGCAGAGACAGAGTTGATTCGCTGTGACTGGTGTGTGAGCCCTGGGCAGAGACAGAGTTGAATTGCTGTGACTGGTGTGTGAGCCCTGGGCAGAGACAGAGTTGATTCGCTGTGACTGGTTTGTGAGCCCTGGGCATAGACAGAGTTGAATTGCTGTGACTGGTGTATAAGCCCTGGGCAGAGACAGAGTTGATTCGCTGTGACTGGTGTGTGAGCACTGGGCAGAGACAGAGTTGATTCGCTGTGACTGGTGTGTGAGCCCTGGGCAGAGACAGAGTTGATTCGCTGTGACTGGTGTGTGAGCCCTGGGCAGAGACAGAGTTGATTCGCTGTGACTGGTTTGTGAGCCCTGGGATGAGACAGAGTTGATTTGCTGTGACTGGTGTGTGAGCCCTGGGCAGATACAGAGTTGATTCGCTGTGACTGGTGTGTGAGCCCTGGGTAGAGACAGAGTTGATTCGCTGTGACTGGTGTGTGAGCCCTGGGCAGAGACAGAGTTGATTCGCTGTGACTGGTGTGTGAGCCCTGGGCAGAGACAGAGTTGATTCGCTGTGACTGCTTTGTGAGCCCTGGGAAGAGACAGAGTTGATTCGCTGTGACTGGTGTGTGAGCACTGGGCAGAGACAGAGTTGATTCACTGTGACTGGTGTGTGAGCCCTGGGCAGAGACAGAGTTGATTCGCTGTGACTGGTTTGTGAGCCCTGGGCAGAGACAGAGTTGATTCGCTGTGACTGGTTTGTGAGCCCTGGGAAGAGACAGAGTTGATTCGCTGTGACTGGTGTGTGAGCACTGGGCAGAGACAGAGTTGATTCGCTGTGACTGGTGTGTGAGCCCTGGGCAGAGACAGAGTTGATTCGCTGTGACTGGTGTGTGAGCCCTGGGCAGAGACAGAGTTGATTCGCTGTGACTGGTGTGTGAGCCCTGGGCAGAGACAGAGTTGATTCGCTGTGACTGGTTTGTGAGCCCTGGAAAGAGACAGAGTTGATTTGCTGTGACTGGTGTGTGAGCCCTGGGCAGAGACAGAGTTGATTCGCTGTGACTGGTTTGTGAGCCCTTGGAAGAGACAGAGTTGATTCGCTGTGACTGGTGTGTGAGCCCTGGGCAGAGACAGAGTTGATTCGCTGTGACTGGTTTGTGAGCCCTGGGCATAGACAGAGTTGATTTGCTGTGACTGGTGTGTGAGCCCTGGGAAGAGACAGAGTTGATTCGCTGTGACTGGTGTATGAGCTGGGCAGAGACAGAGTTGATTCGCTTTGACTGGTGTATAAGCCCTGGGAAGAGACAGACTTGATTCGCTGTGACTGGTGTGTGAGCCCTGGGCAGAGACAGAGTTGATTTGCTGTGACTGGTGTGTGAGCCCTGGGCAGAGACAGAGTTGATTTGCTGTGACTGGTGTGTGAGCCCTGGGCAGAGACAGAGCTGATTCGCTGTGACTAGTGTGTGAGCTGGACAGAGACAGAGTTGATTCGCTGTGACTGGTGTATGAGCCCTGGGCAGAGACAGAGTTGATTCGCTGTGACTGGTGTGTGAGCCCTGGGCAGAGACCGATTTGATTCGCTGTGACTGGTGTATGAGCTGGGCAGAGACAGAGTTGATTCGCTGTGACTGGTGTATGAGCCCTGGGCAGAGACAGAGTTGATTCGCTGTGACTGGTGTATGAGCCCTGGGCAGAGACAGAGTTGATTCGCTGTGACTGGTGTATGAGCTGGGCAGAGACAGAGTTGATTCACTGTGACTGGTGTGTAAGCCCTGGGAAGAGACAGAGTTGATTCGCTGTGACTGGTGTATGAGCTGGGAAGAGACAGAGTTGATTCGCTGTGACTGGTGTGTGAGCACTGGGCAGAGACAGAGTTGATTCGCTGTGACTGGTGTATGAGCTGGGCAGAGACAGAGTTGATTCGCTGTGACTGGTGTATAAGCCCTGGGCAGAGACAGAGTTGATTCGCTGTGACTGGTGTATGAGCCCTGGGCAGAGACAGAGTTGATTCGCTGTGACTGGTGTATGAGCTGGGCAGAGACAGAGTTGATTCACTGTGACTGGTGTGTAAGCCCTGGGCAGAGACAGAGTTGATTCGCTGTGACTGGTGTGTGAGACCTGGGCATAGACAGAGTTGTTTCGCTGTGACTGGTGTATGAGCTGGGCAGAGACAGAGTTGATTCGCTGTGACTGGTGTGTGAGCCCTGGGCATAGGCAGAGTTGTTTCGGTGTGACTGGTGTATGAGCCCTGGGCAGAGACAGAGTTGATTCGCTGTGACTGGTATATGAGCTTGGCAAAGACAGAGTTGATGCGCTGTGACTGGTGTATGAGCTGGGCAGAGACAGAGTTGATTCGCTGTGACTGGTATATGAGCTGGGCAGAGACAGAGTTGATTCGCTGTGACTGGTGTGTGAGCCCTGGCAGAGACAGACTTGATTCGCTGTGACTGGTGTGTGAGCCCTGGGCAGAGACAGAGTTGATTTGCTGTGACTGGTGTGTGAGCCCTGGGCAGAGACAGAGCTGATTCGCTGTGACTAGTGTGTGAGCTGGACAGAGACAGAGTTGATTCGCTGTGACTGGTGTATGAGCCCTGGGCAGAGACAGAGTTGATTCGCTGTGACTGGTGTGTGAGCCCTGGGCAGAGACCGATTTGATTCGCTGTGACTGGTGTGTGAGCTGGGAAGAGACAGAGTTGATTCGCTGTGACTGGTATATGAGCCCTGGGCAGAGACAAAGTTGGTTCGCTGTGACTGGTGTATGAGCCTTGGGCAGAGACAGAGTTGATTCGATGTGACTGGTGTATGAGCTGGGCAGAGACAGAGTTGATTTGCTGTGTCTGGTGTGTGAGCCCTGGGCAGAGACTGAGTTGATTCGCTGTGACTGGTGTATGAGCTGGGCAGAGACAGAGTTGATTCGCTGTGACTGGTGTGTGAGCCCTGGGCAGAGACAGAGTTGATTCGCTGTGACTGGTGTGTGAGCTGGGCAGAGACAGAGTTGATTCGCTGTGACTGGTGTATGAGCTGGGCAGAGACAAAGTTGATTCGCTGTGACTGGTGTATGAGCCCTGGGCAGAGACAGAGTTGATTCGCTGTGACTGGTGTGTGAGACCTGGGCATAGACAGAGTTGATTCGCTGTGACTGGTGTGTGAGCCCTGGGCAGAGACAGAGTTGATTCGCTGTGACTGGTGTGTGAGCTGGGCAGAGACAGAGTTGATTCGCTGTGACTGGTGTATGAGCTGGGCAGAGACAAAGTTGATTCGCTGTGACTGGTGTATGAGCCCTGGGCAGAGACAGAGTTGATTCGCTGTGACTGGTGTGTGAGCCCTGGGCAGAGACAGAGTTGATTCGCTGTGACTGGTGTGTGAGCCCTGGGCAGAGACAGAGTTGATTCGCTGTGACTGGTGTGTGAGCCCTGGGCAGAGACAGATTTGATTCGCTGTGACTGGTGTGTGAGCCCTGGGCAGAGACAGAGTTGATTCGCTGTGACTGGTGTGTGAGCCCTGGGAAGAGACAGAGTTGATTCGCTGTGACTGGTGTATGAGCCCTGGGCATAGACAGAGTTGTTTCGCTGTGACTGGTGTATTTGCCCTGGGCAGAGACAGAGTTGATTCACTGTGACTGGTGTGTAAGCCCTGGGCAGAGACAGAGTTGATTCGCTGTGACTGGTGTATGAGCCCTGGGCAGAGACAGAGTTGATTCGCTGTGACTGGTGTATGAGCCCTGGGCAGAGACAGAGTTGATTCGCTGTGACTGGTGTATGAGCTGGGCAGAGACATAGTTGATTCACTGTGACTGGTGTGTAAGCCCTGGGCAGAGACAGAGTTGATTCGCTGTGACTGGTGTATGAGCCCTGGGCATAGACAGAGTTGATTCGCTGTGACTGGTGTATGAGCTGGGCAGAGACAGAGTTGATTCGCTGTGACTGGTGTATAAGCCCTGGGAAGAGACAGAGTTGATTCGCTGTGACTGGTGTATGAGCTGGGAAGAGACAGAGTTGATTCGCTGTGACTGGTGTGTGAGCACTGGGCAGAGACAGAGTTGATTCGCTGTGACTGGTGTATGAGCTGGGCAGAGACAGAGTTGATTCGCTGTGACTGGTGTATAAGCCCTGGGCAGAGACAGAGTTGATTCGCTGTGACTGGTGTATGAGCCCTGGGCAGACACAGAGTTGATTCACTGTGACTGGTGTGTAAGCCCTGGGCAGAGACAGAGTTGATTCGCTGTGACTGGTGTGTGAGACCTGGGCATAGACAGAGTTGTTTCGCTGTGACTGGTGTATGAGCTGGGCAGATACAGAGTTGATTCGCTGTGACTGGTGTGTGAGCCCTGGGCATAGACAGAGTTGTTTCGGTGTGACTGGTGTATGAGCCCTGGGCAGAGACAGAGTTGATTCGCTGTGACTGGTATATGAGCTTGGCAGAGACAGAGTTGATTCGCTGTGACTGGTATATGAGCTGGGCAGAGACAGAGTTGATTCGCTGTGACTGGTGTGTGAGCCCTGGCAGAGACAGACTTGATTCGCTGTGACTGGTGTGTGAGCCCTGGGCAGAAACAGAGTTGATTTGCTGTGACTGGTGTGTGAGCCCTGGGCAGAGACAGAGCTGATTCGCTGTGACTAGTGTGTGAGCTGGACAGAGACAGAGTTGATTCGCTGTGACTGGTGTATGAGCCCTGGGCAGAGACAGAGTTGATTCGCTGTGACTGGTGTGTGAGCCCTGGGCAGAGACCGATTTGATTCACTGTGACTGGTGTGTGAGCTGGGAAGAGACAGAGTTGATTCGCTGTGACTGGTATATGAGCCCTGGGCAGAGACAAAGTTGGTTCGCTGTGACTGGTGTATGAGCCTTGGGCAGAGACAGAGTTGATTCGCTGTGACTGGTGTATGAGCTGGGCAGAGACAGAGTTGATTTGCTGTGTCTGGTGTGTGAGCCCTGGGCAGAGACTGAGTTGATTCGCTGTGACTGGTGTATGAGCTGGGCAGAGACAGAGTTGATTCGCTGTGACTGGTGTGTGAGCCCTGGGCAGAGACAGAGTTGATTCGCTGTGACTGGTGTATCATCTGGGCAGAGACAGAGTTGATTCACTGTGACTGGTGTATGAGCTGGGCAGAGACAAAGTTGATTCGCTGTGACTGGTGTATGAGCCCTGGGCAGAGACAGAGTTGATTCGCTGTGACTGGTGTATGAGCTGGGCAGAGACATAGTTGATTCACTGTGACTGGTGTGTAAGCCCTGGGCAGAGACAGAGTTGATTCGCTGTGACTGGTGTATGAGCCCTGGGCATAGACAGAGTTGATTCGCTGTGACTGGTGTATGAGCTGGGCAGAGACAGAGTTGATTCGCTGTGACTGGTGTATAAGCCCTGGGAAGAGACAGAGTTGATTCGCTGTGACTGGTGTATGAGCTGGGAAGAGACAGAGTTGATTCGCTGTGACTGGTGTGTGAGCACTGGGCAGAGACAGAGTTGATTCGCTGTGACTGGTGTATGAGCTGGGCAGAGACAGAGTTGATTCGCTGTGACTGGTGTATAAGCCCTGGGCAGAGACAGAGTTGATTCGCTGTGACTGGTGTATGAGCCCTGGGCAGACACAGAGTTGATTCACTGTGACTGGTGTGTAAGCCCTGGGCAGAGACAGAGTTGATTCGCTGTGACTGGTGTGTGAGACCTGGGCATAGACAGAGTTGTTTCGCTGTGACTGGTGTATGAGCTGGGCAGATACAGAGTTGATTCGCTGTGACTGGTGTGTGAGCCCTGGGCATAGACAGAGTTGTTTCGGTGTGACTGGTGTATGAGCCCTGGGCAGAGACAGAGTTGATTCGCTGTGACTGGTATATGAGCTTGGCAGAGACAGAGTTGATTCGCTGTGACTGGTATATGAGCTGGGCAGAGACAGAGTTGATTCGCTGTGACTGGTGTGTGAGCCCTGGCAGAGACAGACTTGATTCGCTGTGACTGGTGTGTGAGCCCTGGGCAGAAACAGAGTTGATTTGCTGTGACTGGTGTGTGAGCCCTGGGCAGAGACAGAGCTGATTCGCTGTGACTAGTGTGTGAGCTGGACAGAGACAGAGTTGATTCGCTGTGACTGGTGTATGAGCCCTGGGCAGAGACAGAGTTGATTCGCTGTGACTGGTGTGTGTGAGCCCTGGGCAGAGACCGATTTGATTCACTGTGACTGGTGTGTGAGCTGGGAAGAGACAGAGTTGATTCGCTGTGACTGGTATATGAGCCCTGGGCAGAGACAAAGTTGGTTCGCTGTGACTGGTGTATGAGCCTTGGGCAGAGACAGAGTTGATTCGCTGTGACTGGTGTATGAGCTGGGCAGAGACAGAGTTGATTTGCTGTGTCTGGTGTGTGAGCCCTGGGCAGAGACTGAGTTGATTCGCTGTGACTGGTGTATGAGCTGGGCAGAGACAGAGTTGATTCGCTGTGACTGGTGTGTGAGCCCTGGGCAGAGACAGAGTTGATTCGCTGTGACTGGTGTATCATCTGGGCAGAGACAGAGTTGATTCACTGTGACTGGTGTATGAGCTGGGCAGAGACAAAGTTGATTCGCTGTGACTGGTGTATGAGCCCTGGGCAGAGACAGAGTTGATTCGCTGTGACAGGTGTGTGAGCCCTGGGCAGAGACAGAGTTGATTCGCTGTGACTGGTGTATGAGCCCTGGGCAGAGACAGAGTTGATTCGCTGTGACTGGTGTGTGAGCCCTGGGCAGATACAGAGTTGATTCGCTGTGACTGGTGTGTGAGCCCTGGGCAGAGACAGAGTTGATTCGCTGTGACTGGTGTGTGAGCCCTGGGCAGAGACAGAGTTGATTCGCTGTGACTGGTGTGTGAGCCCTGGGCAGAGACAGAGTTGATTCGCTGTGACTGGTTTGTGAGCCCTGGGAAGAGACAGAGTTGATTCGCTGTGACTGGTGTGTGAGCACTGGGCAGAGACAGAGTTGATTCGCTGTGACTGGTGTGTGAGCCCTGGGCAGAGACAGAGTTGATTCGCAGTGACTGGTGTGTGAGCCCTGGGCAGAGACAGAGTTGATTCGCTGTGACTGGTTTGTGAGCCCTGGGAAGAGACAGAGTTGATTCGCTGTGACTGGTGTGTGAGCACTGGGCAGAGACAGAGTTGATTCGCTGTGACTGGTGTGTGAGCCCTGGGCAGAGACAGAGTTGATTCGCTGTGACTGGTGTGTGAGCCCTGGGCAGAGACAGAGTTGATTCGCTGTGACTGGTTTGTGAGCCCTGGGAAGAGACAGAGTTGATTTGCTGTGACTGGTGTGTGAGCCCTGGGCAGATACAGAGTTGATTCGCTGTGACTGGTGTGTGAGCCCTGGGTAGAGACAGAGTTGATTCGCTGTGACTGGTGTGTGAGCCCTGGGCAGAGACAGAGTTGATTCGCTGTGACTGGTGTGTGAGCCCTGGGCAGAGACAGAGTTGATTCGCTGTGACTGCTTTGTGAGCCCTGGGAAGAGACAGAGTTGATTCGCTGTGACTGGTGTGTGAGCACTGGGCAGAGACAGAGTTGATTCACTGTGACTGGTGTGTGAGCCCTGGGCAGAGACAGAGTTGATTCGCTGTGACTGGTGTGTGAGCCCTGGGCAGAGACAGAGTTGATTCGCTGTGACTGGTTTGTGAGCCCTGGGAAGAGACAGAGTTGATTCGCTGTGACTGGTGTGTGAGCACTGGGCAGAGACAGAGTTGATTCGCTGTGACTGGTGTGTGAGCCCTGGGCAGAGACAGAGTTGATTCGCTGTGACTGGTGTGTGAGCCCTGGGCAGAGACAGAGTTGATTCGCTGTGACTGGTGTGTGAGCCCTGGGCAGAGACAGAGTTGATTCGCTGTGACTGGTTTGTGAGCCCTGGAAAGAGACAGAGTTGATTTGCTGTGACTGGTGTGTGAGCCCTGGGCAGAGACAGAGTTGATTCGCTGTGACTGGTTTGTGAGCCCTGGGAAGAGACAGAGTTGATTCGCTGTGACTGGTGTGTGAGCCCTGGGCAGAGACAGAGTTGATTCGCTGTGACTGGTTTGTGAGCCCTGGGCATAGACAGAGTTGATTTGCTGTGACTGGTGTGTGAGCCCTGGGCAGAGACAGAGTTGATTCGCTGTGACTGGTTTGTGAGCCCTGGGCATAGACAGAGTTGAATTGCTGTGACTGGTGTGTGAGCCCTGGGCAGAGACAGAGTTGATTCGCTGTGACTGGTTTGTGAGCCCTGGGCATAGACAGAGTTGAATTGCTGTGACTGGTGTATAAGCCCTGGGCAGAGACAGAGTTGATTCGCTGTGACTGGTGTGTGAGCACTGGGCAGAGACAGAGTTGATTCGCTGTGACTGGTGTGTGAGCCCTGGGCAGAGACAGAGTTGATTCGCTGTGACTGGTGTGTGAGCCCTGGGCAGAGACAGAGTTGATTCGCTGTGACTGGTTTGTGAGCCCTGGGAAGAGACAGAGTTGATTTGCTGTGACTGGTGTGTGAGCCCTGGGCAGATACAGAGTTGATTCGCTGTGACTGGTGTGTGAGCCCTGGGTAGAGACAGAGTTGATTCGCTGTGACTGGTGTGTGAGCCCTGGGCAGAGACAGAGTTGATTCGCTGTGACTGGTGTGTGAGCCCTGGGCAGAGACAGAGTTGATTCGCTGTGACTGCTTTGTGAGCCCTGGGAAGAGACAGAGTTGATTCGCTGTGACTGGTGTGTGAGCACTGGGCAGAGACAGAGTTGATTCACTGTGACTGGTGTGTGAGCCCTGGGCAGAGACAGAGTTGATTCGCTGTGACTGGTGTGTGAGCCCTGGGCAGAGACAGAGTTGATTCGCTGTGACTGGTTTGTGAGCCCTGGGAAGAGACAGAGTTGATTCGCTGTGACTGGTGTGTGAGCACTGGGCAGAGACAGAGTTGATTCGCTGTGACTGGTGTGTGAGCCCTGGGCAGAGACAGAGTTGATTCGCTGTGACTGGTGTGTGAGCCCTGGGCAGAGACAGAGTTGATTCGCTGTGACTGGTGTGTGAGCCCTGGGCAGAGACAGAGTTGATTCGCTGTGACTGGTTTGTGAGCCCTGGAAAGAGACAGAGTTGATTTGCTGTGACTGGTGTGTGAGCCCTGGGCAGAGACAGAGTTGATTCGCTGTGACTGGTTTGTGAGCCCTGGGAAGAGACAGAGTTGATTCGCTGTGACTGGTGTGTGAGCCCTGGGCAGAGACAGAGTTGATTCGCTGTGACTGGTTTGTGAGCCCTGGGCATAGACAGAGTTGATTTGCTGTGACTGGTGTGTGAGCCCTGGGCAGAGACAGAGTTGATTCGCTGTGACTGGTTTGTGAGCCCTGGGCATAGACAGAGTTGAATTGCTGTGACTGGTGTGTGAGCCCTGGGCAGAGACAGAGTTGATTCGCTGTGACTGGTTTGTGAGCCCTGGGCATAGACAGAGTTGAATTGCTGTGACTGGTGTATAAGCCCTGGGCAGAGACAGAGTTGATTCGCTGTGACTGGTGTGTGAGCACTGGGCAGAGACAGAGTTGATTCGCTGTGACTGGTGTGTGAGCCCTGGGCAGAGACAGAGTTGATTCGCTGTGACTGGTGTGTGAGCCCTGGGCAGAGACAGAGTTGATTCGCTGTGACTGGTTTGTGAGCCCTGGGAAGAGACAGAGTTGATTTGCTGTGACTGGTGTGTGAGCCCTGGGCAGATACAGAGTTGATTCGCTGTGACTGGTGTGTGAGCCCTGGGTAGAGACAGAGTTGATTCGCTGTGACTGGTGTGTGAGCCCTGGGCAGAGACAGAGTTGATTCGCTGTGACTGGTGTGTGAGCCCTGGGCAGAGACAGAGTTGATTCGCTGTGACTGCTTTGTGAGCCCTGGGAAGAGACAGAGTTGATTCGCTGTGACTGGTGTGTGAGCACTGGGCAGAGACAGAGTTGATTCACTGTGACTGGTGTGTGAGCCCTGGGCAGAGACAGAGTTGATTTGCTGTGACTGGTGTGTGAGCCCTGGGCAGAGACAGAGTTGATTCGCTGTGACTGGTTTGTGAGCCCTGGGAAGAGACAGAGTTGATTCGCTGTGACTGGTGTGTGAGCACTGGGCAGAGACAGAGTTGATTCGCTGTGACTGGTGTGTGAGCCCTGGGCAGAGACAGAGTTGATTCGCTGTGACTGGTGTGTGAGCCCTGGGCAGAGACAGAGTTGATTCGCTGTGACTGGTGTGTGAGCCCTGGGCAGAGACAGAGTTGATTCGCTGTGACTGGTTTGTGAGCCCTGGAAAGAGACAGAGTTGATTTGCTGTGACTGGTGTGTGAGCCCTGGGCAGAGACAGAGTTGATTCGCTGTGACTGGTTTGTGAGCCCTGGGAAGAGACAGAGTTGATTCGCTGTGACTGGTGTGTGAGCCCTGGGCAGAGACAGAGTTGATTCGCTGTGACTGGTTTGTGAGCCCTGGAAAGAGACAGAGTTGATTTGCTGTGACTGGTGTGTGAGCCCTGGGCAGAGACAGAGTTGAATTGCTGTGACTGGTGTATAAGCCCTGGGCAGAGACAGAGTTCATTCGCTGTGACTGGTGTGTGAGCCCTGGGAAGAGACAGAGTTGATTCGCTGTGACTGGTGTGTGAGCCCTGGGAAGAGACAGAGTTGATTCGCTGTGACTGGTGTGTGAGCCCTGGGTAGAGACAGAGTTGATTCGCTGTGACTGGGCGGCTATTGAGTGTTTTCCTGACTGTTATAAAAAATAATAATAAAAACAGTGTTGAGTGGTGCAGCGTATAATACAGTTGTGTTGCTGGGTACCTGCTATGTATCCCTATCTGTACTACAAATCTTTCTGATTACTTGCAGAGACATCCTGTTCCTGCTGTTATAAAATGTAAACACTCGTCTGTCATCCTCTTTTTTTTCTTCTAATCAAATGACATAATAATTTGCACAATGTGTTATATTATTAGGAGTGACTCATTACCTTGGCTGTGTTAATAGGGGTGCGGTATCTCCATCATATGCATCCCATAATCAAGTGGAAAAAATAGTTTTGTTTCCTGGTGTCAACAAAATGATCTAATCTTTTAATAACCCTGCATGGTAAGGTAACAGTCGCCCCTCCCTTCCCGATCTCATTGTGCGGGCACTTGGTGTTGTGGCAGTTACACAACAGATGCTTTATACCTGTCCTGGCTTTAAACAAATATCGTGGATCAGCCATTAGAAGAAGAGCAGGAGCAGCAACCCAGTACTAGTGCTGTGGCTGCTGCCACTCATAGAACTTCTTCAACATCTACCGAAGGTGGTCAAGAGAAAAGAAGGTGTAAGAAAGGGCACCTCAAATCTAAACAGTATTTCACAATGGTAAAGAAAACATCACCTCTAACTATGAGAGGAAAATTTACTGTACGTTTGTCAACATGCCATACCCCACACACGCTGGCAAGGAGGTGGTCAGGCCATGGCGTGGTGGTTCTGCTGCTGCTGCTGTTTCATGCATTAAAAGGTCTATTGTGAAAGCTGGGACCAAACATGGAGCCTAATTCAGACCCGATCGCTGCAGCGGCAGCAATTGCAGTCTGAAGCCGTTTTCGGAGTGTGCACGCCCATGATTGACAGGCAGAGGCGGTCACGGGGTGGGAGGGGTCATGCCAATGGTGTTAGAACGCCGTTGGTGGGTCGCAGACCTGACAATGTAAGCATGTCCAGACCATTGTGTGATGTCACATGCAGCCGCTGTAACCCGGAACGCGGTGGGTAACCACCTGCCAGCGCAGCTAGGGAGCTACTTGGCGGATGCGAAAGCTGCTGGGAGTCCCCCCGCATGTCAGAGAAACTGATCGGAGATGTGCTACATTTAGTCAGGCTTCTGTAGAGTGTATATAGGTCACCTTTATTCCTGCTGTATCCTCTGTGCAAAATCTAACAGATGCCTCCGCTATCCGGGGTTCCCAAGTAAGGACAGCTGCTGCCACTGCTGGGGTCACTCTTCTTCCCAGGAGGGGACCAGGAAGAAGCTTCACACAACAATGTCATGTGAAACCAGCGAGAGGGTCCACAGCCGATCACTGAAACACTGAAGCTATGATAGCATTAAGGCCTGATTCAGTAAGGATGGCAGAAGCTGCTAAATATCAGACTTCGCCATGCTTTTGTTCGCATGCTGGGGGCGCCTCCCCCCCTTCATCTCGCAGAAATTAGGGTTGCCTCCTCCCGGCAGTTTCAGCAATGGCACCCCGTTTTCCCACCTCCACCCCCGCCCCTGCAATGAACCATCTCCACCTAGGAAACAGAGTGTTGCCACCGCACCCCCCCCCCCCCCCCCCGCAACGCAACTGGCTACCCCTGATTGACAGGCAGTGGTGATCGCATTTTCTGCTGACCCCCCCCCCCAGCAGAAAATGAGGCAGATGCGCCCGCAACTTTTTAGCCATTTTTGCGGTTGGATTGTGTTTTGCGATCCAAACTGAATGAGGCCCAAAGTCTGCATCCAATGTCCACGGTCAGAGCATCTGGTGTTGGACAATTAGTTATACTGGCAGGTTAATTGGCTCCCAACAAAATTAACCCTAGATTGAATGTGTCTGTGTGTACATGTGGTAGGGAATGCAGAGTGTAAGCTCCACTGCAAAGCGCTGCGGAATATGTGTGCGCTATATAAATAACTGGTAATAAATAAAGAAATAAATTAGTTGAGGTGAGCAAATTCTATTACATTCACCAGAATAGCAATTCCCCAGGTGTACAAGGAACAGAAACAAAAAGGTCTTACATCATTAGAGGCAGATAGGAGTGTGCGGCACATAGAGGCAGATAGGAGTGTGCGGCACATAGAGGCAGATAGGAGTGTGCGGCACATAGAGGCAGATAGGAGTGTGCGGCACATAGAGGCAGATAGGAGTGTGCGGCACATAGAGGCAGATAGAAGTGTGCAGGACATAGAGGCAGATAGGAGTGTGTGGCACATAGAGGCAGATAGAAGTGTGCGGCACATAGAGGCAGATAGGAGTGTGCGGCACATAGAGGCAGATAGGAGTGTGCAGGACATAGAGACAGATAGAAGTGTGCAGGACATAGAGGCAGATAGAAGTGTGCAGTACATAGAGGCAGATAGAAGTGTGCGGCACATAGAGGCAGATAGGAGTGTGCGGCACATAGAGGCAGATAGAAGTGTGCGGCACATAGAGGCAGATAGGAGTGTGCAGGACATAGAGACAGATAGAAGTGTGCAGTACATAGAGGCAGATAGAAGTGTGCGGCACATAGAGGCAGATAGGAGTGTGCGGCACATAGAGGCAGATAGAAGTGTGCGGCACATAGAGGCAGATAGGAGTGTGCGGCACATAGAGACAGATAGGAGTGTGCGGCACATAGAGGCAGATAGGAGTGTGCGGCACATAGAGGCAGATAGGAGTGTGCGGCACATAGAGGCAGATAGGAGTGTGCGGCACATAGAGGCAGATAGGAGTGTGCAGGACATAGAGGCAGATAGAAGTGTGCAACACATAGAGGCAGATAGGAGTGTGCAGGACATAGAGGCAGATAGAAGTGTGCGGCACATAGAGGCAGATAGGAGTGTGCGGCACATAGAGGCAGATAGAAGTGTGCAGGACATAGAGGCAGATAGAAGTGTGCAGGACATAGAGGCAGATAGAAGTGTGCAGGACATAGAGGCAGATAGAAGTGTGCGGCACATAGAGGCAGATAGGAGTGTGCGGCACATAGAGGCAGATAGAAGTGTGCAGCACATAGAGGCAGATAGGAGTGTGCGGCACATAGAGGCAGATAGAAGTGTGCAGCACATAGAGGCAGATAGAAGTGTGCAGGACATAGAGGCAGATAGGAGTGTGCAGTACATAGAGGCAGATTGAAGTGTGCAGGACATAGAGGCAGATAGAAGTGTGCGGCACATAGAGACAGATAGGAGTGTGCGGCACATAGAGGCAGATAGAAGTGTGCGGCACATAGAGGCAGATAGGAGTGTGCGGCACATAGAGGCAGATAGAAGTGTGCCGGACATAGAGGCAGATAGGAGTGTGCGGCACATAGAGGCAGATAGAAGTGTGCAGGACATAGAGGCAGATAGAAGTGTGCGGCACATAGAGGCAGATAGAAGTGTGCGGCACATAGAGGCAGATAGGAGTGTGCAGGACATAGAGACAGATAGAAGTGTGCGGCACATAGAGGCAGATAGCAGTGTGCAGCACATAGAGGCAGATAGGAGTATGCAGGACATAGAGACAGATAGGAGTGTGCAGCACATAGAGGCAGATAGGAGTGTGCGGCACATAGAGGCAGATAGAAGTGTGCGGCACATAGAGGCAGATAGAAGTGTGCGGCACATAGAGGCAGATAGGAGTGTGCGGCACATAGAGGCAGATAGAAGTGTGCAGGACATAGAGACAGATAGGAGTGTGCGGCACATAGAGGCAGATAGGAGTGTGCGGCACATAGAGGCAGATAGAAGTGTGCGGCACATAGAGGCAGATAGAAGTGTGCGGCACATAGAGGCAGATAGGAGTGTGCGGCACATAGAGGCAGATAGAAGTGTGCGGCACATAGAGGCAGATAGAAGTGTGCGGCACATAGAGGCAGATAGAAGTGTGCGGCACATAGAGGCAGATAGGAGTGTGCAGCACATAGAGGCAGATAGAAGTGTGCAGGACATAGAGGCAGATAGAAGTGTGCGGCACATAGAGGAAGATAGAAGTGTGCGGCACATAGAGGCAGATAGAAGTGTGCAGGACATAGAGGCAGATAGAAGTGTGCGGCACATAGAGGCAGATAGAAGTGTGCGGCACATAGAGGCAGATAGAAGTGTGCGGCACATAGAGGCAGATAGGAGTGTGCAGCACATAGAGGCAGATAGGAGTGTGCAGGACATAGAGGCAGATAGAAGTGTGCGGCACATAGAGGAAGATAGGAGTGTGCGGCACATAGTGGCAGATAGAAGTGTGTGGCACATAGAGGCAGATAGGAGTGTGCGGCACATAGAGGCAGATAGAAGTGTGCGGCATATAGAGGCAGATAGGAGTGTGCAGCACATAGAGGCAGATAGAAGTGTGCAGCACATAGAGGAAGATAGGAGTGTGCGGCACATAGTGGCAGATAGAAGTGTGTGGCACATAGAGGCAGATAGGAGTGTGCGGCACATAGAGGCAGATAGAAGTGTGCGGCATATAGAGGCAGATAGGAGTGTGCAGCACATAGAGGCAGATAGAAGTGTGCAGCACATAGAGGAAGATAGGAGTGTGCGGCACATAGAGGCAGATAGGAGTGTGCGGCACATAGAGGCAGATAGAAGTGTGCGGCACATAGAGGCAGATAGAAGTGTGCGGCACATAGAGGCAGATAGAAGTTGCGGCACATAGAGGCAGATAGAAGTGTGTGGCACATAGAGGCAGATAGGAGTGTGCGGCACATAGAGGCAGATAGAAGTGTGCGGCACATAGAGGCAGATAGGAGTGTGCGGCACATAGAGGCAGATAGAAGTGTGCGGCATATAGAGGCAGATAGGAGTGTGCAGCACATAGAGGCAGATAGGAGTGTGCAGGACATAGAGGCAGATAGAAGTATGCGGCACATAGAGGCAGATAGAAGTGTGTGGCACATAGAGGCAGATAGGAGTGTGCGGCACATAGAGGCAGATAGGAGTGTGTGGCACATAGAGGCAGATAGAAGTGTGCGGCACATAGAGGCAGATAGGAGTGTGCAGGACATAGAGGCAGATAGAAGTGTGCGGCACATAGAGGCAGATAGAAGTGTGCGGCACATAGAGGCAGATAGAAGTGTGCGGCACATAGAGGCAGATAGGAGTGTGCGGCACATAGAGGCAGATAGAAGTGTGCGGCACATAGAGGCAGATAGGAGTGTGCGGCACATAGAGGCAGATAGAAGTGTGCAGGACATAGAGGCAGATAGAAGTGTGCGGCACATAGAGGCAGATAGAAGTGTGCGGCACATAGAGGCAGATAGAAGTGTGCGGCACATAGAGGCAGATAGGAGTGTGCGGCACATAGAGGCAGATAGAAGTGTGCGGCACATAGAGGCAGATAGGAGTGTGCGGCACATAGAGGCAGATAGAAGTGTGCAGGACATAGAGGCAGATAGAAGTGTGCGGCACATAGAGGCAGATAGAAGTGTGCAGGACATAGAGGCAGATAGAAGTGTGCGGCACATAGAGGCAGATAGAAGTGTGCAGGACATAGAGGCAGATAGGAGTGTGCAGCACATAGAGGCAGATAGGAGTGTGCGGCACATAGAGGCAGATAGAAGTGTGCAGGACATAGAGGCAGATAGGAGTGTCTGCACATAGAGGCAGATAGGAGTGTGCGGCACATAGAGGCAGATAGAAGTGTGCGGCACATAGAGGCAGATAGGAGTGTGCGGCACATAGAGGCAGATAGAAGTGTGCGGCACATAGAGGCAGATAGGAGTGTGCGGCACATAGAGGAGGATAGAAGTGTGCAGGACATAGAGGCAGATAGGAGTGTGCGGCACATAGAGGCAGATAGAAGTGTGCGGCACATAGAGGCAGATAGGAGTGTGCGGCACATAGAGGCAGATAGAAGTGTGCAGGACATAGAGGCAGATAGAAGTGTGCAGGACATAGAGGCAGATAGAAGTGTCTGCACATAGAGGCAGATAGGAGTGTGCGGCACATAGAGGCAGATAGAAGTGTGCGGCACATAGAGGCAGATAGAAGTGTGCAGGACATAGAGGCAGATAGGAGTGTGCGGCACATAGAGGCAGATAGGAGTGTGCGGCACATAGAGGCAGATAGAAGTGTGCAGGACATAGAGGCAGATAGAAGTGTGCGGCACATAGAGGAAGATAGAAGTGTGCGGCACATAGAGGCAGATAGAAGTGTGCAGGACATAGAGGCAGATAGAAGTGTGCAGCACATAGAGGAAGATAGGAGTGTGCGGCACATAGTGGCAGATAGAAGTGTGTGGCACATAGAGGCAGATAGGAGTGTGCGGCACATAGAGGCAGATAGAAGTGTGCGGCATATAGAGGCAGATAGGAGTGTGCAGCACATAGAGGCAGATAGAAGTGTGCAGCACATAGAGGAAGATAGGAGTGTGCGGCACATAGAGGCAGATAGGAGTGTGCGGCACATAGAGGCAGATAGAAGTGTGCGGCACATAGAGGCAGATAGAAGTGTGCGGCACATAGAGGCAGATAGAAGTTGCGGCACATAGAGGCAGATAGAAGTGTGTGGCACATAGAGGCAGATAGGAGTGTGCGGCACATAGAGGCAGATAGAAGTGTGCGGCACATAGAGGCAGATAGGAGTGTGCGGCACATAGAGGCAGATAGAAGTGTGCGGCATATAGAGGCAGATAGGAGTGTGCAGCACATAGAGGCAGATAGGAGTGTGCAGGACATAGAGGCAGATAGAAGTATGCGGCACATAGAGGCAGATAGAAGTGTGTGGCACATAGAGGCAGATAGGAGTGTGCGGCACATAGAGGCAGATAGGAGTGTGTGGCACATAGAGGCAGATAGAAGTGTGCGGCACATAGAGGCAGATAGGAGTGTGCAGGACATAGAGGCAGATAGAAGTGTGCGGCACATAGAGGCAGATAGAAGTGTGCGGCACATAGAGGCAGATAGAAGTGTGCGGCACATAGAGGCAGATAGGAGTGTGCGGCACATAGAGGCAGATAGAAGTGTGCGGCACATAGAGGCAGATAGGAGTGTGCGGCACATAGAGGCAGATAGAAGTGTGCAGGACATAGAGGCAGATAGAAGTGTGCGGCACATAGAGGCAGATAGAAGTGTGCGGCACATAGAGGCAGATAGAAGTGTGCGGCACATAGAGGCAGATAGGAGTGTGCGGCACATAGAGGCAGATAGAAGTGTGCGGCACATAGAGGCAGATAGGAGTGTGCGGCACATAGAGGCAGATAGAAGTGTGCAGGACATAGAGGCAGATAGAAGTGTGCGGCACATAGAGGCAGATAGAAGTGTGCAGGACATAGAGGCAGATAGAAGTGTGCGGCACATAGAGGCAGATAGAAGTGTGCAGGACATAGAGGCAGATAGGAGTGTGCAGCACATAGAGGCAGATAGGAGTGTGCGGCACATAGAGGCAGATAGAAGTGTGCAGGACATAGAGGCAGATAGGAGTGTCTGCACATAGAGGCAGATAGGAGTGTGCGGCACATAGAGGCAGATAGAAGTGTGCGGCACATAGAGGCAGATAGGAGTGTGCGGCACATAGAGGCAGATAGAAGTGTGCGGCACATAGAGGCAGATAGGAGTGTGCGGCACATAGAGGCAGATAGAAGTGTGCAGGACATAGAGGCAGATAGAAGTGTGCAGGACATAGAGGCAGATAGGAGTGTGCGGCACATAGAGGCAGATAGAAGTGTGCGGCACATAGAGGCAGATAGGAGTGTGCGGCACATAGAGGCAGATAGAAGTGTGCAGGACATAGAGGCAGATAGAAGTGTGCAGGACATAGAGGCAGATAGGAGTGTCTGCACATAGAGGCAGATAGGAGTGTGCGGCACATAGAGGCAGATAGAAGTGTGCGGCACATAGAGGCAGATAGAAGTGTGCAGGACATAGAGGCAGATAGGAGTGTGCGGCACATAGAGGCAGATAGGAGTGTGCGGCACATAGAGGCAGATAGGAGTGTGCGGCACATAGAGGCAGATAGAAGTGTGCAGCACATAGAGGCAGATAGGAGTGTGCGGCACATAGAGGCAGATAGGAGTGTGCGGCACATAGAGGCAGATAGAAGTGTGCAGGACATAGAGGCAGATAGAAGTTTGCAGGACATAGAGGCAGATAGAAGTGTGCAGGACATAGAGACAGATAGGAGTGTGCGGAACATAGAGGCAGATAGGCGTGTGCAGCACATAGAGGCAGATAGAAGTGTGCAGGACATAGAGGCAGATAGGAGTGTCTGCACATAGAGGCAGATAGGAGTGTGCGGCACATAGAGGCAGATAGAAGTGTGCGGCACATAGAGGCAGATAGGAGTGTGCGGCACATAGAGGCAGATAGAAGTGTGCAGGACATAGAGGCAGATAGAAGTGTGCGGCACATAGAGGCAGATAGAAGTGTGCGGCACATAGAGGCAGATAGAAGTGTGCGACACATAGAGGCAAATAGAAGTGTGCGGCACATAGAGGCAGATAGGAGTGTGCAGCACATAGAGGCAGATAGGAGTGTGCAGGACATAGAGGCAGATAGAAGTGTGCGGCATATAGAGGAAGATAGGAGTGTGTGGCACATAGAGGCAGATAGAAGTGTGTGGCACATAGAGGCAGATAGGAGTGTGCGGCACATAGAGGCAGATAGAAGTGTGCGGCATATAGAGGCAGATAGGAGTGTGCAGCACATAGAGGCAGATAGAAGTGTGCAGCACATAGAGGAAGATAGGAGTGTGCGGCACATAGAGGCAGATAGGAGTGTGCGGCACATAGAGGCAGATAGAAGTGTGCAGCACATAGAGGCAGATAGAAGTGTGCGGCACATAGAGGAAGATAGGAGTGTGCGGCACATAGAGGCAGATAGGAGTGTGCGGCACATAGAGGCAGATAGAAGTGTGTGGCACATAGAGGCAGATAGGAGTGTGCAGGACATAGAGGCAGATAGGAGTGTGCGGCACATAGAGGAAGATAGGAGTGTGCGGCACATAGTGGCAGATAGGAGTGTGTGGCACATAGAGGCAGATAGGAGTGTGCAGGACATAGAGGCAGATAGAAGTGTGCGGCACATAGAGGAAGATAGGAGTGTGCAGGACATAGAGACAGATAGAAGTGTGCGGCACATAGTGGCAGATAGGAGTGTGCAGGACATAGAGGCAGATAGAAGTGTGCGGCACATAGGGGAAGATAGGAGTGTGCGGCACATAGAGGCAGATAGGAGTGTGCGGCACATAGAGGCAGATAGAAGTGTGCGGCACATAGAGGAAGATAGGAGTGTGCAGGACATAGAGGCAGATAGGAGTGTGCGGCACTTAGAGGCAGATAGAAGTGTGCGGCACATAGAGGCAGATAGAAGTGTGCAGGACATAGAGGCAGATAGAAGTGTGCGGCACATAGAAGCAGATAGGAGTGTGCGGCACATAGAGGCAGATAGAAGTGTGCAGGACATAGAGGCAGATAGAAGTGTGCGGCACATAGAGGCAGATAGAAGTTGCGGCACATAGAGGCAGATAGAAGTGTGTGGCACATAGAGGCAGATAGGAGTGTGCGGCACATAGAGGCAGATAGAAGTGTGCGGCACATAGAGGCAGATAGGAGTGTGCGGCACATAGAGGCAGATAGGAGTGTGCGGCACATAGAGGCAGATAGAAGTGTGCGGCATATAGAGGCAGATAGGAGTGTGCAGCACATAGAGGCAGATAGAAGTGTGCGGCACATAGAGGCAGATAGGAGTGTGCAGGACATAGAGGCAGATAGAAGTGTGCGGCACATAGAGGCAGATAGAAGTGTGCGGCACATAGAGGCAGATAGAAGTGTGCGGCACATAGAGGCAGATAGGAGTGTGCGGCACATAGAGGCAGATAGAAGTGTGCGGCACATAGAGGCAAATAGGAGTGTGCGGCACATAGAGGCAGATAGAAGTGTGCAGGACATAGAGGCAGATAGGAGTGTGCGGCACATAGAGGCAGATAGAAGTGTGCGGCACATAGAGGCAGATAGAAGTGTGCGGCACATAGAGGCAGATAGGAGTGTGCGGCACATAGAGGCAGATAGAAGTGTGCGGCACATAGAGGCAGATAGGAGTGTGCGGCACATAGAGGCAGATAGAAGTGTGCAGGACATAGAGGCAGATAGAAGTGTGCGGCACATAGAGGCAGATAGGAGTGTGCGGCACATAGAGGCAGATAGAAGTGTGCAGGACATAGAGGCAGATAGGAGTGTCTGCACATAGAGGCAGATAGGAGTGTGCGGCACCTAGAGGCAGATAGAAGTGTGCGGCACATAGAGGCAGATAGGAGTGTGCGGCACATAGAGGCAGATAGAAGTGTGCGGCACATAGAGGCAGATAGAAGTGTGCGGCACATAGAGGCAGATAGAAGTGTGCGGCACATAGAGGCAGATAGAAGTGTGCGGCACATAGAGGCAGATAGGAGTGTGCAGCACATAGAGGCAGATAGGAGTGTGCAGGACATAGAGGCAGATAGAAGTGTGCGGCACATAGAGGAAGATAGGAGTGTGTGGCACATAGAGGCAGATAGAAGTGTGTGGCACATAGAGGCAGATAGGAATGTGCGGCACATAGAGGCAGATAGAAGTGTGCGGCACATAGAGGCAGATAGGAGTGTGCGGCACATAGAGGCAGATAGAAGTGTGTGGCACATAGAGGCAGATAGGAGTGTGCGGCACATAGAGGAAGATAGGAGTGTGCAGGACATAGAGGCAGATAGGAGTGTGCGGCACTTAGAGGCAGATAGAAGTGTGCGGCACATAGAGGCAGATAGAAGTGTGCAGGACATAGAGGCAGATAGAAGTGTGCGGCACATAGAAGCAGATAGGAGTGTGCGGCACATAGAGGCAGATAGAAGTGTGCAGGACATAGAGGCAGATAGAAGTGTGCGGCACATAGAGGCAGATAGAAGTTGCGGCACATAGAGGCAGATAGAAGTTGCGGCACATAGAGGCAGATAGAAGTGTGTGGCACATAGAGGCAGATAGGAGTGTGCGGCACATAGAGGCAGATAGAAGTGTGCGGCACATAGAGGCAGATAGGAGTGTGCGGCACATAGAGGCAGATAGAAGTGTGCGGCATATAGAGGCAGATAGGAGTGTGCGGCACATAGAGGCAGATAGGAGTGTGTGGCACATAGAGGCAGATAGAAGTGTGCGGCACATAGAGGCAGATAGGAGTGTGCAGGACATAGAGGCAGATAGAAGTGTGCGGCACATAGAGGCAGATAGAAGTGTGCGGCACATAGAGGCAGATAGGAGTGTGCGGCACATAGAGGCAGATAGAAGTGTGCGGCACATAGAGGCAGATAGGAGTGTGCGGCACATAGAGGCAGATAGAAGTGTGCAGGACATAGAGGCAGATAGAAGTGTGCAGGACATAGAGGCAGATAGAAGTGTGCGGCACATAGAGGCAGATAGAAGTGTGCGGCACATAGAGGCAGATAGAAGTGTGCGGCACATAGAGGCAGATAGGAGTATGCGGCACATAGAGGAAGATAGAAGTGTGCGGCACATAGAGGCAGATAGGAGTGTGCGGCACATAGAGGCAGATAGGAGTGTGCAGGACATAGAGGCAGATAGAAGTGTGCGGCACATAGAGGCAGATAGAAGTGTGCAGGACATAGAGGCAGATAGAAGTGTCTGCACATAGAGGCAGATAGGAGTGTGCAGGACATAGAGGCAGATAGGAGTGTGCAGCACATAGAGGCAGATAGAAGTGTGCAGGACATAGAGGCAGATAGAAGTGTGCGGCACATAGAGGCAGATAGGAGTGTGCGGCACATAGAGGCAGATAGAAGTGTGCAGGACATAGAGGCAGATAGGAGTGTCTGCACATAGAGGCAGATAGGAGTGTGCGGCACCTAGAGGCAGATAGAAGTGTGCGGCACATAGAGGCAGATAGGAGTGTGCGGCACATAGAGGCAGATAGAAGTGTGCGGCACATAGAGGCAGATAGAAGTGTGCGGCACATAGAGGCAGATAGAAGTGTGCGGCACATAGAGGCAGATAGAAGTGTGCGGCACATAGAGGCAGATAGGAGTGTGCAGCACATAGAGGCAGATAGGAGTGTGCAGGACATAGAGGCAGATAGAAGTGTGCGGCACATAGAGGAAGATAGGAGTGTGTGGCACATAGAGGCAGATAGAAGTGTGTGGCACATAGAGGCAGATAGGAATGTGCGGCACATAGAGGCAGATAGAAGTGTGCGGCATATAGAGGCAGATAGGAGTGTGCAGTACATAGAGGAAGATAGGAGTGTGCAGCACATAGAGGAAGATAGGAGTGTGCGGCACATAGAGGCAGATAGGAGTGTGCGGCACATAGAGGCAGATAGAAGTGTGCAGCACATAGAGGCAGATAGAAGTGTGCGGCACATAGAGGAAGATAGGAGTGTGCGGCACATAGAGGCAGATAGGAGTGTGCGGCACATAGAGGCAGATAGAAGTGTGTGGCACATAGAGGCAGATAGGAGTGTGCGGCACATAGAGGAAGATAGGAGTGTGCAGGACATAGAGGCAGATAGGAGTGTGCGGCACTTAGAGGCAGATAGAAGTGTGCGGCACATAGAGGCAGATAGAAGTGTGCAGGACATAGAGGCAGATAGAAGTGTGCGGCACATAGAAGCAGATAGGAGTGTGCGGCACATAGAGGCAGATAGAAGTGTGCAGGACATAGAGGCAGATAGAAGTGTGCGGCACATAGAGGCAGATAGAAGTTGCGGCACATAGAGGCAGATAGAAGTTGCGGCACATAGAGGCAGATAGAAGTGTGTGGCACATAGAGGCAGATAGGAGTGTGCGGCACATAGAGGCAGATAGAAGTGTGCGGCACATAGAGGCAGATAGGAGTGTGCGGCACATAGAGGCAGATAGAAGTGTGCGGCATATAGAGGCAGATAGGAGTGTGCGGCACATAGAGGCAGATAGGAGTGTGTGGCACATAGAGGCAGATAGAAGTGTGCGGCACATAGAGGCAGATAGGAGTGTGCAGGACATAGAGGCAGATAGAAGTGTGCGGCACATAGAGGCAGATAGAAGTGTGCGGCACATAGAGGCAGATAGGAGTGTGCGGCACATAGAGGCAGATAGAAGTGTGCGGCACATAGAGGCAGATAGGAGTGTGCGGCACATAGAGGCAGATAGAAGTGTGCAGGACATAGAGGCAGATAGAAGTGTGCAGGACATAGAGGCAGATAGAAGTGTGCGGCACATAGAGGCAGATAGAAGTGTGCGGCACATAGAGGCAGATAGAAGTGTGCGGCACATAGAGGCAGATAGGAGTATGCGGCACATAGAGGAAGATAGAAGTGTGCGGCACATAGAGGCAGATAGGAGTGTGCGGCACATAGAGGCAGATAGGAGTGTGCAGGACATAGAGGCAGATAGAAGTGTGCGGCACATAGAGGCAGATAGAAGTGTGCAGGACATAGAGGCAGATAGAAGTGTGCGGCACATAGAGGCAGATAGAAGTGTCTGCACATAGAGGCAGATAGGAGTGTGCAGGACATAGAGGCAGATAGGAGTGTGCGGCACATAGAGGCAGATAGGAGTGTGCAGGACATAGAGGCAGATAGAAGTGTGCGGCACATAGAGGCAGATAGAAGTGTGCAGGACATAGAGGCAGATAGAAGTGTGCGGCACATAGAGGCAGATAGAAGTGTCTGCACATAGAGGCAGATAGGAGTGTGCAGGACATAGAGGCAGATAGGAGTGTGCAGCACATAGAGGCAGATAGGAGTGTGCGGCACATAGAGGCAGATAGAAGTGTGCGTCACATAGAGGCAGATAGGAGTGTGCGGCACATAGAGGCAGATAGAAGTGTGCGGCACATAGAGGCAGATAGGAGTGTGCGGCACATAGAGGCAGATAGAAGTGTGCAGGACATAGAGGCAGATAGAAGTGTGCAGGACATAGAGGCAGATAGGAGTGTCTGCACATAGAGGCAGATAGGAGTGTGCAGCACATAGAGGCAGATAGAAGTGTGCGGCACATAGAGGCAGATAGGAGTGTGCGGCACATAGAGGCAGATAGAAGTGTGCAGGACATAGAGGCAGATAGAAGTGTGCAGGACATAGAGGCAGATAGGAGTGTCTGCACATAGAGGCAGATAGGAGTGTGCGGCACATAGAGGCAGATAGAAGTGTGCGGCACATAGAGGCAGATAGAAGTGTGCAGGACATAGAGGCAGATAGGAGTGTGCGGCACATAGAGGCAGATAGGAGTGTGCAGCACATAGAGGCAGATAGAAGTGTGCAGCACATAGAGGCAGATAGGAGTGTGTGGCACATAGAGGCAGATAGGAGTGTGCGGCACATAGACGCAGATAGAAGTGTGCAGGACATAGAGGCAGATAGAAGTTTGCAGGACATAGAGGCAGATAGAAGTGTGCGGCACATAGAGGCAGATAGAAGTGTGCAGGACATAGAGGCAGATAGAAGTTTGCAGGACATAGAGGCAGATAGACGTGTGCGGCACATAGAGGCAGATAGGAGTGTGCGGCACATAGAGGCAGATAGGAGTGTGTGGCACATAGAGGCAGATAGAAGTGTGCAGGACATAGAGGCAGATAGGAGTGTCTGCACATAGAGGCAGATAGGAGTGTGCGGCACATAGAGGCAGATAGAAGTGTGCGGCACATAGAGGCAGATAGGAGTGTGCGGCACATAGAGGCAGATAGAAGTGTGCGGCACATAGAGGCAGATAGGAGTGTGCGGCACATAGAGGCGGATAGAAGTGTGCAGGACATAGAGGCAGATAGAAGTGTGCAGGACATAGAAGCAGATAGGAGTGTCTGCACATAGAGGCAGATAGGAGTGTGCGGCACATAGAGGCAGATAGAAGTGTGCGGCACATAGAGGCAGATAGGAGTGTGCGGCACATAGAGGCAGATAGAAGTGTGCAGGACATAGAGGCAGATAGAAGTGTGCGGCATATAGAGGCAGATAGGAGTGTGCGCCACATAGAGGCAGATAGAAGTGTGCAGCACATAGAGGCAGATAGGAGTGTGTGGCACATAGAGGCAGATAGGAGTGTGCGGCACATAGAGGCAGATAGAAGTGTGCAGGACATAGAGGCAGATAGAAGTTTGCAGGACATAGAGACAGATAGGAGTGTGCGGAACATAGAGGCAGATAGGCGTGTGCAGCACATAGAGGCAGATAGGAGTGTGCGGCACATAGAGGCAGATAGGAGTGTGCGGCACATAGAGGCAGATAGGAGTGTGCGGCACATAGAGGCAGATAGGAGTGTGCGGCACATAGAGGCAGATAGGAGTGTGCGGCACATAGAGGCAGATAGGAGTGTGCGGCACATAGAGGCAGATAGGAGTGTGCGGCACATAGAGGCAGATAGGAGTGTGCGGCACATAGAGGCAGATAGGAGTGTGCAGGACATAGAGGCAGATAGGAGTGTGCGGCACATAGAGGCAGATAGGAGTGTGCAGCACATAGAGGCAGATAGGAGTGTGCGGCACATAGAGGCAGATAGGAGTGTGCGGCACATAGAGGCAGATAGAAGTGTGCAGCACATAGAGGCAGATAGGAGTGTGCGGCACATAGAGGCAGATAGGAGTGTGCGGCACATAGAGGCAGATAGAAGTGTGCAGGACATAGAGGCAGATAGGAGTGTGCAGGACATAGAGACAGATAGGAGTGTGTGGCACATAGAGGCAGATGGAAGTGTGCGGCACATAGAGGCAGATAGAAGTGTGCAGCACATAGAGGCAGATAGGAGTGTGCAGGACATAGAGACAGATAGGAGTGTGCGGCACATAGAGGCAGATAGAAGTGTGCAGGACAGAGAGGCAGATAGAAGTTTGCAGGACATAGAGGCAGATAGAAGTGTGCGGCACATAGAGGCAGATAGGAGTGTGCGGCACATAGAGGCAGATAGAAGTGTGCAGGACATAGAGGCAGATAGAAGTGTGCGGCACATAGAGGCAGATAGGAGTGTGCGGCACATAGAGGCAGATAGGAGTGTGCGGCACATAGAGGCAGATAGAAGTGTGCGGCACATAGAGGCAGATAGAAGTGTGCAGGACATAGAGGCAGATAGGAGTGTGCGGCACATAGAGGCAGATAGGAGTGTGCGGCACATAGAGGCAGATAGGAGTGTGCGGCACATAGAGGCAGATAGAAGTGTGCGGCACATAGAGGCAGATAGGAGTGTGCGGCACATAGAGGCAGATAGAAGTGTGCAGGACATAGAGGCAGATAGAAGTGTTCAGGACATAGAGGCAGATAGAAGTGTGCAGGACATAGAGACAGATAGAAGTGTGCGGCACATAGAGGCAGATAGAAGTGTGCAGCACATAGAGGCAGATAGAAGTGTGCGGCACATAGAGGCAGATAGAAGTGTGCGGCACATAGAGGCAGATAGGAGTGTGCGGCACATAGAGGCAGATAGGAGTGTGTGGCACATAGAGGCAGATAGAAGTGTGCGGCACATAGAGGCAGATAGGAGTGTGCAGGACATAGAGGCAGATAGAAGTGTGCGGCACATAGAGGCAGATAGAAGTGTGCGGCACATAGAGGCAGATAGGAGTGTGCGGCACATAGAGGCAGATAGAAGTGTGCGGCACATAGAGGCAGATAGGAGTGTGCGGCACATAGAGGCAGATAGAAGTGTGCAGGACATAGAGGCAGATAGAAGTGTGCAGGACATAGAGGCAGATAGAAGTGTGCGGCACATAGAGGCAGATAGAAGTGTGCGGCACATAGAGGCAGATAGGAGTGTGCGGCACATAGAGGCAGATAGAAGTGTGCGGCACATAGAGGCAGATAGGAGTGTGCGGCACATAGAGGCAGATAGAAGTGTGCAGGACATAGAGGCAGATAGAAGTGTGCAGGACATAGAGGCAGATAGAAGTGTGCGGCACATAGAGGCAGATAGAAGTGTGCGGCACATAGAGGCAGATAGAAGTGTGCGGCACATAGAGGCAGATAGGAGTATGCGGCACATAGAGGAAGATAGAAGTGTGCGGCACATAGAGGCAGATAGGAGTGTGCGGCACATAGAGGCAGATAGGAGTGTGCAGGACATAGAGGCAGATAGAAGTGTGCGGCACATAGAGGCAGATAGAAGTGTGCAGGACATAGAGGCAGATAGAAGTGTGCGGCACATAGAGGCAGATAGAAGTGTCTGCACATAGAGGCAGATAGGAGTGTGCAGGACATAGAGGCAGATAGGAGTGTGCAGCACATAGAGGCAGATAGAAGTGTGCGGCACATAGAGGCAGATAGAAGTGTGCGGCACATAGAGGCAGATAGGAGTGTGCGGCACCTAGAGGCAGATAGGAGTGTGCGGCACATAGAGGCAGATAGAAGTGTGCAGGACATAGAGGCAGATAGGAGTGTCTGCACATAGAGGCAGATAGGAGTGTGCGGCACATAGAGGCAGATAGAAGTGTGCGGCACATAGAGGCAGATAGGAGTGTGCGGCACATAGAGGCAGATAGAAGTGTGCGGCACATAGAGGCAGATAGGAGTGTGCGGCACATAGAGGCAGATAGAAGTGTGCAGGACATAGAGGCAGATAGAAGTGTGCGGCACATAGAGGCAGATAGAAGTGTGCGGCACATAGAGGCAGATAGAAGTGTGCGACACATAGAGGCAAATAGAAGTGTGCGGCACATAGAGGCAGATAGGAGTGTACAGCACATAGAGGCAGATAGGAGTGTGCAGGACATAGAGGCAGATAGAAGTGTGCGGCATATATAGGAAGATAGGAGTGTGTGGCACATAGAGGCAGATAGAAGTGTGTGGCACATAGAGGCAGATAGGAGTGTGCGGCACATAGAGGCAGATAGAAGTGTGCGGCATATAGAGGCAGATAGGAGTGTGCAGCACATAGAGGCAGATAGAAGTGTGCAGCACATAGAGGAAGATAGGAGTGTGCGGCACATAGAGGCAGATAGGAGTGTGCGGCACATAGAGGCAGATAGAAGTGTGCAGCACATAGAGGCAGATAGAAGTGTGCGGCACATAGAGGAAGATAGGAGTGTGCGGCACATAGAGGCAGATAGGAGTGTGCGGCACATAGAGGCAGATAGAAGTGTGTGGCACATAGAGGCAGATAGGAGTGTGCAGGACATAGAGGCAGATAGGAGTGTGCGGCACATAGAGGAAGATAGGAGTGTGCGGCACATAGTGGCAGATAGGAGTGTGTGGCACATAGAGGCAGATAGGAGTGTGCAGGACATAGAGGCAGATAGAAGTGTGCGGCACATAGAGGAAGATAGGAGTGTGCAGGACATAGAGACAGATAGAAGTGTGCGGCACATAGTGGCAGATAGGAGTGTGTGGCACATAGAGGCAGATAGGAGTGTGCAGGACATAGAGGCAGATAGAAGTGTGCGGCACATAGAGGAAGATAGGAGTGTGCGGCACATAGAGGCAGATAGGAGTGTGCGGCACATAGAGGCAGATAGAAGTGTGCGGCACATAGAGGAAGATAGGAGTGTGCAGGACATAGAGGCAGATAGGAGTGTGCGGCACTTAGAGGCAAATAGAAGTGTGCGGCACATAGAGGCAGATAGAAGTGTGCAGGACATAGAGGCAGATAGAAGTGTGCGGCACATAGAAGCAGATAGGAGTGTGCGGCACATAGAGGCAGATAGAAGTGTGCAGGACATAGAGGCAGATAGAAGTGTGCGGCACATAGAGGCAGATAGAAGTTGCGGCACATAGAGGCAGATAGAAGTGTGTGGCACATAGAGGCAGATAGGAGTGTGCGGCACATAGAGGCAGATAGAAGTGTGCGGCACATAGAGGCAGATAGGAGTGTGCGGCACATAGAGGCAGATAGGAGTGTGCGGCACATAGAGGCAGATAGAAGTGTGCGGCATATAGAGGCAGATAGGAGTGTGCAGCACATAGAGGCAGATAGAAGTGTGCGGCACATAGAGGCAGATAGGAGTGTGCAGGACATAGAGGCAGATAGAAGTGTGCGGCACATAGAGGCAGATAGAAGTGTGCGGCACATAGAGGCAGATAGAAGTGTGCGGCACATAGAGGCAGATAGAAGTGTGCGGCACATAGAGGCAGATAGAAGTGTGCGGCATATAGAGGCAGATAGGAGTGTGCAGTACATAGAGGCAGATAGAAGTGTGCAGGACATAGAGGCAGATAGGAGTGTCTGCACATAGAGGCAGATAGGAGTGTGCGGCACATAGAGGCAGATAGAAGTGTGCGGCACATAGAGGCAGATAGGAGTGTGCGGCACATAGAGGCAGATAGAAGTGTGCGGCACATAGAGGCAGATAGAAGTGTGCGGCACATAGAGGCAGATAGAAGTGTGCGGCACATAGAGGCAGATAGAAGTGTGCGGCACATAGAGGCAGATAGGAGTGTGCAGCACATAGAGGCAGATAGGAGTGTGCAGGACATAGAGGCAGATAGAAGTGTGCGGCACATAGAGGAAGATAGGAGTGTGTGGCACATAGAGGCAGATAGAAGTGTGTGGCACATAGAGGCAGATAGGAGTGTGCGGCACATAGAGGCAGATAGAAGTGTGCGGCATATAGAGGCAGATAGGAGTGTGCAGTACATAGAGGCAGATAGAAGTGTGCAGCACATAGAGGAAGATAGGAGTGTGCGGCACATAGAGGCAGATAGGAGTGTGCGGCACATAGAGGCAGATAGAAGTGTGCAGCACATAGAGGCAGATAGAAGTGTGCGGCACATAGAGGAAGATAGGAGTGTGCGGCACATAGAGGCAGATAGGAGTGTGCGGCACATAGAGGCAGATAGAAGTGTGTGGCACATAGAGGCAGATAGGAGTGTGCGGCACATAGAGGAAGATAGGAGTGTGCAGGACATAGAGACAGATAGGAGTGTGCGGCACTTAGAGGCAGATAGAAGTGTGCGGCACATAGAGGCAGATAGAAGTGTGCAGGACATAGAGGCAGATAGAAGTGTGCGGCACATAGAAGCAGATAGGAGTGTGCGGCACATAGAGGCAGATAGAAGTGTGCAGGACATAGAGGCAGATAGAAGTGTGCGGCACATAGAGGCAGATAGAAGTTGCGGCACATAGAGGCAGATAGAAGTTGCGGCACATAGAGGCAGATAGAAGTGTGTGGCACATAGAGGCAGATAGGAGTGTGCGGCACATAGAGGCAGATAGAAGTGTGCGGCACATAGAGGCAGATAGGAGTGTGCGGCACATAGAGGCAGATAGAAGTGTGCGGCATATAGAGGCAGATAGGAGTGTGCGGCACATAGAGGCAGATAGGAGTGTGTGGCACATAGAGGCAGATAGAAGTGTGCGGCACATAGAGGCAGATAGGAGTGTTCAGGACATAGAGGCAGATAGAAGTGTGCGGCACATAGAGGCAGATAGAAGTGTGCGGCACATAGAGGCAGATAGGAGTGTGCGGCACATAGAGGCAGATAGAAGTGTGCGGCACATAGAGGCAGATAGGAGTGTGCGGCACATAGAGGCAGATAGAAGTGTGCAGGACATAGAGGCAGATAGAAGTGTGCAGGACATAGAGGCAGATAGAAGTGTGCGGCACATAGAGGCAGATAGAAGTGTGCGGCACATAGAGGCAGATAGGAGTATGCGGCACATAGAGGAAGATAGAAGTGTGCGGCACATAGAGGCAGATAGGAGTGTGCGGCACATAGAGGCAGATAGGAGTGTGCAGGACATAGAGGCAGATAGAAGTGTGCGGCACATAGAGGCAGATAGAAGTGTGCAGGACATAGAGGCAGATAGAAGTGTGCGGCACATAGAGGCAGATAGAAGTGTCTGCACATAGAGGCAGATAGGAGTGTGCAGGACATAGAGGCAGATAGGAGTGTGCAGCACATAGAGGCAGATAGGAGTGTGCGGCACATAGAGGCAGATAGAAGTGTGCGTCACATAGAGGCAGATAGGAGTGTGCGGCACATAGAGGCAGATAGAAGTGTGCGGCACATAGAGGCAGATAGGAGTGTGCGGCACATAGAGGCAGATAGAAGTGTGCAGGACATAGAGGCAGATAGAAGTGTGCAGGACATAGAGGCAGATAGGAGTGTCTGCACATAGAGGCAGATAGGAGTGTGCAGCACATAGAGGCAGATAGAAGTGTGCGGCACATAGAGGCAGATAGGAGTGTGCGGCACATAGAGGCAGATAGAAGTGTGCAGGACATAGAGGCAGATAGAAGTGTGCAGGACATAGAGGCAGATAGGAGTGTCTGCACATAGAGGCAGATAGGAGTGTGCGGCACATAGAGGCAGATAGAAGTGTGCGGCACATAGAGGCAGATAGAAGTGTGCAGGACATAGAGGCAGATAGGAGTGTGCGGCACATAGAGGCAGATAGGAGTGTGCAGGACATAGAGGCAGATAGGAGTGTGCGGCACATAGAGGAAGATAGGAGTGTGCGGCACATAGTGGCAGATAGGAGTGTGTGGCACATAGAGGCAGATAGGAGTGTGCAGGACATAGAGGCAGATAGAAGTGTGCGGCACATAGAGGAAGATAGGAGTGTGCAGGACATAGAGACAGATAGAAGTGTGCGGCACATAGTGGCAGATAGGAGTGTGTGGCACATAGAGGCAGATAGGAGTGTGCAGGACATAGAGGCAGATAGAAGTGTGCGGCACATAGAGGAAGATAGGAGTGTGCGGCACATAGAGGCAGATAGGAGTGTGCGGCACATAGAGGCAGATAGAAGTGTGCGGCACATAGAGGAAGATAGGAGTGTGCAGGACATAGAGGCAGATAGGAGTGTGCGGCACTTAGAGGCAGATAGAAGTGTGCGGCACATAGAGGCAGATAGAAGTGTGCAGGACATAGAGGCAGATAGAAGTGTGCGGCACATAGAAGCAGATAGGAGTGTGCGGCACATAGAGGCAGATAGAAGTGTGCAGGACATAGAGGCAGATAGAAGTGTGCGGCACATAGAGGCAGATAGAAGTTGCGGCACATAGAGGCAGATAGAAGTGTGTGGCACATAGAGGCAGATAGGAGTGTGCGGCACATAGAGGCAGATAGAAGTGTGCGGCACATAGAGGCAGATAGGAGTGTGCGGCACATAGAGGCAGATAGGAGTGTGCGGCACATAGAGGCAGATAGAAGTGTGCGGCATATAGAGGCAGATAGGAGTGTGCAGCACATAGAGGCAGATAGAAGTGTGCGGCACATAGAGGCAGATAGGAGTGTGCAGGACATAGAGGCAGATAGAAGTGTGCGGCACATAGAGGCAGATAGAAGTGTGCGGCACATAGAGGCAGATAGAAGTGTGCGGCACATAGAGGCAGATAGAAGTGTGCGGCACATAGAGGCAGATAGAAGTGTGCGGCACATAGAGGCAGATAGGAGTGTGCGGCACATAGAGGCAGATAGATGTGTGCGGCACATAGAGGCAGATAGGAGTGTGCGGCA
The DNA here is from genome assembly GCF_028390025.1 of Pseudophryne corroboree. Lineage (NCBI taxonomy): Eukaryota > Metazoa > Chordata > Amphibia > Anura > Myobatrachidae > Pseudophryne > Pseudophryne corroboree. The sequence goes on from NW_026970299.1 coordinate 124,118, forward strand.
CATAGAGGCAGATAGAAGTGTGCTGGACATAGAGGCAGATAGGAGTGTGCGGCACATAGAGGCAGATAGAAGTGTGCGGCACATAGAGGCAGATAGGAGTGTGCGGCACATAGAGGCAGATAGGAGTGTGCGGCACATAGAGGCAGATAGAAGTGTGCGGCACATAGAGGCAGATAGGAGTGTGCGGCACATAGAGGCAGATAGAAGTGTGCAGGACATAGAGGCAGATAGAAGTGTGCGGCACATAGAGGCAGATAGGAGTGTGCGGCACATAGAGGCAGATAGAAGTGTGCAGGACATAGAGGCAGATAGGAGTGTCTGCACATAGAGGCAGATAGGAGTGTGCGGCACATAGAGGCAGATAGAAGTGTGCGGCACATAGAGGCAGATAGGAGTGTGCGGCACATAGAGGCAGATAGAAGTGTGCGGCACATAGAGGCAGATAGAAGTGTGCGGCACATAGAGGCAGATAGAAGTGTGCGGCACATAGAGGCAGATAGAAGTGTGCGGCACATAGAGGCAGATAGGAGTGTGCGGCACATAGAGGCAGATAGGAGTGTGCGGCACATAGAGGCAGATAGAAGTGTGCAGGACATAGAGGCAGATAGAAGTGTGCAGGACATAGAGGCAGATAGGAGTGTCTGCACATAGAGGCAGATAGGAGTGTGCGGCACATAGAGGCAGATAGAAGTGTGCGGCACATAGAGGCAGATAGAAGTGTGCAGGACATAGAGGCAGATAGGAGTGTGCGGCACATAGAGGCAGATAGGAGTGTGCAGGACATAGAGGCAGATAGGAGTGTGCGGCACATAGAGGAAGATAGGAGTGTGCGGCACATAGTGGCAGATAGGAGTGTGTGGCACATAGAGGCAGATAGGAGTGTGCAGGACATAGAGGCAGATAGAAGTGTGCGGCACATAGAGGAAGATAGGAGTGTGCAGGACATAGAGACAGATAGAAGTGTGCGGCACATAGTGGCAGATAGGAGTGTGTGGCACATAGAGGCAGATAGGAGTGTGCAGGACATAGAGGCAGATAGAAGTGTGCGGCACATAGAGGAAGATAGGAGTGTGCGGCACATAGAGGCAGATAGGAGTGTGCGGCACATAGAGGCAGATAGAAGTGTGCGGCACATAGAGGAAGATAGGAGTGTGCAGGACATAGAGGCAGATAGGAGTGTGCGGCACTTAGAGGCAGATAGAAGTGTGCGGCACATAGAGGCAGATAGAAGTGTGCAGGACATAGAGGCAGATAGAAGTGTGCGGCACATAGAAGCAGATAGGAGTGTGCGGCACATAGAGGCAGATAGAAGTGTGCAGGACATAGAGGCAGATAGAAGTGTGCGGCACATAGAGGCAGATAGAAGTTGCGGCACATAGAGGCAGATAGAAGTGTGTGGCACATAGAGGCAGATAGGAGTGTGCGGCACATAGAGGCAGATAGAAGTGTGCGGCACATAGAGGCAGATAGGAGTGTGCGGCACATAGAGGCAGATAGGAGTGTGCGGCACATAGAGGCAGATAGAAGTGTGCGGCATATAGAGGCAGATAGGAGTGTGCAGCACATAGAGGCAGATAGAAGTGTGCGGCACATAGAGGCAGATAGGAGTGTGCAGGACATAGAGGCAGATAGAAGTGTGCGGCACATAGAGGCAGATAGAAGTGTGCGGCACATAGAGGCAGATAGAAGTGTGCGGCACATAGAGGCAGATAGAAGTGTGCGGCACATAGAGGCAGATAGAAGTGTGCGGCACATAGAGGCAGATAGGAGTGTGCGGCACATAGAGGCAGATAGATGTGTGCGGCACATAGAGGCAGATAGGAGTGTGCGGCACATAGAGGCAGATAGAAGTGTGCTGGACATAGAGGCAGATAGGAGTGTGCGGCACATAGAGGCAGATAGAAGTGTGCGGCACATAGAGGCAGATAGGAGTGTGCGGCACATAGAGGCAGATAGGAGTGTGCGGCACATAGAGGCAGATAGAAGTGTGCGGCACATAGAGGCAGATAGGAGTGTGCGGCACATAGAGGCAGATAGAAGTGTGCAGGACATAGAGGCAGATAGAAGTGTGCGGCACATAGAGGCAGATAGGAGTGTGCGGCACATAGAGGCAGATAGAAGTGTGCAGGACATAGAGGCAGATAGGAGTGTCTGCACATAGAGGCAGATAGGAGTGTGCGGCACATAGAGGCAGATAGAAGTGTGCGGCACATAGAGGCAGATAGGAGTGTGCGGCACATAGAGGCAGATAGAAGTGTGCGGCACATAGAGGCAGATAGAAGTGTGCGGCACATAGAGGCAGATAGAAGTGTGCGGCACATAGAGGCAGATAGAAGTGTGCGGCACATAGAGGCAGATAGGAGTGTGCAGCACATAGAGGCAGATAGGAGTGTGCAGGACATAGAGGCAGATAGAAGTGTGCGGCACATAGAGGAAGATAGGAGTGTGTGGCACATAGAGGCAGATAGAAGTGTGTGGCACATAGAGGCAGATAGGAGTGTGCGGCATATAGAGGCAGATAGGAGTGTGCGGCACATAGAGGCAGATAGAAGTGTGCGGCACATAGAGGCAGATAGAAGTGTGCGGCACATAGAGGCAGATAGGAGTGTGCAGCACATAGAGGCAGATAGGAGTGTGCAGTACATAGAGGCAGATAGAAGTGTGTGGCACATAGAGGCAGATAGGAGTGTGCGGCATATAGAGGCAGATAGGAGTGTGCGGCACATAGAGGCAGATAGAAGTGTGCGGCACATAGAGGCAGATAGAAGTGTGCGGCACATAGAGGCAGATAGGAGTGTGCAGCACATAGAGGCAGATAGGAGTGTGCAGCACATAGAGGCAGATAGAAGTGTGCGGCACATAGAGGAAGATAGGAGTGTGCAGGACATAGAGACAGATAGAAGTGTGCGGCACATAGTGGCAGATAGGAGTGTGTGGCACATAGAGGCAGATAGGAGTGTGCAGGACATAGAGGCAGATAGAAGTGTGCGGCACATAGAGGAAGATAGGAGTGTGCGGCACATAGAGGCAGATAGGAGTGTGCGGCACATAGAGGCAGATAGAAGTGTGCGGCACATAGAGGAAGATAGGAGTGTGCAGGACATAGAGGCAGATAGGAGTGTGCGGCACTTAGAGGCAGATAGAAGTGTGCGGCACATAGAGGCAGATAGAAGTGTGCAGGACATAGAGGCAGATAGAAGTGTGCGGCACATAGAAGCAGATAGGAGTGTGCGGCACATAGAGGCAGATAGAAGTGTGCAGGACATAGAGGCAGATAGAAGTGTGCGGCACATAGAGGCAGATAGAAGTTGCGGCACATAGAGGCAGATAGAAGTGTGTGGCACATAGAGGCAGATAGGAGTGTGCGGCACATAGAGGCAGATAGAAGTGTGCGGCACATAGAGGCAGATAGGAGTGTGCGGCACATAGAGGCAGATAGGAGTGTGCGGCACATAGAGGCAGATAGAAGTGTGCGGCATATAGAGGCAGATAGGAGTGTGCAGCACATAGAGGCAGATAGAAGTGTGCGGCACATAGAGGCAGATAGGAGTGTGCAGGACATAGAGGCAGATAGAAGTGTGCGGCACATAGAGGCAGATAGAAGTGTGCGGCACATAGAGGCAGATAGAAGTGTGCGGCACATAGAGGCAGATAGAAGTGTGCGGCACATAGAGGCAGATAGAAGTGTGCGGCACATAGAGGCAGATAGGAGTGTGCGGCACATAGAGGCAGATAGATGTGTGCGGCACATAGAGGCAGATAGGAGTGTGCGGCACATAGAGGCAGATAGAAGTGTGCTGGACATAGAGGCAGATAGGAGTGTGCGGCACATAGAGGCAGATAGAAGTGTGCGGCACATAGAGGCAGATAGGAGTGTGCGGCACATAGAGGCAGATAGGAGTGTGCGGCACATAGAGGCAGATAGAAGTGTGCGGCACATAGAGGCAGATAGGAGTGTGCGGCACATAGAGGCAGATAGAAGTGTGCAGGACATAGAGGCAGATAGAAGTGTGCGGCACATAGAGGCAGATAGGAGTGTGCGGCACATAGAGGCAGATAGAAGTGTGCAGGACATAGAGGCAGATAGGAGTGTCTGCACATAGAGGCAGATAGGAGTGTGCGGCACATAGAGGCAGATAGAAGTGTGCGGCACATAGAGGCAGATAGGAGTGTGCGGCACATAGAGGCAGATAGAAGTGTGCGGCACATAGAGGCAGATAGAAGTGTGCGGCACATAGAGGCAGATAGAAGTGTGCGGCACATAGAGGCAGATAGAAGTGTGCGGCACATAGAGGCAGATAGGAGTGTGCAGCACATAGAGGCAGATAGGAGTGTGCAGGACATAGAGGCAGATAGAAGTGTGCGGCACATAGAGGAAGATAGGAGTGTGTGGCACATAGAGGCAGATAGAAGTGTGTGGCACATAGAGGCAGATAGGAGTGTGCGGCATATAGAGGCAGATAGGAGTGTGCGGCACATAGAGGCAGATAGAAGTGTGCGGCACATAGAGGCAGATAGAAGTGTGCGGCACATAGAGGCAGATAGGAGTGTGCAGCACATAGAGGCAGATAGGAGTGTGCAGTACATAGAGGCAGATAGAAGTGTGTGGCACATAGAGGCAGATAGGAGTGTGCGGCATATAGAGGCAGATAGGAGTGTGCGGCACATAGAGGCAGATAGAAGTGTGCGGCACATAGAGGCAGATAGAAGTGTGCGGCACATAGAGGCAGATAGGAGTGTGCAGCACATAGAGGCAGATAGGAGTGTGCAGCACATAGAGGCAGATAGAAGTGTGCGGCACATAGAGGCAGATAGAAGTGTGTGGCACATAGAGGCAGATAGGAGTGTGCGGCACATAGAGGCAGATAGAAGTGTGCGGCATATAGAGGCAGATAGGAGTGTGCGGCACATAGAGGCAGATAGAAGTGTGCGGCACATAGAGGCAGATAGAAGTGTGCGGCACATAGAGGCAGATAGGAGTGTGCAGCACATAGAGGCAGATAGGAGTGTGCAGTACATAGAGGCAGATAGAAGTGTGCAGCACATAGAGGAAGATAGGAGTGTGCGGCACATAGAGGCAGATAGGAGTGTGCGGCACATAGAGGCAGATAGAAGTGTGCAGCACATAGAGGCAGATAGAAGTGTGCGGCACATAGAGGAAGATAGGAGTGTGCGGCACATAGAGGCAGATAGGAGTGTGCGGCACATAGAGGCAGATAGAAGTGTGTGGCACATAGAGGCAGATAGGAGTGTGCGGCACATAGAGGAAGATAGGAGTGTGCAGGACATAGAGACAGATAGGAGTGTGCGGCACTTAGAGGCAGATAGAAGTGTGCGGCACATAGAGGCAGATAGAAGTGTGCAGGACATAGAGGCAGATAGAAGTGTGCGGCACATAGAAGCAGATAGGAGTGTGCGGCACATAGAGGCAGATAGAAGTGTGCAGGACATAGAGGCAGATAGAAGTGTGCGGCACATAGAGGCAGATAGAAGTTGCGGCACATAGAGGCAGATAGAAGTTGCGGCACATAGAGGCAGATAGAAGTGTGTGGCACATAGAGGCAGATAGGAGTGTGCGGCACATAGAGGCAGATAGAAGTGTGCGGCACATAGAGGCAGATAGGAGTGTGCGGCACATAGAGGCAGATAGAAGTGTGCGGCATATAGAGGCAGATAGGAGTGTGCGGCACATAGAGGCAGATAGGAGTGTGTGGCACATAGAGGCAGATAGAAGTGTGCGGCACATAGAGGCAGATAGGAGTGTTCAGGACATAGAGGCAGATAGAAGTGTGCGGCACATAGAGGCAGATAGAAGTGTGCGGCACATAGAGGCAGATAGGAGTGTGCGGCACATAGAGGCAGATAGAAGTGTGCGGCACATAGAGGCAGATAGGAGTGTGCGGCACATAGAGGCAGATAGAAGTGTGCAGGACATAGAGGCAGATAGAAGTGTGCAGGACATAGAGGCAGATAGAAGTGTGCGGCACATAGAGGCAGATAGAAGTGTGCGGCACATAGAGGCAGATAGGAGTATGCGGCACATAGAGGAAGATAGAAGTGTGCGGCACATAGAGGCAGATAGGAGTGTGTGGCACATAGAGGCAGATAGGAGTGTGCAGGACATAGAGGCAGATAGAAGTGTGCGGCACATAGAGGCAGATAGAAGTGTGCAGGACATAGAGGCAGATAGAAGTGTGCGGCACATAGAGGCAGATAGAAGTGTCTGCACATAGAGGCAGATAGGAGTGTGCAGGACATAGAGGCAGATAGGAGTGTGCAGCACATAGAGGCAGATAGGAGTGTGCGGCACATAGAGGCAGATAGAAGTGTGCGTCACATAGAGGCAGATAGGAGTGTGCGGCACATAGAGGCAGATAGAAGTGTGCGGCACATAGAGGCAGATAGGAGTGTGCGGCACATAGAGGCAGATAGAAGTGTGCAGGACATAGAGGCAGATAGAAGTGTGCAGGACATAGAGGCAGATAGGAGTGTCTGCACATAGAGGCAGATAGGAGTGTGCAGCACATAGAGGCAGATAGAAGTGTGCGGCACATAGAGGCAGATAGGAGTGTGCGGCACATAGAGGCAGATAGAAGTGTGCAGGACATAGAGGCAGATAGAAGTGTGCAGGACATAGAGGCAGATAGGAGTGTCTGCACATAGAGGCAGATAGGAGTGTGCGGCACATAGAGGCAGATAGAAGTGTGCGGCACATAGAGGCAGATAGAAGTGTGCAGGACATAGAGGCAGATAGGAGTGTGCGGCACATAGAGGCAGATAGGAGTGTGCAGCACATAGAGGCAGATAGAAGTGTGCAGCACATAGAGGCAGATAGGAGTGTGTGGCACATAGAGGCAGATAGGAGTGTGCGGCACATAGACGCAGATAGAAGTGTGCAGGACATAGAGGCAGATAGAAGTTTGCAGGACATAGAGGCAGATAGAAGTGTGCGGCACATAGAGGCAGATAGAAGTGTGCAGGACATAGAGGCAGATAGAAGTTTGCAGGACATAGAGGCAGATAGACGTGTGCGGCACATAGAGGCAGATAGGAGTGTGCGGCACATAGAGGCAGATAGGAGTGTGCGGCACATAGAGGCAGATAGAAGTGTGCAGGACATAGAGGCAGATAGGAGTGTCTGCACATAGAGGCAGATAGGAGTGTGCGGCACATAGAGGCAGATAGAAGTGTGCGGCACATAGAGGCAGATAGGAGTGTGCGGCACATAGAGGCAGATAGAAGTGTACGGCACATAGAGGCAGATAGGAGTGTGCGGCACATAGAGGCAGATAGAAGTGTGCAGGACATAGAGGCAGATAGAAGTGTGCAGGACATAGAAGCAGATAGGAGTGTCTGCACATAGAGGCAGATAGGAGTGTGCGGCACATAGAGGCAGATAGAAGTGTGCGGCACATAGAGGCAGATAGGAGTGTGCGGCACATAGAGGCAGATAGAAGTGTGCAGGACATAGAGGCAGATAGAAGTGTGCGGCATATAGAGGCAGATAGGAGTGTGCGCCACATAGAGGCAGATAGAAGTGTGCAGCACATAGAGGCAGATAGGAGTGTGTGGCACATAGAGGCAGATAGGAGTGTGCGGCACATAGAGGCAGATAGAAGTGTGCAGGACATAGAGGCAGATAGAAGTTTGCAGGACATAGAGACAGATAGGAGTGTGCGGAACATAGAGGCAGATAGGCGTGTGCAGCACATAGAGGCAGATAGGAGTGTGCGGCACATAGAGGCAGATAGGAGTGTGCGGCACATAGAGGCAGATAGGAGTGTGCGGCACATAGAGGCAGATAGGAGTGTGCGGCACATAGAGGCAGATAGGAGTGTGCGGCACATAGAGGCAGATAGGAGTGTGCGGCACATAGAGGCAGATAGGAGTGTGCGGCACATAGAGGCAGATAGGAGTGTGCAGGACATAGAGGCAGATAGGAGTGTGCGGCACATAGAGGCAGATAGGAGTGTGCAGCACATAGAGGCAGATAGGAGTGTGCGGCACATAGAGGCAGATAGGAGTGTGCGGCACATAGAGGCAGATAGGAGTGTGCGGCACATAGAGGCAGATAGAAGTGTGCAGGACATAGAGGCAGATAGAAGTGTGCAGGACATAGAGGCAGATAGGAGTGTCTGCACATAGAGGCAGATAGGAGTGTGCGGCACATAGAGGCAGATAGAAGTGTGCGGCACATAGAGGCAGATAGAAGTGTGCAGGACATAGAGGCAGATAGGAGTGTGCGGCACATAGAGGCAGATAGGAGTGTGCGGCACATAGAGGCAGATAGGAGTGTGCGGCACATAGAGGCAGATAGAAGTGTGCAGGACATAGAGGCAGATAGAAGTGTGCGGCACATAGAGGCAGATAGAAGTGTGCGTCACATAGAGGCAGATAGGAGTGTGCGGCACATAGAGGCAGATAGAAGTGTGCGGCACATAGAGGCAGATAGGAGTGTGCGGCACATAGAGGCAGATAGAAGTGTGCAGGACATAGAGGCAGATAGAAGTGTGCAGGACATAGAGGCAGATAGGAGTGTGTGGCACATAGAGGCAGATGGAAGTGTGCGGCACATAGAGGCAGATAGAAGTGTGCAGCACATAGAGGCAGATAGGAGTGTGCAGGACATAGAGACAGATAGGAGTGTGCGGCACATAGAGGCAGATAGAAGTGTGCAGGACAGAGAGGCAGATAGAAGTTTGCAGGACATAGAGGCAGATAGAAGTGTGCGGCACATAGAGGCAGATAGGAGTGTGCGGCACATAGAGGCAGATAGAAGTGTGCAGGACATAGAGGCAGATAGAAGTGTGCGGCACATAGAGGCAGATAGGAGTGTGCGGCACATAGAGGCAGATAGGAGTGTGCGGCACATAGAGGCAGATAGAAGTGTGCGGCACATAGAGGCAGATAGAAGTGTGCAGGACATAGAGGCAGATAGGAGTGTGCGGCACATAGAGGCAGATAGGAGTGTGCGGCACATAGAGGCAGATAGGAGTGTGCGGCACATAGAGGCAGATAGAAGTGTGCGGCACATAGAGGCAGATAGGAGTGTGCGGCACATAGAGGCAGATAGGAGTGTGCGGCACATAGAGGCAGATAGAAGTGTGCAGGACATAGAGGCAGATAGAAGTGTCAGGACATAGAGGCAGATAGAAGTGTGCAGGACATAGAGACAGATAGAAGTGTGCGGCACATAGAGGCAGATAGAAGTGTGCGGCACATAGAGGCAGATAGAAGTGTGCGGCACATAGAGGCAGATAGAAGTGTGCGGCACATAGAGGCAGATAGGAGTGTGCGGCACATAGAGGCAGATAGGAGTGTGTGGCACATAGAGGCAGATAGAAGTGTGCGGCACATAGAGGCAGATAGGAGTGTGCAGGACATAGAGGCAGATAGAAGTGTGCGGCACATAGAGGCAGATAGAAGTGTGCGGCACATAGAGGCAGAAAGGAGTGTGCGGCACATAGAGGCAGATAGAAGTGTGCGGCACATAGAGGCAGATAGGAGTGTGCGGCACATAGAGGCAGATAGAAGTGTGCAGGACATAGAGGCAGATAGAAGTGTGCAGGACATAGAGGCAGATAGAAGTGTGCGGCACATAGAGGCAGATAGAAGTGTGCGGCACATAGAGGCAGATAGAAGTGTGCGGCACATAGAGGCAGATAGGAGTATGCGGCACATAGAGGAAGATAGAAGTGTGCGGCACATAGAGGCAGATAGGAGTGTGCGGCACATAGAGGCAGATAGGAGTGTGCAGGACATAGAGGCAGATAGAAGTGTGCGGCACATAGAGGCAGATAGAAGTGTGCAGGACATAGAGGCAGATAGAAGTGTGCGGCACATAGAGGCAGATAGAAGTGTCTGCACATAGAGGCAGATAGGAGTGTGCAGGACATAGAGGCAGATAGGAGTGTGCAGCACATAGAGGCAGATAGGAGTGTGCGGCACATAGAGGCAGATAGAAGTGTGCGTCACATAGAGGCAGATAGGAGTGTGCGGCACATAGAGGCAGATAGAAGTGTGCGGCACATAGAGGCAGATAGGAGTGTGCGGCACATAGAGGCAGATAGAAGTGTGCAGGACATAGAGGCAGATAGAAGTGTGCAGGACATAGAGGCAGATAGGAGTGTCTGCACATAGAGGCAGATAGGAGTGTGCAGCACATAGAGGCAGATAGAAGTGTGCGGCACATAGAGGCAGATAGGAGTGTGCGGCACATAGAGGCAGATAGAAGTGTGCAGGACATAGAGGCAGATAGAAGTGTGCAGGACATAGAGGCAGATAGGAGTGTCTGCACATAGAGGCAGATAGGAGTGTGCGGCACATAGAGGCAGATAGAAGTGTGCGGCACATAGAGGCAGATAGAAGTGTGCAGGACATAGAGGCAGATAGGAGTGTGCGGCACATAGAGGCAGATAGGAGTGTGCAGCACATAGAGGCAGATAGAAGTGTGCAGCACATAGAGGCAGATAGGAGTGTGTGGCACATAGAGGCAGATAGGAGTGTGCAGGACATAGAGGCAGATAGCAATTTGCAGGACATAGAGGCAGATAGAAGTGTGCGGCACATAGAGGCAGATAGGAGTGTGTGGCACATAGACGCAGATAGAAGTGTGCAGGACATAGAGGCAGATAGAAGTTTGCAGGACATAGAGGCAGATAGAAGTGTGCGGCACATAGAGGCAGATAGAAGTGTGCAGGACATAGAGGCAGATAGAAGTTTGCAGGACATAGAGGCAGATAGAAGTGTGCGGCACATAGAGGCAGATAGGAGTGTGCGGCACATAGAGGCAGATAGGAGTGTGTGGCACATAGAGGCAGATAGAAGTGTGCAGGACATAGAGGCAGATAGGAGTGTCTGCACATAGAGGCAGATAGGAGTGTGCGGCACATAGAGGCAGATAGAAGTGTGCGGCACATAGAGGCAGTTGGAGTGTGCGGCACATAGAGGCAGATAGAAGTGTGCGGCACATAGAGGCAGATAGGAGTGTGCGGCACATAGAGGCAGATAGAAGTGTGCAGGACATAGAGGCAGATAGAAGTGTGCAGGACATAGAAGCAGATAGGAGTGTCTGCACATAGAGGCAGATAGGAGTGTGCGGCACATAGAGGCAGATAGAAGTGTGCGGCACATAGAGGCAGATAGGAGTGTGCGGCACATAGAGGCAGATAGAAGTGTGCAGGACATAGAGGCAGATAGAAGTGTGCGGCATATAGAGGCAGATAGGAGTGTGCGCCACATAGAGGCAGATAGAAGTGTGCAGCACATAGAGGCAGATAGGAGTGTGTGGCACATAGAGGCAGATAGGAGTGTGCGGCACATAGAGGCAGATAGAAGTGTGCAGGACATAGAGGCAGATAGAAGTTTGCAGGACATAGAGGCAGATAGAAGTGTGCAGGACATAGAGACAGATAGGAGTGTGCGGAACATAGAGGCAGATAGGCGTGTGCAGCACATAGAGGCAGATAGGAGTGTGCGGCACATAGAGGCAGATAGGAGTGTGCGGCACATAGAGGCAGATAGGAGTGTGCGGCACATAGAGGCAGATAGGAGTGTGCGGCACATAGAGGCAGATAGGAGTGTGCGGCACATAGAGGCAGATAGGAGTGTGCGGCACATAGAGGCAGATAGGAGTGTGCGGCACATAGAGGCAGATAGGAGTGTGCGGCACATAGAGGCAGATAGGAGTGTGCAGGACATAGAGGCAGATAGGAGTGTGCGGCACATAGAGGCAGATAGGAGTGTGCAGCACATAGAGGCAGATAGGAGTGTGCGGCACATAGAGGCAGATAGGAGTGTGCGGCACATAGAGGCAGATAGAAGTGTGCAGCACATAGAGGCAGATAGGAGTGTGCGGCACATAGAGGCAGATAGGAGTGTGCGGCACATAGAGGCAGATAGAAGTGTGCAGGACATAGAGGCAGATAGGAGTGTGCAGGACATAGAGACAGATAGGAGTGTGTGGCACATAGAGGCAGATGGAAGTGTGCGGCACATAGAGGCAGATAGAAGTGTGCAGCACATAGAGGCAGATAGGAGTGTGCAGGACATAGAGACAGATAGGAGTGTGCGGCACATAGAGGCAGATAGAAGTGTGCAGGACAGAGAGGCAGATAGAAGTTTGCAGGACATAGAGGCAGATAGAAGTGTGCGGCACATAGAGGCAGATAGGAGTGTGCGGCACATAGAGGCAGATAGAAGTGTGCAGGACATAGAGGCAGATAGAAGTGTGCGGCACATAGAGGCAGATAGGAGTGTGCGGCACATAGAGGCAGATAGGAGTGTGCGGCACATAGAGGCAGATAGAAGTGTGCGGCACATAGAGGCAGATAGAAGTGTGCAGGACATAGAGGCAGATAGGAGTGTGCGGCACATAGAGGCAGATAGGAGTGTGCGGCACATAGAGGCAGATAGGAGTGTGCGGCACATAGAGGCAGATAGAAGTGTGCGGCACATAGAGGCAGATAGGAGTGTGCGGCACATAGAGGCAGATAGGAGTGTGCGGCACATAGAGGCAGATAGAAGTGTGCAGGACATAGAGGCAGATAGAAGTGTTCAGGACATAGAGGCAGATAGAAGTGTGCAGGACATAGAGACAGATAGAAGTGTGCGGCACATAGAGGCAGATAGAAGTGTGCGGCACATAGAGGCAGATAGAAGTGTGCGGCACATAGAGGCAGATAGAAGTGTGCGGCACAGAGAGGCAGATAGGAGTGTGCGGCACATAGAGGCAGATAGAAGTGTGCAGGACATAGAGGCAGATAGGAGTGTGCAGGACATAGAGACAGATAGGAGTGTGTGGCACATAGAGGCAGATGGAAGTGTGCGGCACATAGAGGCAGATAGGAGTGTGCAGCACATAGAGGCAGATAGGAGTGTGCAGGACATAGAGACAGATAGGAGTGTGCGGCACATAGAGGCAGATAGAAGTGTGCAGGACAGAGAGGCAGATAGAAGTTTGCAGGACATAGAGGCAGATAGAAGTGTGCGGCACATAGAGGCAGATAGGAGTGTGCGGCACATAGAGGCAGATAGAAGTGTGCAGGACATAGAGGCAGATAGAAGTGTGCGGCACATAGAGGCAGATAGGAGTGTGCGGCACATAGAGGCAGATAGGAGTGTGCGGCACATAGAGGCAGATAGAAGTGTGCAGGACATAGAGGCAGATAGGAGTGTGCGGCACATAGAGGCAGATAGGAGTGTGCGGCACATAGAGGCAGATAGGAGTGTGCGGCACATAGAGGCAGATAGAAGTGTGCGGCACATAGAGGCAGATAGGAGTGTGCGGCACATAGAGGCAGATAGGAGTGTGCGGCACATAGAGGCAGATAGAAGTGTGCAGGACATAGAGGCAGATAGAAGTGTTCAGGACATAGAGGCAGATAGAAGTGTGCAGGACATAGAGACAGATAGAAGTGTGCGGCACATAGAGGCAGATAGAAGTGTGCAGCACATAGAGGCAGATAGAAGTGTGCGGCACATAGAGGCAGATAGAAGTGTGCGGCACATAGAGGCAGATAGGAGTGTGCGGCACATAGAGGCAGATAGAAGTGTGCAGGACATAGAGGCAGATAGAAGTGTGCAGGACATAGAGGCAGATAGGAGTGTCTGCACATAGAGGCAGATAGGAGTGTGCAGCACATAGAGGCAGATAGAAGTGTGCGGCACATAGAGGCAGATAGGAGTGTGCGGCACATAGAGGCAGATAGAAGTGTGCAGGACATAGAGGCAGATAGGAGTGTGCAGCACATAGAGGCAGATAGAAGTGTGCGGCACATAGAGGTAGATAGGAGTGTGCGGCACATAGACGCAGATAGAAGTGTGCAGGACATAGAGGCAGATAGAAGTTTGCAGGACATAGAGGCAGATAGAAGTGTGCGGCACATAGAGGCAGATAGAAGTGTGCAGGACATAGAGGCAGATAGAAGTTTGCAGGACATAGAGGCAGATAGAAGTGTGCGGCACATAGAGGCAGATAGGAGTGTGCGGCACATAGAGGCAGATAGGAGTGTGTGGCACATAGAGGCAGATAGAAGTGTGCAGGACATAGAGGCAGATAGGAGTGTCTGCACATAGAGGCAGATAGGAGTGTGCGGCACATAGAGGCAGATAGAAGTGTGCGGCACATAGAGGCAGATAGGAGTGTGCGGCACATAGAGGCAGATAGAAGTGTGCGGCACATAGAGGCAGATAGGAGTGTGCGGCACATAGAGGCAGATAGAAGTGTGCAGGACATAGAGGCAGATAGAAGTGTGCAGGACATAGAAGCAGATAGGAGTGTCTGCACATAGAGGCAGATAGGAGTGTGCGGCACATAGAGGCAGATAGAAGTGTGCGGCACATAGAGGCAGATAGGAGTGTGCGGCACATAGAGGCAGATAGAAGTGTGCAGGACATAGAGGCAGATAGAAGTGTGCGGCATATAGAGGCAGATAGGAGTGTGCGCCACATAGAGGCAGATAGAAGTGTGCAGCACATAGAGGCAGATAGGAGTGTGTGGCACATAGAGGCAGATAGGAGTGTGCGGCACATAGAGGCAGATAGAAGTGTGCAGGACATAGAGGCAGATAGAAGTTTGCAGGACATAGAGGCAGATAGAAGTGTGCAGGACATAGAGACAGATAGGAGTGTGCGGAACATAGAGGCAGATAGGCGTGTGCAGCACATAGAGGCAGATAGGAGTGTGCGGCACATAGAGGCAGATAGGAGTGTGCGGCACATAGAGGCAGATAGGAGTGTGCGGCACATAGAGGCAGATAGGAGTGTGCGGCACATAGAGGCAGATAGGAGTGTGCGGCACATAGAGGCAGATAGGAGTGTGCGGCACATAGAGGCAGATAGGAGTGTGCAGGACATAGAGGCAGATAGGAGTGTGCGGCACATAGAGGCAGATAGGAGTGTGCAGCACATAGAGGCAGATAGGAGTGTGCGGCACATAGAAGCAGATAGGAGTGCCGGTTTGCAGGACATAGAGGCAGATAGAAGTGTGCGGCACATAGAGGCAGATAGGAGTGTGCGGCACATAGAGGCAGATAGAAGTGTGCAGGACATAGAGGCAGATAGAAGTGTGCAGGACATAGAGGCAGATAGGAGTGTGCGGCACATAGAGGCAGATAGGAGTGTGCGGCACATAGAGGCAGATAGGAGTGTGCGGCACATAGAGGCAGATAGAAGTGTGCGGCACATAGAGGCAGATAGGAGTGTGCGGCACATAGAGGCAGATAGGAGTGTGCGGCACATAGAGGCAGATAGAAGTGTGCAGGACATAGAGGCAGATAGAAGTGTTCAGGACATAGAGGCAGATAGAAGTGTGCAGGACATAGAGACAGATAGAAGTGTGCGGCACATAGAGGCAGATAGAAGTGTGCAGCACATAGAGGCAGATAGAAGTGTGCGGCACATAGAGGCAGATAGAAGTGTGCGGCACATAGAGGCAGATAGGAGTGTGCAGGACATAGAGGCAGATAGAAGTGTGCAGGACAGAGAGGCAGATAGAAGTTTGCAGGACATAGAGGCAGATAGAAGTGTGCGGCACATAGAGGCAGATAGGAGTGTGCGGAACATAGAGGCAGATAGGCGTGTGCAGCACATAGAGGCAGATAGAAGTGTGCAGGACATAGAGGCAGATAGAAGTGTGCAGGACATAGAGGCAGATAGAAGTGTGCGGCACATAGAGGCAGATAGAAGTGTGCAGGACATAGAGGCAGATAGAAGTGTGCAGGACATAGAGGCAGATAGGAGTGTCTGCACATAGAGGCAGATAGGAGTGTGCGGCACATAGAGGCAGATAGAAGTGTGCGGCACATAGAGGCAGATAGAAGTGTGCAGGACATAGAGGCAGATAGGAGTGTGCGGCACATAGAGGCAGATAGGAGTGTGCGGCACATAGAGGCAGATAGAAGTGTGCAGCACATAGAGGCAGATAGGAGTGTGTGGCACATAGAGGCAGATAGGAGTGTGCGGCACATAGACGCAGATAGAAGTGTGCAGGACATAGAGGCAGATAGAAGTTTGCAGGACATAGAGGCAGATAGAAGTGTGCGGCACATAGAGGCAGATAGAAGTGTGCAGGACATAGAGGCAGATAGAAGTTTGCAGGACATAGAGGCAGATAGAAGTGTGCGGCACATAGAGGCAGATAGGAGTGTGCGGCACATAGAGGCAGATAGGAGTGTGTGGCACATAGAGGCAGATAGAAGTGTGCAGGACATAGAGGCAGATAGAAGTGTCTGCACATAGAGGCAGATAGGAGTGTGCGGCACATAGAGGCAGATAGAAGTGTGCGGCACATAGAGGCAGATAGGAGTGTGCGGCACATAGAGGCAGATAGAAGTGTGCGGCACATAGAGGCAGATAGGAGTGTGCGGCACATAGAGGCAGATAGAAGTGTGCAGGACATAGAGGCAGATAGAAGTGTGCAGGACATAGAAGCAGATAGGAGTGTCTGCACATAGAGGCAGATAGGAGTGTGCGGCACATAGAGGCAGATAGAAGTGTGCGGCACATAGAGGCAGATAGGAGTGTGCGGCACATAGAGGCAGATAGAAGTGTGCAGGACATAGAGGCAGATAGAAGTGTGCGGCACATAGAGGCAGATAGGAGTGTGCGCCACATAGAGGCAGATAGAAGTGTGCAGCACATAGAGGCAGATAGGAGTGTGTGGCACATAGAGGCAGATAGGAGTGTGCGGCACATAGAGGCAGATAGAAGTGTGCAGGACATAGAGGCAGATAGAAGTTTGCAGGACATAAAGGCAGATAGAAGTGTGCAGGACATAGAGACAGATAGGAGTGTGCGGAACATAGAGGCAGATAGGCGTGTGCAGCACATAGAGGCAGATAGGAGTGTGCGGCACATAGAGGCAGATAGGAGTGTGCGGCACATAGAGGCAGATAGGAGTGTGCGGCACATAGAGGCAGATAGGAGTGTGCGGCACATAGAGGCAGATAGGAGTGTGCGGCACATAGAGGCAGATAGGAGTGTGCGGCACATAGAGGCAGATAGGAGTGTGCAGGACATAGAGGCAGATAGGAGTGTGCGGCACATAGAGGCAGATAGGAGTGTGCAGCACATAGAGGCAGATAGGAGTGTGCGGCACATAGAGGCAGATAGGAGTGTGCGGCACATAGAGGCAGATAGAAGTGTGCGGCACATAGAGGCAGATAGGAGTGTGCGGCACATAGAGGCAGATAGGAGTGTGCAGGACATAGAGACAGATAGGAGTGTGCGGCACATAGAGGCAGATAGAAGTGTGCAGGACAGAGAGGCAGATAGAAGTTTGCAGGACATAGAGGCAGATAGAAGTGTGCGGCACATAGAGGCAGATAGGAGTGTGCGGCACATAGAGGCAGATAGAAGTGTGCAGGACATAGAGGCAGATAGAAGTGTGCAGGACATAGAGGCAGATAGGAGTGTGCGGCACATAGAGGCAGATAGGAGTGTGCGGCACATAGAGGCAGATAGGAGTGTGCGGCACATAGAGGCAGATAGAAGTGTGCGGCACATAGAGGCAGATAGGAGTGTGCGGCACATAGAGGCAGATAGGAGTGTGCGGCACATAGAGGCAGATAGAAGTGTGCAGGACATAGAGGCAGATAGAAGTGTTCAGGACATAGAGGCAGATAGAAGTGTGCAGGACATAGAGACAGATAGAAGTGTGCGGCACATAGAGGCAGATAGAAGTGTGCAGCACATAGAGGCAGATAGAAGTGTGCGGCACATAGAGGCAGATAGAAGTGTGCGGCACATAGAGGCAGATAGGAGTGTGCAGGACATAGAGGCAGATAGAAGTGTGCAGGACAGAGAGGCAGATAGAAGTTTGCAGGACATAGAGGCAGATAGAAGTGTGCGGCACATAGAGGCAGATAGGAGTGTGCGGAACATAGAGGCAGATAGGCGTGTGCAGCACATAGAGGCAGATAGAAGTGTGCAGGACATAGAGGCAGATAGAAGTGTGCAGGACATAGAGGCAGATAGAAGTGTGCGGCACATAGAGGCAGATAGAAGTTTGCAGGACATAGAGGCAGATAGAAGTGTGCAGGACATAGAGGCAGATAGAAGTGTGCGGCACATAGAGGCAGATAGAAGTGTGCGGCACATAGAGGCAGATAGAAGTGTGCGGCACATAGAGGCAGATAGAAGTGTGCGGCACATAGAGGCAGATAGAAGTGTGCGGCACATAGAGGCAGATAGGAGTGTGCGGCACATAGAGGCAGATAGAAGTGTGTGGCACATAGAGGCAGATAGAAGTGTGCGGCACATAGAGGCAGATAGAAGTGTGCGGCACATAGAGGCAGATAGAAGTGTGCGGCACATAGAGGCAGATAGAAGTGTGCAGGACATAGAGACAGATAGAAGTGTGCGGCACATAGAGGCAGATAGGAGTGTGCGGCACATAGAGGCAGATAGCAGTGTGCAGCACATAGAGGCAGATAGAAGTGTGCGGCACATAGAGGCAGACAGAAGTGTGCAGGACATAGAGACAGATAGAAGTGTGCGGCACATAGAGGCAGATAGGAGTGTGCAGGACATAGAGACAGATAGAAGTGTGCGGCACATAGTGGCAGATAGGAGTGTGCAGCACATAGAGGCAGAAAGGAGTGTGCAGGACATAGAGTGAGATAGAAGTGTGCGGCACATAGTGGCAGATAGGAGTGTGCAGCACATAGAGGCAGATAGGAGTGTGCGGCACATAGAGGCAGATAGGAGTGTGCGGCACATAGAGGCAGATAGAAGTGTGCGGCACATAGAGGCAGATAGAAGTGTGCGGCACATAGAGGCAGATAGAAGTGTGCAGGACATAGAGACAGATAGAAGTGTGCGGCACATAGAGGCAGACAGAAGTGTGCAGGACATAGAGACAGATAGAAGTGTGCGGCACATAGAGGCAGATAGGAGTGTGCAGGACATAGAGACAGATAGAAGTGTGCGGCACATAGTGGCAGATAGGAGTGTGCAGCACATAGAGGCAGAAAGGAGTGTGCAGGACATAGAGGCAGATAGAAGTGTGCAGCACATAGAGGCAGATAGGAGTGTGCAGGACATAGAGGCAGATAGGAGTGTGCGGCACATAAAGGCAGATAGGAGTGTGTGGCACATAGAGGCAGATAGAAGTGTGCAGGAAATAGAGGTAGATAGAAGTGTGCGGCACATAGAGGCAGATAGAAGTGTGCGGCACATAGAGGCAGATAGGAGTGTGTGGCACATAGAGGCAGATAGAAGTGTGCAGCACATAGAGTGAGATAGAAGTGTGCGGCACATAGTGGCAGATAGGAGTGTGCATCACATAGAGGCAGATAGGAGTGTGCGGCACATAGAGGCAGATAGGAGTGTGCGGCACATAGAGGCAGATAGGAGTGTGCGGCACATAGATGCAGATAGGAGTGTGCGGCACATAGAGGCAGATAGAAGTGTGCGGCACATAGAGGCAGATAGGAGTGTGCGGCACATAGAGGCAGATAGAAGTGTGCAGGACATAGAGGCAGATAGAAGTGTGCGGCACATAGAGGCAGATAGGAGTGTGCAGGACATAGAGGCAGATAGAAGTGTGCAGGACATAGAGGCAGATAGAAGTTTGCAGGACATAGAGACAGATAGGAGTGTGTGGCACATAGAGGCAGATAGGAGTGTGCAGGACATAGAGACAGATAGGAGTGTGCGGCACATAGAGGCAGATAGAAGTGTGCGGCACATAGAGGCAGATAGGAGTGTGTGGCACATAGAGGCAGATAGGAGTGTGCAGGACATAGAGACAGATAGGAGTATGCGGCACATAGAGGCAGATAGAAGTGTGCGGCACATAGAGGCAGATAGAAGTGTGCAGGACATAGAGGCAGATAGGAGTGTGCGGCACATAGAGGCAGATAGAAGTGTGCAGCACATAGAGGCAGATAGGAGTGTGCAGGACATAGAGGCAGATAGAAGTGTGCAGCACATAGAGGCAGATAGGAGTGTGCGGCACATAAAGGCAGATAGGAGTGTGCGGCACATAGAGGCAGATAGAAGTGTGCAGGAAATAGAGGCAGATAGAAGTGTGCGGCACATAGAGGCAGATAGAAGTGTGCGGCACATAGAGGCAGATAGGAGTGTGTGGCACATAGAGGCAGATAGAAGTGTGCAGCACATAGAGTGAGATAGAAGTGTGCGGCACATAGTGGCAGATAGGAGTGTGCAGCACATAGAGGCAGATAGGAGTGTGCGGCACATAGAGGCAGATAGGAGTGTGCGGCACATAGAGGCAGATAGGAGTGTGCGGCACATAGAGGCAGATAGGAGTGTGCGGCACATAGAGGCAGATAGGAGTGTGCGGCACATAGAGGCAGATAGAAGTGTGCGGCACATAGAGGCAGATAGGAGTGTGCGGCACATAGAGGCAGATAGAAGTGTGCAGGACATAGAGGCAGATAGAAGTGTGCGGCACATAGAGTCAGATAGGAGTGTGCAGGACATAGAGGCAGATAGAAGTGTGCAGGACATAGAGGCAGATAGAAGTTTGCAGGACATAGAGACAGATAGGAGTGTGTGGCACATAGAGGCAGATAGGAGTGTGCAGGACATAGAGACAGATAGGAGTGTGCGGCACATAGAGGCAGATAGAAGTGTGCGGCACATAGAGGCAGATAGGAGTGTGTGGCACATAGAGGCAGATAGGAGTGTGCGGCACATAGAGGCAGATAGAAGTGTGCAGGACACAGAGGCAGATAGAAGTGTGCGGCACATAGAGGCAGATAGAAGTGTGCAGGACATAGAGACAGATAGGAGTGTGCGGCACATAGAGGCAGACAGAAGTGTGCGGCACATAGAGGCAGATAGGAGTGTGCAGGACATAGTGGCAGATAGGAGTGTGCGGCACATAGAGGCAGACAGAAGTGTGCGGCACATAGAGGCAGATAGAAGTGTGCAGCACATAGAGGCAGATAGAAGTGTGCGGCACATAGAGGCAGATAGAAGTGTGCGGCACTTAGAGGCAGATAGAAGTGTGCGGCACATAGAGGCAGATAGAAGTGTGCGGCACATAGAGGCAGATTGAAGTGTGCAGAACATAGAGGCAGATAGAAGTGTGCGGCACATAGAGGCAGATAGGATTGTGCGGCACATAGAGGCAGATAGCAGTGTGCGGCACATAGAGGCAGATAGAAGTTGCGGCACATAGAGGCAGATAGAAGTGTGAAGAACATAGAGGCAGATAGAAGTGTGCGGCACATAGAGGCAGATAGAAGTGTGCGGCACATAGAGGCAGATAGAAGTGTACGGTACATAGAGGCAGATAGAAGTGTGCGGCACATAGAGGCAGATAGGAGTGTGCGGCACATAGAGGCAGATAGAAGTGTGCGGAACATAGAGGCAGATAGAAGTGTGCGGAACATAGAGGCAGATAGAAGTGTGCGGCACATAGAGGCAGATAGAAGTGTGCGGCACATAGAGGCAGACAGATGTGTGCGGCACATAGAGGCAGATAGAAGTGTGCGGCACATAGAGGCAGACAGATGTGTGCGGCACATAGAGGCAGATAGAAGTGTGCGGCACATAGAGGCAGATGGAAGTGTGCGGCACATAGAGGCAGATAGGAGTGTGCGGCACATAGAGGCAGATAGGAGTGTGCGGCACATAGAGGCAGATAGGAGTGTGCAGCACATAGAGGCAGATAGAAGTGTGCGGCACATAGAGGCAGATAGAAGTGTGCGGCACATAGAGGCAGATAGGTGTGTGCGGCACATAGAGTGAGATAGGAGTGTGCGGCACATAGAGGCAGATAGAAGTGTGCGGCACATAGAGGCAGATAGAAGTGTGCGGCACATAGAGGCAGATAGAAGTGTGCAGGACATAGAGGCAGATAGAAGTGTGCAGGACATAGAGGCAGATAGAAGTGTGCTGCACATAGAGGCAGATAGAAGTGTGCGGCACATAGAGGCAGATAGAAGTGTGCAGGACATAGAGGCAGATAGAAGTGTGCGGCACATAGAGGCAGATAGGAGTGTGCGGCACATAGAGGCAGATAGAAGTGTGCGGCACATAGCGGCAGATTGAAGTGTGCGGCACATAGAGGCAGATAGGAGTGTGCGGCACATAGAGGCAGATAGAAGTGTGCGGCACAAAGAGGCAGATAGGAGTGTGCGGCACATAGAGGCAGAAAGAAGTGTGCGGCACATAGAGGCAGATAGAAGTGTGCGGCACATAAAGGCAGATAGAAGTGTGCGGCACATAGAGGCAGATAGACATGTGCAGAACATAGAGGCAGCTAGAAGTGTGCGGCACATAGAGGCAGATAGAAGTGTGCTGCACATAGAGGCAGATAGAAGTGTGCAGGACATAGAGGCAGATTGAAGTGTGCAGGACATAGAGGCAGATAGAAGTGTGCGGCACATAGAGGCAGATAGAAGTGTGCGGCACATAGAGGCAGATAGGAGTGTGCAGGACATAGAGGCAGATAGAAGTGTGCGGCACTTAGAGGCAGATAGAAGTGTGCGGGACATAGAGGCAGATAGAAGTGTGCAGGACATAGAGGCAGATAGAAGTGTGCAGGACATAGAGGCAGATAGGAGTGTGCGGCACATAGAGGCAGACAGAAATGTGCGGCACATAGAGTGAGATAGAAGTGTGCGGCACATAGAGGCAGATAGGATTGTGCGGCACATAGAGGCAGATAGCAGTGTGCGGCACATAGAGGCAGATAGAAGTTGCGGCACATAGAGGCAGATAGAAGTGTGCGGCACATAGAGCCAGATAGAAGTGTGCGGCACATAGAGGCAGATAGAAGTGTGCGGCACTTAGAGGCAGATAGAAGTGTGCGGCACATAGAGGCAGATAGGAGTGTGCAGGACATAGAGGCAGATAGGAGTGTGCAGGACATAGAGGCAGATAGAAGTGTGCAGGACATAGAGGCAGATAGAAGTGTGCAGGACATAGAGGCAGATAGGAGTGTGCAGGACATAGAGGCAGGTGGAAGTGTGCGGCACATAGAGGCAGATAGGAGTGTGCGGCACATAGAGGCAGATAGAAGTGTGCAGGACATAGAGGCAGATAGGAGTGTGCAGGACATAGAGATAGATAGGAGTGTGCGGCACATAGAGGCAGATAGAAGTGTGCGGCACATAGAGGCAGATAGGAGTGTGCGGCACATAGAGGCAGATAGGAGTGTGCGGCACATAGAGGCAGATAGAAGTGTGCAGGACATAGAGGCAGATAAAAGTGTGCGGCACATATAGGCAGATAGAAGTGTGCGGCACATAGAGGCATATGGAAGTGTGCGGCACATAGAGGCAGATAGAAGTGAGCGGCACATAGAGTGAGATAGAAGTGTGCGGCACATAGAGGCAGATAGGACTGTGCGGAACATAGAGGCAGATAGAAGTGTGCGGCACATAGAGGCAGATAGAAGTGTGCGGCACATAGAGGCAGATAGAAGTGTGCGGCACATAGAGGCAGACATATGTGTGCGGCACATAGAGGCAGATAGAAGTGTGCGGCACATAGAGGCAGATAGAAGTGTGCGGAACATAGAGGCAGATAGAAGTGTGCGGCACATAGAGGCAGATAGAAGTGTGCGGCACATAGAGGCAGATAGAAATGTACGGCACATAGAGGCAGATAGAAGTGTGTGGCACATAGAGGCAGATAGAAGTGTGCGGCACATAGAGGCAGATAGAAGTGTGCGGCACATAGAGGCAGATAGAAGTGTGCGGCACATAGAGGCAGATAGAAGTGTCGGCACAGAGAGGCAGATAGAAGTGTCTGGCACATAGAGGCAGATAGGAGTGTGCGGCACATAGAGGCAGATAGGAGTGTGCAGGACATAGAGGCAGATAGGAGTGTGCTGCACATAGAGGCAGATAGCAGTGTGCGGCACATAGAGGCAGATAGAAGTTGCGGCACATAGAGGCAGATAGAAGTGTGCGGCACATAGAGCCAGATAGAAGTGTGCGGCACATAGAGGCAGATAGAAGTGTGCGGCACTTAGAGGCAGAGAGAAGTGTGCGGCACATAGAGGCAGATAGGAGTGTGCAGGACATAGAGGCAGATAGAAGTGTGCAGGACATAGAGGCAGATAGAAGTGTGCAGGACATAGAGGCAGATAGGAGTGTGCAGGACATAGAAGCAGGTGGAAGTGTGCGGCACATAGAGGCAGATAGGAGTGTGCGGCACATAGAGGCAGATAGAAGTGTGCAGGACATAGAGGCAGATAGGAGTGTGCAGGACATAGAGATAGATAGGAGTGTGCGGCACATAGAGGCAGATAGAAGTGTGCGGCACATAGAGGCAGATCGGAGTGTGCGGCACATAGAGGCAGATAGGAGTGTGCGGCACATAGAGGCAGATAGAAGTGTGCAGGACATAGAGGCAGATAAAAGTGTGCGGCACATATAGGCAGATAGAAGTGTGCGGCACATAGAGGCATATGGAAGTGTGCGGCACATAGAGGCAGATAGAAGTGAGCGGCACATAGAGTGAGATAGAAGTGTGCGGCACATAGAGGCAGATAGGATTGTGCGGCACATAGAGGCAGATAGCAGTGTGCGGCACATAGAGGCAGATAGAAGTTGCGGCACGTAGAGGCAGATAGAAGTGTGCGGAACATAGAGACAGATAGAAGTGTGCGGCACATAGAGGCAGATAGAAGTGTGCGGCACATAGAGGCAGATAGAAGTGTGCGGCACATAGAGGCAGACATATGTGTGCGGCACATAGAGGCAGATAGAAGTGTGCGGCACATAGAGGCAGATAGAAGTGTGCGGAACATAGAGGCAGATAGAAGTGTGCGGCACATAGAGGCAGATAGAAGTGTGCGGCACATAGAGGCAGATAGAAGTGTACGGCACATAGAGGCAGATAGAAGTGTGTGGCACATAGAGGCAGATAGAAGTGTGCGGCACATAGAGGCAGATAGAAGTGTGCGGCACATAGAGGCAGATAGAAGTGTGCGGCACATAGAGGCAGATAGAAGTGTCGGCACATAGAGGCAGATAGAAGTGTCTGGCACATAGAGGCAGATAGGAGTGTGTGGCACATAGAGGCAGATAGGAGTGTGCAGGACATAGAGGCAGATAGGAGTGTGCTGCACATAGAGGCAGATAGGAGTGTGCGGCACATAGAGGCAGATAGAAGTGTGCGGCACATAGAGGCAGATAGAAGTGTGCGGCACATAGAGGCAGATAGGAGTGTGCAGGACATAGAGGCAGATAGAAGTGTGCGGCACATAGAGGCAGATAGAAGTGTGCGGCACATAGAGGCAGATAGAAGTGTGCGGAACAAAGAGGCAGATAGAAGTGTGCGGAACATAGAGGCAGATAGAAGTGTGCGGAACATAGAGACAGATAGAAGTGTGCGGCACATAGAGGCAGATAGAAGTGTGCGGCACATAGAGGCAGATAAAAGTGTGCGGAACATAGAGGCAGATAGAAGTGTGCGGAACATAGAGACAGATAGAAGTGTGCTGCACATAGAGGCAGATAGAAGTGTGCAGGACATAGAGGCAGATAGAAGTGTGCGGCACATAGAGGCAGACAGATGTGTGCGGCACATAGAGGCAGATAGAAGTGTGCGGCACATAGAGGCAGATGGAAGTGTGCGGCACATAGAGGCAGATAGGAGTGTGCGGCACATAGAGGCAGATAGGAGTGTGCGGCACATCGAGGCAGATAGGAGTGTGCGGCACATAGAGGTAGATAGGATTGTGCGGCACATAGAGGCAGATAGGAGTGAGCGGCACATAGAGGCAGATAGGAGTGTGCGGCACATAGAGGCAGATAGGAGTGTGCGGCACATAGAGGCAGATAGAAGTGTGCGGAACATAGAGACAGATAGAAGTGTGCAGGACATAGAGGCAGATAGAAGTGTGCGGCACATAGAGGCAGACAGATGTGTGCGGCACATAGAGGCAGATAGAAGTGTGCGGCACATAGAGGCAGATGGAAGTGTGCGGCACATAGAGGCAGATAGAAGTGTGCGGAACATAGAGACAGATAGAAGTGTGCAGGACATAGAGGCAGATAGAAGTGTGCGGCACATAGAGGCAGATAGGAGTGTGCGGCACATAGAGGCAGATAGGAGTGTGCGGCACATAGAGGCAGATAGGAGTGTGCGGCACATAGAGGTAGATAGGATTGTGCGGCACATAGAGGCAGATAGGAGTGTGCGGCACATAGAGGCAGATAGGAGTGTGCGGCACATAGAGGTAGATAGGATTGTGCGGCACATAGAGGCAGATAGGAGTGTGCGGCACATAGAGGCAGATAGGATTGTGCGGCACATAGAGGCAGATAGGAGTGTGCGGCACATAGAGGTAGATAGGATTGTGCGGCACATAGAGGCAGATAGGAGTGAGCGGCACATAGAGGCAGATAGGAGTGTGCGGCACATAGAGGCAGATAGGAGTGTGCGGCACATAGAGGCAGATAGAAGTGTGCGGAACATAGAGACAGATAGAAGTGTGCAGGACATAGAGGCAGATAGAAGTGTGCGGCACATAGAGGCAGACAGATGTGTGCGGCACATAGAGGCAGATAGAAGTGTGCGGCACATAGAGGCAGATGGAAGTGTGCGGCACATAGAGGCAGATAGGAGTGTGCGGCACATAGAGGCAGATAGGAGTGTGCGGCACATAGAGGCAGATAGGAGTGTGCGGCACATAGAGGTAGATAGGATTGTGCGGCACATAGAGGCAGATAGGAGTGTGCGGCACGTAGAGGCAGATAGGAGTGTGCGGCACATAGAGGTAGATAGGATTGTGCGGCACATAGAGGCAGATAGGAGTGTGCGGCACATAGAGGTAGATGGGATTGTGCGGCACATAGAGGCAGATAGAAGTGTGCGGCACATAGAGGCAGATAGAAGTGTGTGGCACATAGAGGCAGATAGAAGTGTGCGGCACATAGAGGCAGATGGAAGTGTGCGGCACATAGAGGCAGATAGGAGTGTGCGGCACATAGAGGCAGATAGGAGTGTGCGGCACATAGAGGCAGATAGGAGTGTGCGGCACATAGAGGTAGATAGGATTGTGCGGCACATAGAGGCAGATAGGAGTGTGCGGCACATAGAGGCAGATAGGAGTGTGCGGCACATAGAGGTAGATAGGATTGTGCGGCACATAGAGGCAGATAGGAGTGTGCGGCACATAGAGGTAGATAGGATTGTGCGGCACATAGAGGCAGATAGAAGTAGAGATGAGCGGGTTCGGATCCCTGAGATCCGAACCCTACCGAACCTCCGTAACCGAGTCCAGATCCGAGTCAGGCTCGGGGTTTCCCGCCTGACTCGAAATCCAGAATGAGGCAAAACGTCATCATCCCGCTGTCGGATTCTCACGGGATTTGGATTCCTGATAAGGAGCCGCTCTTCACGGCCATTTTCACTCTAGCCTCGGAGACTGTAGTGAGAGGACGTGTCTCCGTCCTCAGTGTCTGTGTGGGGGCGGGAGTCTTGTGCTGCTCAGTCCAGTCAGTCACAGTGTTAGTGTCCTCTGCTGCCGTATATCCAGTGTAACTGGCGTATAATGGGGGTCATTCTGAGTTGATCGCTCGCTAGCAGTTTTTAGCAGCAGTGCAAACTCTAAGCCGCCGCCTCTGGGAGTGTATCTTAGATCAGCAGAAGTGCGAACGAAAGTGTCACAGAGAAAAAAATTGTGCAGTTTCAGAGCAGCTCCAGACCTACTCCTAGCTTGCGATCACTTCAGACTGTTTAGTTCCGGATTTGACGTCACAAACACGCCCTGCGTTCCACCAGCCACACATGCATTTTTCCGGGCACGCCTGCGTTTTTTCAAACACTCCCTAAAAACAGTCAGTTGACACCCAGAAACGCCTTCTTCCTGTCAATCACTCTGCGGCCAGCAGTGCGACTGAAAAGCTTCGCTAGACCATACGTGAAACTACTTAGGCTGTTGTGATTGTACGTCGAGCATGCGCATTGCGCCGCATGCGCAGAAGTGCCATTTTTTCGCATCATTGCTGCGCAGCGAACATTTTCAGCTAGCGATCATCTCGGAATGACCCCCAATACCTGTGATATTGCTGTATAATTCCCGTGATACTGGCGTATAATTCCCGTGATATTGCCGTATAATTCCTATGATACTGGTGTATAATTCCTCTGATACTGGTGTATAATTCCTGTGATAGTGCTGTATAATTCCTGTGATACTGGCGTATAATGCCTGTGATACTGCCGTATAATTCCCGTGATACTGGCGTATAATTCCTGTGATATTGCTGTATAATTCCTGTGATACGGGCGTATAATTCCCGTGATACTGGCGTATAATTCCTGTGATACTGGTGTATAATTCCTGTGATACTGGTGTATAATTCCTGTGATACTGGCGTATAATTCCTGTGATACCGGCGTACAATTCCTGTGATACTGGCATATAATTCCCGTGATACTGGCGTATAATTCCTGTGATACTGGCATATAATTCCTGTGATACTGTCGTAAAATTCCTGTGATACTGCTGTATAATTCCTGTGATACTGGCGTATAATTCCTGTGATACTGGCGTATAATGCCTGTGATACTGGTGTATAATTCCTGTGATACTGCCGTATAATTCCTGTGATACTGGCATATAATTCCCGTGATACTGGCGTATAATTCCCGTGATACTGGTGTATAATTCCTGTGATACTGGTGTATAATTCCTGTGATACTGGTGTATAATTCCTGTGATACTGGTGTATGATACTGGTGTATAATTCCTGTGATACTGGCGTATAATGCCTGTGATAGGGGCGTATAATTCCTGTGATACTGGCGTATAATTCCTGTGATACTGGCGTATAATTCCTGTGATACCGGCGTATAATTCCTGTGATACTGGCGTATAATTCCTGTGATACTGGCATATAATTCCTGTGATACTGTCGTATAATTCCTGTGATACTGCTGTATAATTCCTGTGATACTGGCGTATAATTCCTGTGATACTGGCGTATAATGCCTGTGATACTGGTGTATAATTCCTGTGATACTGCCGTATAATTCCTGTGATACTGGCATATAATTCCAGTGATACTGGCGTATAATTCCCGTGATACTGGTGTATAATTCCTGTGATACTGGTGTATAATTCCTGTGATACTGGTGTATAATTCCAGTGATACTGGTGTATAATTCCCGTGATACTGGCGTATAATTCCCGTGATACTGGCGTACAATTCCCGTGATACTGGCGTATAATTCCCGTGATACTGGCGTATAATTCCTGTGATACTGGCGTATAATTCCCGTGATACTGGCGTATAATTCCCGTGATACTGCTGTATAATTTCAGTGATACTGGTTTATAATTCCTGTGATACTGGCGTATAATTCCTGTGATACTGGCGTATAATTCCTGTGATATTGCCGTATAATTCCTGTGATACTGGCGTATAATTCCCGTGATACTGGCGTATAATTCCTGTGATACTGACGTATAATTCCTGTGATACTGTGATACTGGTGTATAATTCCTGTGATACTGGCGTACTGGCGTATAATTCCTGTGATACTGGCGTATATTTCCTGTGATATTGCCGTATAATTCCAGTGATATTGCCGTATAATTCCCGTAATTCTGGCGTATAATTCCCGTGATACTGGCGTATAACTCCTGTGATACTGGTGTATAATTCCTGTGATACTGGTGTATAATTCCCGTGATACTGGCGTATAATTCCTGTGATACTGGCGTATAATTCCCGTGATACTGGCGTATAATTCCTGTGATACTGGCGTATAATTCCTGTGATACTGGCGTATAATTCCTGTGATACTGGCGTATAATTCCCGTGATACTGCCGTATAATTTCAGTGATACTGGCGTATAATTCCTGTGATACTGGCGTATAATTCCTGTGATACTGGCGTATAATTCCTGTGATATTGCCGTATAATTCCTGTGATACTGGCGTATAATTCCCGTGATACTGGCGTATAATTCCCGTGATACTGGCGTATAATTCCTGTGATACTGACGTATAATTCCTGTGATACTGGTGTATAATTCCTGTGATACTGGTGTATAATTCCTGTGATACTGGCGTACTGGCGTATAATTCCTGTGATACTGGCGTATATTTCCTGTGATATTACCGTATAATTCCAGTGATATTCCCGTATAATTCCCGTGATACTGGCGTATAATTCCCGTGATACTGGCGTATAATTCCTGTGATACTGGCGTATAATTCCTGTGAAACTGGCGTATAATTCCTGTGATACTGGCGTATATTTCCTGTGATACTGCCGTATAATTCCTGTGATACTGGCGTATAATTCCTGTGATATTGCTGTATAATACCAGTGATAATGCCATATAATTCCTGTGATACTGCCATATAATTCCTGTGATGTCGTATAATCCCTGTGATATTGCAGTATAATTCCTGTGATACTGGCGGATAATTCCTGTGATACTGGTGTATAATTCCTGTGATACTGGTGTATAATTCCAGTGATATTGTCGTATAATTCCTGTGATACTGGTGTATAATTCCTGTGATACTGGCGTATATTTTCTGTGATACTGGTGTATAATTCCTGTGACACTGGCGTATAATTCCTGTGACACTGGCGTATATTTCCTGTGATACTGGCGTATAATTCCTGTGATACTGCCGTATAATTCCTGTGATACTGGCGTATAATTCCCGTGATACTGGCGTATAATTCCCGTGATACTGGCGTATAATTCCTGTGATACTGGCGTATAATTCCTGTGATACTGGTGTATAATTCCTGTGATACTGGTGTATAATTCCTGTGATACTGGTGTATAATTCCTGTGATACTGGCGTATATTTCCTGTGATATTGCCGTATAATTCCAGTGATATTGCCGTATAATTCACGTGATACTGGCGTATAATTCCCGTGATACTGGCGTATAATTCCTGTGATACTGGCGTATATTTCCTGTGATACTGCCGTATAATTCCTGTGATACTGCCGTATAATTCCTGTGATATTGCCGTATAATACCAGTGATAATGCCATATAATTCCTGTGATACTGCCATATAATTCCTGTGATGTTGTCGTATAATCCCTGTGATATTGCAGTATAATTCCTGTGATACTGGTGTATAATTCCTGTGATACTGGCGTATAATTCCTGTGATACTGGCGTATAATTCCTGTGGTACTGGCGTATAATTCCTGTGATACTGACGTATAATTCCTGTGATACTGCCGTATAATTCCTGTGATACTGGTGTATAACTCCTGTGATACTGTCGTATAATTCCTGTGATGTTGTCGTATAATCCCTGTGATGTTGCCGTATAATTCCTGTGATACTGGCATATAATTCCTGTGAAACTGTCGTATAATTCCTGTGATACTGGAGTATAATTCCTGTGATACTGGTGTATTATTCCTGTGATACTGGCGTATAATTCCAGTGATATTGTCGTATAATTCCTGTGATACTGGTGTATAATTCCTGTGATACTGGCGTATATTTCCTGTGATACTGGTGTATAATTCCTGTGACACTGGCGTATAATTCCTGTGACACTGGCGTATATTTCCTGTGATACTGGCGTATAATTCCTGTGATACTGCCGTATAATACCTGTGATACTGGCGTATAATTCCTGTGATACTGGCGTATAATTCTTGTGATACTGGCGTATAATTCCCGTGATACTGGCGTATAATTCCTGTGATACTGGCGTATAATTCCTGTAATACTGGTGTAGAATTCCTGTGATACTGGCGTACTGGCGTATAATTCCTGTGATACTGGCGTATATTTCCTGTGATATTGCCGTATAATTCCAGTGATATTTCCGTATAATTCCCGTGATACTGGAGTATAATTCCCGTGATACTGGCGTATAATTCCCGTGATACTGGCGTATAATTCCCGTGATACTGCTGTATAATTTCAGTGATACTGGTGTATAATTCCTGTGATACTGGCGTATAATTCCTGTGATACTGGCGTATAATTCCTGTGATATTGCCGTATAATTCCAGTGATATTGCCGTATAATTCCCGTAATTCTGGCGTATAATTCCCGTGATACTGGCGTATAACTCCTGTGATACTGGTGTATAATTCCTGTGATACTGGTGTATAATTCCCGTGATACTGGCGTATAATTCCTGTGATACTGGCGTATAATTCCCGTGATACTGGCGTATAATTCCTGTGATACTGGCGTATAATTCCTGTGATACTGGCGTATAATTCCTGTGATACTGGCGTATAATTCCCGTGATACTGCCGTATAATTCCTGTGATACTGGCGTATAATTCCTGTGATACTGACGTATAATTCCTGTGATACTGGTGTATAATTCCTGTGATACTGGTGTATAATTCCTGTGATACTGGCGTACTGGCGTATAATTCCTGTGATACTGGCGTATATTTCCTGTGATATTACCGTATAATTCCAGTGATATTCCCGTATAATTCCCGTGATACTGGCGTATAATTCCCGTGATACTGGCGTATAATTCCTGTGATACTGGCGTATAATTCCTGTGATACTGGCGTATAATTCCTGTGATACTGGCGTATATTTCCTGTGATACTGCCGTATAATTCCTGTGATACTGGCGTATAATTCCTGTGATATTACTGTATAATACCAGTGATAATGCCATATAATTCCTGTGATACTGCCATATAATTCCTGTGATGTTGTCGTATAATCCCTGTGATATTGCAGTATAATTCCTGTGATACTGGCGGATAATTCCTGTGATACTGGTGTATAATTCCTGTGATACTGGTGTATAATTCCAGTGATATTGTCGTATAATTCCTGTGATACTGGTGTATAATTCCTGTGATACTGGCGTATATTTTCTGTGATACTGGTGTATAATTCCTGTGACACTGGCGTATAATTCCTGTGACACTGGCGTATATTTCCTGTGATACTGGCGTATAATTCCTGTGATACTGCCGTATAATTCCTGTGATACTGGCGTATAATTCCCGTGATACTGGCGTATAATTCCTGTGATACTGGCGTATAATTCCTGTGATACTGGTGTATATTTCCTGTGATATTGCCGTATAATTCCAGTGATATTGCCGTATAATTCCCGTGATACTGGCGTATAATTCCCGTGATACTGCCTTATAATTCCTGTGATACTGGCGTATAATTCCTGTGATACTGGCGTATATTTCCTGTGATACTGCCGTATAATTCCTGTGATACTGCCGTATAATTCCTGTGATATTGCCGTATAATACCAGTGATAATGCCATATAATTCCTGTGATACTGCCATATAATTCCTGTGATGTTGTCGTATAATCCCTGTGATATTGCAGTATAATTCCTGTGATACTAATGTATAATTCCTGTGATACTGGCGTATAATTCCTGTGATACTGGCGTGTAATTCCTGTGGTACTGGCGTATAATTCCTGTGATACTGACGTATAATTCCTGTGATACTGCCGTATAATTCCTGTGATACTGGCGTATAACTCCTGTGATACTGTCGTATAATTCCTGTGATGTTGTCGTATAATCCCTGTGATGTTGCCGTATAATTCCTGTGATACTGGCATATAATTCCTGTGATACTGTCGTATAATTCCTGTGATACTGGAGTATAATTCCTGTGATACTGGTGTATTATTCCTGTGATACTGGCGTATAATTCCAGTGATATTGTCGTATAATTCCTGTGATACTGGTGTATAATTCCTGTGATACTGGCGTATATTTCCTGTGATACTGGTGTATAATTCCTGTGACACTGGCGTATAATTCCTGTGACACTGGCGTATATTTCCTGTGATACTGGCGTATAATTCCTGTGATACTGCCGTATAATACCTGTGATACTGGCGTATAATTCCTGTGATACTGGCGTATAATTCTTGTGATACTGGCGTATAATTCCCGTGATACTGGCGTATAATTCCTGTGATACTGGCGTATAATTCCTGTAATACTGGTGTATAATTCCTGTGATACTGGCGTACTGGCGTATAATTCCTGTGATACTGGCGTATATTTCCTGTGATATTGCCGTATAATTCCAGTGATATTGCCGTATAATTCCCGTGATACTGGAGTATAATTCCCGTGATACTGGCGTATAATTCCTGTGATACTGGCGTATAATTCCTGTGATACTGGCGTATATTTCCTGTGATACTGCCGTATAATTCCTGTGATACTGGCGTATAATTCCTGTGATATTGCCGTATAATACCATTGATAATGCCATATAATTCCTGTGATACTGCCATATAATTCCTGTGATGTTGTTGTATAATCCCTGTGATATTGCAGTATAATTCCTGTGATACTGGTGTATAATTCCTGTGATACTGTCGTATAATCCCTGTGATGTTGCCGTATAATTCCTGTGATACTGGCATATAATTCCTGTGATACTGGCGTATAATTCCTGTGATACTGGCGTATAATTCCTGTGATACTGGTGTATAATTCCTGTGATACTGGCGTATAATTCCAGTGATACTGTTGTATAATTCCTGTGATACTGGTGTATAATTACTGTGATACTGGCGTATATTTCCTGTGATACTGGTGTATAATTCCTGTGATACTAGCGTATAATTCCAGTGATACTGTCGTATAATTCCTGTGATACTGGTGTATAATTCCTGTGACACTGGCGTATAATTCCTGTGACACTGGCGTATATTTCCTCTGATACTGGCGTATAATTCCTGTGATACTGGTGTATAATTCCTGTGATACTGGCGTATAATTCCTTTGATACTGGTGTATAATTCCTGTAATATTGCCGTATAATTCCAGTGATATTGCCGTATAATTCCTGTGATACTGGTGTTTAATTCCTCTGATATTGCCGTATAATTCCAGTGATAATGCCGTATAATTCCTGTGATACTGGCGTATAATTCCTATGATACTGGCGTATAATTCCTGTGATGTTGTCGTATAATCCCTGTGATATTGCCGTATAATTCCTGTGATACTGGTGTATAATTCCTGTGATATTGCCATATAATTCCTGTGATACTGGCGTACAATTCCAGTGATACTGTCGTATAATTCCTGTGATACTGGTGTATAATTCCTGTGATACTGGCGTATAATTCCTGTGATACTGGTGTATAATTCCCGTGATACTGGCGTACAATTCCAGTGATACTGTCGTATAATTCCTGTGATACTGGTGTATAATCCCTGTGATATTGCCGTATAATTCCTGTGATACTGGCGTATAATTCCTGTGATACTGGCGTATAATTCCCGTGATACTGGCGTATAATTACCGTGATACTGCCGTATAATTCCCGTGATACTGGCGTATAATTCCCGTGATACTGGCGTATAATTCCTGTGATACTGGCGTATAATTCCTGTGATACTGGCGTATAATTCCTGTGATACTGGCGTATAATTCCTGTGATACTGGCGTATAATTCCTGTGATTCTGGCGTATAATTCCTGTGATACTGGCGTATAATTCCTGTGATACTGGTGTATAATTCCTGTGATATTTCCGTATAAATTCCTGTGATACTGGCGTATAATTCCTGTGATACTGGTGTATAATTCCTCTGATGCTGGCATATAATTCCCGTGATACTGGCGTATAATTCCTGTGATATTGCTGTATAATTCCTGTGATACTGGCATATAATTCCGTGATACTGGTGTATAATTCCTGTGATACTGGCATATAATTCCCGTGATACTGGCGTATAATTCATGTGATACTGGCGTATAATTCCCGTGATACTAGCGTATAATTCCTGTGATATTGCCGTATAATTCCTGTGATACTGGCGTATAATTCCAGTGATTCTGGTGTATAATTCCTGTGATACTGGTGTATAATTCCTGTGATACTGGCGTATAATTCCAGTGATACTGGCGTATAATTCTCGTGATACTGACATATAATTCCAGTGATACTGGTGTATAATTCCCGTGATACTGGCGTGTAATTCCTGTGATACTGGCGTATAATTCCTGAGATACTGGCGTATAATTCCTGTGATATTGCCGTATAAATTCCTGTGATACTGGCATATAATTCCCGTGTTACTGACGTATAATTCTTGTGATACTTACGTATAATTCCTGTGATACTGGTGTATAATTCCTGTGATACTGACGTATAATTTCTGTGATACTGGTGTATAATTCCTGTGATACTGGTGTATAATTCCTGTGATACTGGTGTATAATTCCTGTGATACTGGTGTATAATTCCCGTGATACTGGCATATAATTCCTGTGATACTGGCGTATAATTCCTGTGATATTGGTGTATAATTCCTGTGATACTGGCATATAATTCCTGTGATACTGGCGTATAATTCCTGTGATACTGGCGTATTATTCCTGTGATACTGGCGTATATTTCCTGTGATACTGGCGTATAATTCCTGTGATATTGGTGTATAATTCCTGTGATACTGGCATATAATTCCTGTGATACTGGCGTATAATTCCTGTGATACTGGCGTATTATTCCTGTGATACTGGCATTAAATTCTTGTGATACTGGTGTATAATTCCTGTGATATTGCTGTATAATTCCTGTGATTCTGGTGTATAATTCCTGTGATACTGGCATATAATTCCTGTGATACTGGCGTATAATTCCTGTGATACTGGTGTATAATTCCAGTGATACTGGCGTATAATTCCTGTGATACTGCCATATATTTCCTGTGATATTTTCATATAATTCTCGGAATACTGGCGTATAATTTCTGTGATATTGCCGTATTATTCCAGTGATTTTGCCATATAATTCCAGTGATACTGGCATATAATTCCTGTGATACTGGCGTATAATTCCTGTGATATTGCCATATAATTCCTGTTATACTGGCGCATAATTCCTGTGATACTGGCTTATAATTCCTGTGATATTGCCGAATAATTCAAGTGATATTGTCATATAATTCCCGTAATATTGCCATATAATTCCCGTGATACTGGCGTATAATTTCTGTGATATTGCCGTATAATTCTCGGAATACTGGCGTACAATTCCTGTGATATTGCTGTATAATTCCTGTGATATTGCCATATAATTCCAGTGATATTGTCGTATAATTCCATTTAAATCCATACAATTCCGTATAAATCCAGTCCAGTGGTGCTGCCATATAAATTCAGTGGTGCTGTCCTGTGCTATATATTATTTACTCCAAATAAAGGGTTATTAATATTTAATCCAAATCATTTTTACAGGGTTTGCCCTGTGAGGTGTAGAGGTACGCTCTCCTCTGCCGCATATTGTGTTATATAACTCCAGAAAAATAATGGAGAACAAAAGTTTGGAGGATAAAATAGGAAAAGATCAAGAAGAACCACTTCCTCCTAGTGCTAAAGCTGCTGCCACTAGCCATGACATAGATGATGAAATGCCATCAACATCGTCTGCCAAGGCTGATGCCCAATGTGATAGTAGAGGGCATGTAAAATCCAAAAAGCCAAAGTTAAGTAAGAGACCCAAAAAATGAAATTTAAATGGTCTGAGGAGAAACGTAAACTTGCCAATATGCCATTTACGACACGAAGTGGCAAGAAACGGCTGAGGGCATGGCCTATGTTCATGACTAGTGGTTCAGCTTCATATGATGATGGCGGCCCTTATCCTCCCGCTAGAAAAATTAAAAGAGTTAAGCTGGAAAAAGCACAGAAAAGAACAGTGCGCTCTGAGATGGTATAACAAATCCCCAAGGAGAGTCCAAGTGTGTCGGCGGTTGCGATACCTGACCTTCCCAACACTGGATGGGAAGAGGTGGCTCCTTCCACCATTTGCACGCCCCCTGCAAGTGCTGGAAGGAGCACCCACAGTCCAGTTCCTGATATTGAAATTGAAGATGTCACTGTTGAAGTACACCAGGATGAGGATATGGGTGTTGCTGGCGCTGAGGAGGTAGTTGACGATGAGGATTCTGATGGTGATGTGGTTTGTTTGAATGATGCCCTGGGGGAGACACCTGTTGTCCGTGGGATGAAGAAGCCTATTGTGATTCCTGGGCAAAATACCAAAAAAGCCACCTCTTCAGTGTGGAACTATTTCTCCACAAATCCGGACAACAGGTGTCAAGCCGTGTGTTGCCTTTGTCAAGCTGTAATAAGTAGGGGTAAGGACATTAACCACCTAGGAACATCCTCCCTTATACGTCACCTGCAGCGCATTCATCATAAGTCAGTGTCAAGTTGTGAAACTTTGGGTAAGAGCGTAAGCAGTCCACTGACACCTAAATCCCTTCTTCCTCCTGTACCCAAGCTCCTGCAAGCCACACCACCAACTCCCTCAACGTCAATTTCCTCCTCAGTCAGGAACATCAGTAGTCCTGCAGGCCATGTCACTGCAAGACTGAGGAGTCCTCTCCTTACCGGGATTCCTCCGGAAGATCCTTGAGTGTAACGCCTCCTGTTGCTGCTGCTGGCGCTGCTGTTGTTGCTGCTGGGAGTCGATGGTCATCCCAGAGGGGAAGTCGTAAGACCACTTGTACTACTTCCAGTGAGCAATTGACTGTTCAACAGTCCTTTGTGAGGAAGATACATATGACAGCAGTCACCCTGTTGCAAAGCGGATAACTGAGGCCTTGACACTTATGTTGGTGTTAGACGTGCGTCCGGTATCCGCCATTAGTGCAGTGGGATTTAGACAATTGATGGAGGTATTGTGTCCACGGTACCAAATCCTATCTAGGTTTCACTTCTCTAGGCAGGTGATACCAAGAATGTACAGAGACGTCGGAAAAAGTGTCGCCAGTGTCCTAAAAAATGCAGTTGTATCCAGTGTTCACTTAACCACGGACATATGGACAAGTGGAGCAGGGCAGACTCAGGAATATATGACTGTGACAGCTCACTGGGTAGATGTATTTACTCCTGCAGCAACAACAGGAGCGGTGGCACCAGTAGCAGCATCTCGCAAACGCCAACTCGTTCCTAGGCAGGCTACGCTTTGTATCACCGCTTTCCATAAGAGGCACACAGCTGACAACCTCTTACGGAAACTGAGGAACATCATCGCAGAATGGCTTACCCCAATTGGACTCTCCTGGGGATTTGTGGCATCGGACAATGCCACCAATATTGTGCGTGCATTACAACTGGGCAAATTCCAGCACGTCCCATGTTTTGCACATACAATTAATTTGGTGGTGCAGATTTTTTTTAAAAATGACAGGGGTATACAGGAGATGCTGTCGGTGGCCCGAACAATTGCGTGCCACTTTCAACAGTCTGCCACTGTGTGTCGAAGACTAGAGCACCAGCAAACACTCCTGAACCTGCCCCGCCATCATCTGAAGCAAGAGGTGGTAACGAGGTGGAATTCAACCCTCTATATGCTTCAGAGGATGGAGGAGCAGCAAAAGACCATTACGATATAGGCAAAGGAGGGGAATTGCACCTGACTCAAGCGCAGTGGAGAATGATTTCAACGTTGTGCAAGGTTCTGCAACCCTTTGAGCTTGCCACACGTGAAGTCAGTTCAGACACTGTCAGCTTGAGTCAGGTCATTCCCCTCATCAGGCTTTTGCAGAAGCAGCTGGAGAAATTGAAGGAGGAGCTAAGATGGAGCGATTCCGCTAAGTATGTGGGACTTGTGAATGGAGCCCTTCATTCGCTTTGCCAGGATTCAAGGGTGGTCAATCTGTTGAAATCAGAACACTACATTTTGGCCACCGTGCTCGATCCTAGGTTTAAAGCCTACGTTGTATCTCTCTTTCCGGCAGACACAAGTCTGCAGAGGTTCAAAGACCTGCTGATGAGAAAATTGTCAAGTCAAGCGGAACATGACCCGTCAACATCTCCTCCTTCAATTTCTCCTACCACTGGGGCTGCCAGGAAAAGGATAAGATTTCCTAACCCACCCATTGGCGGTGATGCAGGGCAGTCTGGAGCGAGTGCTGACATCTGGTCCGGATTGAAGGACCTGCCAACAATTACTGACATGTCGTCTACTGTCACTGCATATGATTCTGTCACCATTGAAAGAATGGTGGAGGATTATATGAGTGACAGCATCCAAGTAGGCACGTCAGACAGTCCGTACGTATACTGGCAGGAAAAAGAGGCAATTTGGAGGCCCTTGTACAAACTGGCTTTATTTTACCTAAGTTGTCCCCAGTCCAGTGTGTACTCCGAAAGAGCCAGTTTGTGCAAGGAGAGATTGACTGCTTCTTTTTTGGTGGGGGCCCAAACCAGCCAATCATTTCAGCCACAGTCGTGTGGCAGACCCTGTCGCTGAAATGATGGGTTTGTTAAAGTGTGCATGTCCTGTTTATACAACATAAGGGTGGGTGGGAGGGCCCAAGGACAATTCCATCTTGCACCTCTTTTTTTCTTTGCTGTTTGGGGACTATTTTTATTAAGTGCCATCCTCTCTGACACTGCAGTGCCACTCCTAGATGGGCCAGGTGTTTGTGCCCAGGGCCGTCTTAACAGCAGTGTAGGCCCTGGGCACAGCAATGCACTGGGCCCCCTACCCATCCACCAGTGGCAGGGGTGGGGGGGTGCTATCAGCGGCGGCTTTGATGTCCTGTGGGCGGTAGTGGGTGTTCTATCTTCTGCTCAGCATGTAGGTCCTGGAGCAGAAATTTTTGCTAATTACTCCTTTACTGCACAGATGGGGTGGGAGGGAGGACACTTAGCTGTAGAAGGGGGCATTGGGCTGAATGAAGGGGCCCCGGTATATGGCTTCCATGGTGGTAGGGGGTGTTAAAATACATAGGGGAGGGGTGGATAGTGGAGTGGGCTTAATATTCATAATTTTCTGGTGGGAGGGCAGCCGGCTTGACTGCAGATATCTCAAGTTCCTGGAAAAAGATTTCTTAGCTGTGAATGGGATTTAAAACTAGAGAGTCCCAACTTTCAGGAGGTATTGGGTGTGAAGATACGGATTCTCTGATCACTCAGGTAAACAGTTTAGTAAAGTGGCAAATGCCCTTTATTGTAAAAATACACACACAGTACACAAAACAGTAACTATTACATGCCAGGATGGTATCTTACCTACTAGGTTCCCACAATAGTATAGGATTACAGATGTGTGAGGGAGTATCTGTATAGCAGAGCCAACAAGTCTGCACTCCCAGGAAAAGCTTGTCATCCAGTGTCCACAATGCATTCAGACACAATCCTCACTCAGCACACTGGCAGCCTCGTCCTCAGTGCACGTCCAGTAGCCTCTTGAAACCAGCAGACCCCAATGATGCTTCTAGGCCTCCGCACACTGGAAGTGCTATCCTACCAGTAGCTTTCAGAAGCCATACACCTTATTCCTCTCAGGTCAAGAACTCCACTCTCTCTTTTAAAAGTCCCCCCAATCCCTCTAGGTGTAGACCTGCCTTCCAGGGCTGTCCAAGACGTGGCGCTCTCTGCTTATTGGAGCTACAGAGTAAGGGGTGGATATGGCTGGGAAAAGGCCAGGTTCATCGCAGGGTAACACCTGCTGTTGTCCTGTAACATGTCTATACATATCTACTAAAAGAACAATGGATGCTAATTAGGTTATCCCTCCTCCAAGTATCAGATAGTGTCCATTCACCACCAGATTTATCCCCTTTATAGCAGACAAGGTATTCCAGCTGCTATTTGTCTGTGAAATCCTCTGGCAGATAACTATTCCTATAAACAACTACACACATTGAACACAGTATAACCAAATAAACTGCATAGTCCAAATATAACATATAAAATATAACTGTACAATATAATAACACAACACAATACAATCATATATATATATATATATATATATACACATCTTCATATGCATTCTGTACAAAACATCAGGCTAGAGATAATATTCCCTGATAAACACAAACACATATAACAGAGGGATGATGTTTCACAATAATATGTGATGTCCAGTTCTATTGTGAATCCAGGCAGCATGCAGTATAGGTGATAACACAGTTCTGTCCTGTCTCTTTACACTAACGCACTGAACCCAGAAACAGGCTGGCAAAAAGTACTCCTCATGAGCCAGCTGGGTCTGCGTCCGTTACATAAAGTACTCCTCATGAGCCAGCTGGGGCTGCGTCCGTTACATAAAGTACTCCTCATGAGCCAGCTGGGGCTGCGTCCGTTACATAAAGTACTCCTCATGAGCCAGCTGGGGCTGCGTCCGTTACATAAAGTACTCCTCATGAGCCAGCTGGGGCTGCGTCCGTTACATAAAGTACTCCTCATGAGCCAGCTGGGGCTGCGTCCGTTACATAAAGTACTCCTCATGAGCCAGCTGGGGCTGCGTCCGTTACATAAAGTACTCCTCATGAGCCAGCTGGGGCTGCGTCCGTTACATAAAGTACTCCTCATGAGCCAGCTGGGGCTGCGTCCGTTACATAAAGTACTCCTCATGAGCCAGCTGGGGCTGCGTCCGTTACATAAAGTACTCCTCATGAGCCAGCTGGGGCTGCGTCCGTTACATAAAGTACTCCTCATGAGCCAGCTGGGGCTGCGTCCGTTACATAAAGTACTCCTCATGAGCCAGCTGGGGCTGCGTCCGTTACATAAAGTACTCCTCATGAGCCAGCTGGGGCTGCATCCGTTACATAAAGTACTCCTCATGAGCCAGCTGGGGCTGCGTCCGTTACATAAAGTACTCCTCATGAGCCAGCTGGGGCTGCATCCGTTACATAAAGTACTCCTCATGAGCCAGCTGGGGCTGCATCCGTTACATAAAGTACTCCTCATGAGCCAGCTGGGGCTGCGTCCGTTACATAAAGTACTCCTCATGAGCCAGCTGGGGCTGCGTCCGTTACATAAAGTACTCCTCATGAGCCAGCTGGGGCTGCATCCGTTACATAAAGTACTCCTCATGAGCCAGCTGGGGCTGCGTCCGTTACATAAAGTACTCCTCATGAGCCAGCTGGGGCTGCGTCCGTTACATAAAGTACTCCTCATGAGCCAGCTGGGGCTGCGTCCGTTACATAAAGTACTCCTCATGAGCCAGCTGGGGCTGCATCCGTTACATAAAGTACTCCTCATGAGCCAGCTGGGGCTGCATCCGTTACATAAAGTACTCCTCATGAGCCAGCTGGGGCTGCGTCCGTTACATAAAGTACTCCTCATGAGCCAGCTGGGGCTGCGTCCGTTACATAAAGTACTCCTCATGAGCCAGCTGGGGCTGCGTCCGTTACATAAAGTACTCCTCATGAGCCAGCTGGGGCTGCGTCCGTTACATAAAGTACTCCTCATGAGCCAGCTGGGGCTGCGTCCGTTACATAAAGTACTCCTCATGAGCCAGCTGGGGCTGCGTCCGTTACATAAAGTACTCCTCATGAGCCAGCTGGGGCTGCGTCCGTTACATAAAGTACTCCTCATGAGCCAGCTGGGGCTGCGTCCGTTACATAAAGTACTCCTCATGAGCCAGCTGGGGCTGCGTCCGTTACATAAAGTACTCCTCATGAGCCAGCTGGGGCTGCGTCCGTTACATAAAGTACTCCTCATGAGCCAGCTGGGGCTGCGTCCGTTACATAAAGTACTCCTCATGAGCCAGCTGGGGCTGCGTCCGTTACATAAAGTACTCCTCATGAGCCAGCTGGGGCTGCGTCCGTTACATTGGGTACTTGGGGATCAGAGTTCAGGAACCAGAGCAATTCAC
Organism: Pseudophryne corroboree; assembly: GCF_028390025.1. Lineage (NCBI taxonomy): Eukaryota > Metazoa > Chordata > Amphibia > Anura > Myobatrachidae > Pseudophryne > Pseudophryne corroboree. The sequence goes on from NW_026970299.1 coordinate 167,666, forward strand.
CAACGAAAATATAAAACTGTATACCAGGCGTGTGGAGCTGGAGCAGGGACCAGCTGCTGGAAGGCTGATATCTCTGGTTCTGGGCATAGTAGAGACAAGCTGCCAGTGTCCAATGAAAGGGGAGAGTCACAGCTTTTGGTCTATACACTCAGAAAAACTCTAAGTCAGACAGAACCGGAGATATTTGGCTGGGAAGAGCAATAAACAGGCTTAGATGGGGACCACTGCTTTGAAGTCAGATATCTCTGGTTCCTCAGGGGCGATTTTCAAAAATCTGGTACCCCTGGAAAGAGGGGAACCTCAGCTATCTGCTTAAGGCCCTTATACAGCTGGAGCCCTTGGGAAAGAGCCCATTAAGCCCATACAAAAAAACAGCCCTGTTTGTGCTGCACACTTGTTTCGCTTAGCTTAGTCATACAGCCACCTCAGTGCAACTTTTAGGCCTAAAAACATTGGCCCTCATTCCGAGTTGTTCGCTCGCTAGCTGCTTTTAGTGCACACGCTAAGCCGCCGCCCTCTGGGAGTGTATCTTAGCTTAGCAGAATAGCGAACGAAAGATTAGCAGAACTGCTAATAAATAATTCCCTGCAGTTTCTGAGTAGCTCCAGACCTACTCACAGATTGCGATCACCTCGGTCCGTTTAGTTCCTGGTTTGACGTCACATACACGCACTGCGTTCGGCCAGCCACTCCCCCGTTTCTCCAGCCACTCCTGCGTTTTTACCCGACACGCCTGCGTTTTTTAGCACACTCCCTGAAAACGCTCAGTTACCACCCAGAAACACCCACTTCCTGTCAATCACTCACCGATCAGCAGAGCGACTGAAAAGCGCCGCACAAACACCAGCAAATCTACTACGTTTTGTGTTAAATAACTTTACGCATGCACGCTGTGTACCATGCGCATGCGCATTTTCCACCTAATCACTGCGTCGCGAAAAACGGCAACGAGCGAACAACTTGGAATGACCACCTATTTTGTGAGGTGTGAGGTGTTCAGAATAGACTGGAAATGAGTGGAAATGAATGTTATTGAGGTTAATAATACCGTAGGAGCAAAATTACCCCCAAATTCTGGGATTTTAGCTGTTTTTATGTTTTTTTCAAAAATCATCCAGATCCAAAACACGAGCGGGAACTAGAGCCAAAACCAAAACACAAAACACAAAAAGTGCGCGCCGCACATCTCTAGTTTATACGGACAGATCATGTGACACTTAGGGCGGGATTCAATTCTTCTCACCCGTTTCCACACCCGTTCTGTTTCTGCCCTCAGGGACTTTGTATCATTATTTCAGCTCGCTACCTCCGGGGTAGTGAGGGCACCCAACCCTTTACACAGCTAAACCTGATCACTATGGGCGCAATGTGCGCCATAACGGAGATCATTTTAGAAAGGAAATTGGGTGTGATATATCATTTGAATCTCACCCTTAGATCGCACATAGGGGGACTTCATATTAGAGATGAGCGCCTGAAATTTTTCGGGTTTTGTGTTTTGGTTTTGGGTTCGGTTCCGCGGCCGTGTTTTGGGTTCGAACGCGTTTTGGCAAAACCTCACCGAATTATTTTTGTCGGATTCGGGTGTGTTTTGGATTCGGGTGTTTTTTTCAAAAAACCCTAAAAAACAGCTTAAATCATAGAATTTGGGGGTAATTTTGATCCCAAAGTATTATTAACCTCAAAAAACATAATTTACACTCATTTTCAGCCTATTCTGAACACATCACACCTCACAATATTATTTTTAGTCCTAAAATTTGCACCGAGGTCGCTGTGTGAGTAAGATAAGCGACCCTAGTGGCCGACACAAACACCGGGCCCATCTAGGAGTGGCACTGCAGTGTCACGCAGGATGTCCCTTCCAAAAAACCCTCCCCAAACAGCACATGACGCAAAGAAAAAAAGAGGCGCAATGAGGTAGCTGACTGTGTGAGAAAGATAAGCGACCCTAGTGGCCGACACAAACACCGGGCCCATCTAGGAGTGGCACTGCAGTGTCACGCAGGATGTCCCTTCCAAAAAACCCTCCCCAAACAGCACATGACGCAAAGAAAAAAAGAGGCGCAATGAGGTAGCTGTGTGAGAAAGATAAGCGACCCTAGTGGCCGACACAAACACCGGGCCCATCTAGGAGTGGCACTGCAGTGTCACGCAGGATGTCCCTTCCAAAAAACCCTCCCCAAACAGCACATGACGCAAAGAAAAAAAGAGGCGCAATGAGGTAGCTGTGTGAGTAAGATTAGCGACCCTAGTGGCCGACACAAACACCGGGCCCATCTAGGAGTGGCACTGCAGTGTCACGCAGGATGGCCCTTCCAAAAAACCCTCCCCAAACAGCACATGACGCAAAGAAAAAAAGAGGCGCAATGAGGTAGCTGACTGTGTGAGTAAGATTAGCGACCCTAGTGGCCGACACAAACACCGGGCACATCTAGGAGTGGCACTGCAGTGTCACGCAGGATGTCCCTTCCAAAAAACCCTCCCCAAACAGCACATGACGCAAAGAAAAAAAGAGGCGCAATGAGGTAGCTGTGTGAGTAAGATTAGCGACCCTAGTGGCCGACACAAACACCGGGCCCATCTAGGAGTGGCACTGCAGTGTCACGCAGGATGTCCCTTCCAAAAAACCCTCCCCAATCAGCACATGATGCAAAGAAAAAGAAAAGAAAAAAGAGGTGCAAGATGGAATTATCCTTGGGCCCTCCCACCCACCCTTATGTTGTATAAACAAAACAGGACATGCACACTTTAACCAACCCATCATTTCAGTGACAGGGTCTGCCACACGACTGTGACTGATATGACGGGTTGGTTTGGACCCCCCCCAAAAAAGAAGCAATTAATCTCTCCTTGCACAAACTGGCTCTACAGAGGCAAGATGTCCACCTCATCTTCACCCTCCGATATATCACCGTGTACATCCCCCTCCTCACAGATTATCAATTCGTCCCCACTGGAATCCACCATCTCAGCTCCCTGTGTACTTTGTGGAGGCAATTGCTGCTGGTCAATGTCTCCGCGGAGGAATTGATTATAATTCATTTTAATGAACATCATCTTCTCCACATTTTCTGGATGTAACCTCGTACGCCGATTGCTGACAAGGTGAGCGGCGGCACTAAACACTCTTTCGGAGTACACACTTGTGGGAGGGCAACTTAGGTAGAATAAAGCCAGTTTGTGCAAGGGCCTCCAAATTGCCTCTTTTTCCTGCCAGTATAAGTACGGACTGTGTGACGTGCCTACTTGGATGCGGTCACTCATATAATCCTCCACCATTCTATCAATGTTGAGAGAATCATATGCAGTGACAGTAGACGACATGTCCGTAATCGTTGTCAGGTCCTTCAGTCCGGACCAGATGTCAGCATCAGCAGTCGCTCCAGACTGCCCTGCATCACCGCCAGCGGGTGGGCTCGGAATTCTGAGCCTTTTCCTCGCACCCCCAGTTGCGGGAGAATGTGAAGGAGGAGATGTTGACAGGTCGCGTTCCGCTTGACTTGACAATTTTGTCACCAGCAGGTCTTTCAACCCCAGCAGACCTGTGTCTGCCGGAAAGAGAGATCCAAGGTAGGCTTTAAATCTAGGATCGAGCACGGTGGCCAAAATGTAGTGCTCTGATTTCAACAGATTGACCACCCGTGAATCCTTGTTAAGCGAATTAAGGGCTGCATCCACAAGTCCCACATGCCTAGCGGAATCGCTCCGTGTTAGCTCCTTCTTCAATGCCTCCAGCTTCTTCTGCAAAAGCCTGATGAGGGGAATGACCTGACTCAGGCTGGCAGTGTCTGAACTGACTTCACGTGTGGCAAGTTCAAAGGGCATCAGAACCTTGCACAACGTTGAAATCATTCTCCACTGCACTTGAGACAGGTGCATTCCATCTCCTATATCGTGCTCAATTGTATAGGCTTGAATGGCCTTTTGCTGCTCCTCCAACCTCTGAAGCATATAGAGGGTTGAATTCCACCTCGTTACCACTTCTTGCTTCAGATGATGGCAGGGCAGGTTCAGTAGTTTTTGGTGGTGCTCCAGTCTTCTGTACGTGGTGCCTGTACGCCGAAAGTGTCCCGCAATTTTTCTGGCCACCGACAGCATCTCTTGCACGCCCCTGTCGTTTTTTAAAAAATTCTGCACCACCAAATTCAAGGTATGTGCAAAACATGGGACGTGCTGGAATTTGCCCATATTTAATGCACACACAATATTGCTGGCGTTGTCCGATGCCACAAATCCACAGGAGAGTCCAATTGGGGTAAGCCATTCCGCGATGATCTTCCTCAGTTGCCGTAAGAGGTTTTCAGCTGTGTGCGTATTCTGGAAAGCGGTGATACAAAGCGTAGCCTGCCTAGGAAAGAGTTGGCGTTTGCGAGATGCTGCTACTGGTGCCGCCGCTGCTGTTCTTGCGGCGGGAGTCCATACATCTACCCAGTGGGCTGTCACAGTCATATAGTCCTGACCCTGCCCTGCTCCACTTGTCCACATGTCCGTGGTTAAGTGGACATTGGGTACAACTGCATTTTTTAGGACACTGGTGAGTCTTTTTCTGACGTCCGTGTACATTCTCGGTATCGCCTGCCTAGAGAAGTGGAACCTAGATGGTATTTGGTAACGGGGGCACACTGCCTCAATAAATTGTCTAGTTCCCTGTGAACTAACGGCGGATACCGGACGCACGTCTAACACCAACATAGTTGTCAAGGACTCAGTTATCCGCTTTGCAGTAGGATGACTGCTGTGATATTTCATCTTCCTCGCAAAGGACTGTTGAACAGTCAATTGCTTACTGGAAGTAGTACAAGTGGGCTTAAGACTTCCCCTCTGGGATGACCATCGACTCCCAGCGGCAACAACAGCAGCGCCAGCAGCAGTAGGCGTTACACGCAAGGATGCATCGGAGGAATCCCAGGCAGGAGAGGACTCGTCAGACTTGCCAGTGACATGGCCTGCAGGACTATTGGCATTCCTGGGGAAGGAGGAAATTGACACTGAGGGAGTTGGTGGGGTGGTTTGCGTGAGCTTGGTTACAAGAGGAAGGGATTTACTGGTCAGTGGACTGCTTCCGCTGTCACCCAAAGTTTTTGAACTTGTCACTGACTTATTATGAATGCGCTGCAGGTGACGTATAAGGGAGGATGTTCCGAGGTGGTTAACGTCCTTACCCCTACTTATTACAGCTTGACAAAGGGAACACACGGCTTGACACCTGTTGTCCGCATTTCTGGTGAAATACCTCCACACCGAAGAGCTGATTTTTTTGGTATTTTCACCTGGCATGTCAACGGCCATATTCCTCCCACGGACAACAGGTGTCTCCCCGGGTGCCTGACTTAAACAAACCACCTCACCATCAGAATCCTCCTGGTCAATTTCCTCCCCAGCGCCAGCAACACCCATATCCTCCTCATCCTGGTGTACTTCAACACTGACATCTTCAATCTGACTATCAGGAACTGGACTGCGGGTGCTCCTTCCAGCACTTGCAGGGGGCATGCAAATAGTGGAAGGCGCATGCTCTTCACGTCCAGTGTTGGGAAGGTCAGGCATCGCAAACGACACAATTGGACTCTCCTTGTGGATTTGGGATTTCAAAGAACGCACAGTTCTTTGCGGTGCTTTTGCCAGCTTGAGTCTTTTCAGTTTTCTAGCGAGAGGCTGAGTGCTTCCATCCTCATGTGAAGCTGAACCACTAGCCATGAACATAGGCCAGGGCCTCAGCCGTTCCTTGCCACTCCGTGTGGTAAATGGCATATTGGCAAGTTTACGCTTCTCCTCCGACAATTTTATTTTAGGTTTTGGAGTCCTTTTTTTTCTGATATTTGGTGTTTTGGATTTGACATGCTCTGTACTATGACATTGGGCATCGGCCTTGGCAGACGACGTTGCTGGCATTTCATCGTCTCGGCCATGACTAGTGGCAGCAGCTTCAGCACGAGGTGGAAGTGGATCTTGATCTTTCCCTAATTTTGGAACCTCAACTTTTTTGTTCTCCATATTTTATAGGCAGAACTAAAAGGCACCTCAGGTAAACAATGGAGATGGATGGATTGGATACTAGTATACAATTATGGACGGACTGCCACGGTTAGGTGGTATAAAAAAACCACGGTTAGGTGGTATATATTATAATAATAATACAATTATGGATGGACGGACTGCCTGCCGACTGCCGACACAGAGGTAGCCACAGCCGTGAACTACCGCACTGTACACTGGTTGATAAAGAGATAGTAGTATACTCGTAACAACTAGTATGACACTATGACGACGGTATAAAGAATGAAAAAAAAACCACGGTTAGGTGGTATATATTATAATAATAATACAATTATGGATGGACGGACTGCCTGCCGACTGCCGACACAGAGGTAGCCACAGCCGTGAACTACCGCACTGTACACTGGTTGATAAAGAGATAGTAGTATACTCGTAACAACTAGTATGACACTATGACGACGGTATAAAGAATGAAAAAAAAAACCACGGTTAGGTGGTATATATTATAATAATAATACAATTATGGATGGACGGACTGCCTGCCGACTGCCGACACAGAGGTAGCCACAGCCGTGAACTACCGCACTGTACACTGGTTGATAAAGAGATAGTAGTATACTCGTAACAACTAGTATGACACTATGACGACGGTATAAAGAATGAAAAAAAAACCACGGTTAGGTGGTATATATTATAATAATAATACAATTATGGATGGACGGACTGCCTGCCGACTGCCGACACAGAGGTAGCCACAGCCGTGAACTACCGCACTGTACACTGGTTGATAAAGAGATAGTAGTATACTCGTAACAACTAGTATGACACTATGACGACGGTATAAAGAATGGAAAAAAAACCACGGTTAGGTGGTATATATTATAATAATAATACAATTATGGATGGACGGACTGCCTGCCGACTGCCGACACAGAGGTAGCCACAGCCGTGAACTACCGCACTGTACACTGGTTGATAAAGAGATAGTAGTATACTCGTAACAACTAGTATGACACTATGACGACGGTATAAAGAATGAAAAAAAAACCACGGTTAGGTGGTATATATTATAATAATAATACAATTATGGATGGACGGACTGCCTGCCGACTGCCGACACAGAGGTAGCCACAGCCGTGAACTACCGCACTGTACACTGGTTGATAAAGAGATAGTAGTATACTCGTAACAACTAGTATGACACTATGACGACGGTATAAAGAATGAAAAAAAAACCACGGTTAGGTGGTATATATTATAATAATAATACAATTATGGATGGACGGACTGCCTGCCGACTGCCGACACAGAGGTAGCCACAGCCGTGAACTACCGCACTGTACACTGGTTGATAAAGAGATAGTAGTATACTCGTAACAACTAGTATGACACTATGACGGTATAAAGAATGAAAAAAAAACCACGGTTAGGTGGTATATATTATAATAATAATACAATTATGGATGGACGGACTGCCTGCCGACTGCCGACACAGAGGTAGCCACAGCCGTGAACTACCGCACTGTACACTGGTTGATAAAGAGATAGTAGTATACTCGTAACAACTAGTATGACACTATGACGACGGTATAAAGAATGGAAAAAAAACCACGGTTAGGTGGTATATATTATAATAATAATACAATTATGGATGGACGGACTGCCTGCCGACTGCCGACACAGAGGTAGCCACAGCCGTGAACTACCGCACTGTACACTGGTTGATAAAGAGATAGTAGTATACTCGTAACAACTAGTATGACACTATGACGGTATAAAGAAAGAAAAAAAAATACCACGGTTAGGTGGTATATATTGTAATACAATTATGGATGGACGGACTGCCTGCCGAGTTCCGACTGCCGACACAGAGGTAGCCACAGCCGTGAACTACCGCACTGTACTGTGTCTGCTGCTAATATAGACTGGTTGATAAAGAGATAGTATACAATACATACAACAATATACTACTATACTGGTGGTCAGGCACTGGTCACCACTAGTCACACTGGCAGTGGCACTCCTGCAGCAAAAGTGTGCACTGTTTAATTTTAAATTAATATAATATTATGTACTCCTGGGGGCTCCTGCTATAACAACCTGCAGTGCTCCCCAGTCTCCCCCACAATTATTATAAGCTTTGCCTTTTATACATTGATGTGCAGCACACTGGGCTGAGCTGAGTGCACACAGACTGAGTCACACTGTGTGACTGGCTGCTGCTGTGTATCGTTTTTTTTCAGGCAGAGAACGGATATAGCAGAGAACGGATATATATTAAAATAAATAAAAGTTAACTAACAACAACTGCACTGGTCACTGTGGTAAACTCTGTCTGACTCTGCACAATCTCTCTCTCTCTTCTAATCTAATTTCTAATGGAGAGGACGCCAGCCACGTCCTCTCCCTATCAATCTCAATGCACGTGTGAAAATGGCGGCGACGCGCGGCTCCTTATATAGAATCCGAGTCTCGCGAGAATCCGACAGCGTCATGATGACGTTCGGGCGCGCTCGGGTTAACCGAGCAAGGCGGGAGGATCCGAGTCTGCTCGGACCCGTGAAAAAAACATGAAGTTCGTGCGGGTTCGGTTTCAGAGAAACCGAACCCGCTCATCTCTACTTCATATCACTAATTATGCGACTTCTGAAGGTAATTGGTTGCACCAGAACTTTTGAGGGGCTTCATAGCAAAGGGGGTGAATACATATGCACATGCCAATTTTCACATCTTTTTTATATACATTTTTCTCACTTCACTGCACCAACTTACACTATCTTGTGCAGATCCGTCACATAAAACTCAGATGAAAAAATCAATAAATAAATGACAGGTTGTAATGTAACACAATAAGTAAAAAGCCATGGGGGGGGGGGTGAATACTTTAGCAAGGCACTGTACATATCACTATTGGCCAGGAACATGTATGGTAAAATCTAGCAGGATAAGAAGCACAGTGTCAGCCTGAGGTATGAAGGGCCCACCAGGGAAATGCAGTGGTAGGGGTCCATGCTTAGGGGTGTGGCCAGCTTCCAGAGGGGGTGTGGCCAGAAACCACAGAGGCTAACCATTAGTGGCACATACTGTGTACAGTCCATGCATGGTGATAATATGATTAATACCAGCAATGCACCACGGAGCTGTATAATGTAACGGGATATAGTCAGAGTACCGACGCTGTGATCCCAACCGCCAGAATGCCGGCAGCGCCGCCACAGCTATTCCCACTCCTGGATGTCCACAACACCCATGGAGTGGGAATAGAATCTGCGGCAAGTGCAGCGAGCCGCCCCCGGGTCAGCAGTCCGGATCGGGATCACAGCGTCGCTATTCTGACCACCAGGATCCCGTACCCAACCCTAATGTAACATATGCATGATGTATAGGTGTACAGGCGGAGAGGGTGGGTCCTCAGGCAGCGGGGACCACCGGGGGTTACGCCTGTACCGTGAGCCAGTCACACAAGGCCTGGAGGGGTATCTGTGCATTGCAGACAAGGAATCATTGTACGTAGTGAAGGTGTTCTCTAGCGCTGACAGATTATCACAATCATCAGGAACATTTTTTGCAATGGAAAATAAGGGAAGGTCATACTGTCATTTTATCCACAGCTGCAAAGACAAGAACACAGCAGAATAAAAGATGGAGGGGTGCTGTTATATACCCTGGTGTTATATACCCTGGTGATATATATCCTGGTGTTATACAGACTGGTGTTATATACCCTGGTGTTATATACCCTGGTGTTATATACCCTGGTGTTATATATCCTGGTGTTATACAGACTGGTCTTATATACCCTGGTGTTATATACCCTGGTGTTATATACCCTGGTGTTATACAGCCTGGTGTTATATAGACTGGTGTTATATACCCTGGTGTTATACAGACTGGTGTTATATACCCTGGTGTTATATATCCTGCTGTTATACAGCCTGGTCTTATATACCCTGGTGTTATACAGACTGGTGTTATATACCCTGGTGTTATACAGACTGGTGTTATATACCCTGGTGTTATATACCCTGGTGTTATATACCCTGGTGTTATATATCCTGGTGTTATACAGCCTGGTGTTATATAGACTGGTGTTATATACCCTGGTGTTATACAGACTGGTGTTATATACCCTGGTGTTATATATCCTGCTGTTATACAGCCTGGTCTTATATACCCTGGTGTTATACAGACTGGTGTTATATACCCTGGTGTTATACAGACTGGTGTTATATACCCTGGTGTTATATACCCTGGTGTTATATACCCTGGTGTTCAGGGCCGGTGCAAGGTTTCCCAGCACCCTAGGCAAATCATCAGCAAACCCCCCCCCCCCCCAAATAAAATAAAATAAAATATATATATATATATATATATATATATATATATATATATATATATATATCAGAGGCGTAACTAGGGATTTTGGAGCCCAGGGCTATATCATTAATGGCGCCCCCCCCCCCCCCCCCCCCAAAAAAAAAAAGCGAAGGGTGAAATCATGCGCGCGCGCTCCGGAAAAGGGGCCGTGGCCACTAAACGGGGCATGTCCCTCAGTGTAGTAATACCCCTTATACTCTCTAGTACTGGTGCCCCTTTCAAATTTTAGCACACTGAATGAGCCGAAACTCACATTGTAACACACTGAATGAGCTGAAATTCACCTTGTAGCACACTGACTAAGCCGAAATACACATTGTAGCACACTGAATGAGCTGAAATTCACCTTGTAGCACACTGACTAAGCCGAAATACACATTGTAGCACACTGAATGAGCCGAAATTCACACTGTAGCACACTGTATGAGCCGAAATTCACACTGTAGCACACTGAATGAGCCGAAATTCACATTGTAGCACACTGAATGAGCCGAAATTCACACTGTAGCACACTGTATGAGCCGAAATTCACACTGTAGCACACTGAATGAGCCGAAATACACATTATAGCACACTGTATGAGCCGAAATTCACACTGTAGCACACTGTATGAGCCGAAATTCACCTTGTAGCACACTGACTAAGCCGAAATACACATTATAGCACACTGTATGAGCCGAAATTCACCTTGTAGCACACTGACTAAGCCGAAATACACATTATAGCACACTGAATGAGCCGAAATTCACCTTGTAGCACACTGAATGAGCCGACATTCACATTGTAGCACACTGAATGAGCCGACATTCACATTGTAGCACACCGAATGAGCCGAAATTCACATTATAGCACACTGAATGAGCCGAAATTCACATTATAGCACACTGAATGAGCCGAAATTCACCTTGTAGCACACTGACTAAGCCGAAATACACATTATAGCACACTGTATGAGCCGAAATTCACCTTGTAGCACACTGACTAAGCCGAAATACACATTATAGCACACTGAATGAGCCGAAATTCACCTTGTAGCACACTGAATGAGCCGACATTCACATTGTAGCACACTGACTGAGCCAAAATTCACATTATAGCACACTGAATAAGCCGACATTCACATTGTAGCACACTGAATGAGCCGACATTCACATTGTAGCACACCGAATGAGCCGAAATTCACATTATAGCACACTGAATGAGCCGAAATTCACCTTGTAGCACACTGAATGAGCCGACATTCACATTGTAGCACACTGACTGAGCCAAAATTCACATTATAGCACACTGAATAAGCCGACATTCACATTGTAGCACACTGAATGAGCCGACATTCACATTGTAGCACACCGAATGAGCCGAAATTCACATTATAGCACACTGAATGAGCCGACATTCACATTGTAGCACACTGAATGAGCCGACATTCACATTGTAGCACACTGAATGAGCCGAAATTCACATTGTAGCACACTGAATGAGCCGAAATTCACCTTGTACGACACGGTATTCTAGAGGGGGGACATGTGGGGAGATAACAAGGGGGCATGGAGAGAGAGGCATACAGAGAGAAAGGCATGAAGAGAGATGGGGCATTAAGAGGGAGAGAAGAGGGGGGCTTGGTATGAGGAGAAAGAGGCATATGAGGGGGGGGGGGAGAGCGCAAGGGAGTGAGATTTCAGAGAGGTGCTCTGGAGAGCAGTTACACATACAGACAGTACCTTCAGGTGAGGAGGCAGCTCCGTGGTGTCACAAGCTGGGCGATCTGGTATTATTTGCAGTGCTCAAATGCTTCTGGACCCCGCAGCCCACCAAAACATTATGCGGTCATGGGGGGTTATAAGCTAAGCGGGAGGAGACGTAGAAGGCAGGAGGAGGCAATGCGGGAGATTGACGGGGTCACGGGGATAGGCAGAGAGAAAGGGAGAATGACGGGGATAGGCAGAGTTGCGCAGCGGCTGATCCAGGAGTCCAGGACAGAATCTTCAGACTTATACTGTCCTGGACTCCTGGATCAGCCGCTGCGTAACTCTGCCTATCTCCGTGTGAAGTGAAGAGGAGCCAAGCCCGCTTGCCTGTGTACAGCTCCGGGAGCGCTGCGGTCACGCTCCCGGCTCCCAGCAGCAGAACACACATGACGGAGGCAGCATAGTGCGCCAGCGCGGTGCGGCGCTATAGTAACGGGCGGCAATAGCGGGGGCGGGTGGTGACGGATAAGAAGTCCTTTCCTCCCTGGGTGAATGTGCCGCCCCCGGACATCGGGGTGGGTATGAGAAGGGAGGGGGAGTCAGTGAGCGACGCAGCAGTGAAGGAGCAAGAGGTGAGCCGGAACGCGGTGGCCATACATTTTTTTTTTTTTTTACTCAGCACCGCCCTTAAAGTGCCGGCGCCCATAGGCAGCTGCCTAAAGCTGCCTAGTGGTAGCGCCGGCCCTGCTGGTGTTATATATCCTGGTGTTATACAGCCTGGTCTTATATACCCTGGTGTTATATACCCTGGTGTTATATACCCTGGTGTTATACAGACTGGTGTTATATACCCTGGTGTTATATATCCTGCTGTTATACAGCCTGGTCTTATATACCCTGGTGTTATACAGACTGGTGTTATATACCCTGGTGTTATATATCCTGGTGATATATATCCTGGTGTTATACAGACTGGTGTTATATACCCTGGTGTTATACAGCCTGGTGTTATATACCCTGGTGTTATATACCCTGGTGTTATATATCCTGGTGTTATACAGCCTGGTCTTATATACCCTGGTGTTATATACCCTGGTGTTATATACCCTGGTGTTATACAGCCTGGTGTTATATAGACTGGTGTTATATACCCTGGTGTTATACAGACTGGTGTTATATACCCTGGTGTTATATATCCTGCTGTTATACAGCCTGGTCTTATATACCCTGGTGTTATACAGACTGGTGTTATATACCCTGGTGTTATACAGCCTGGTGTTATACAGACTGGTGTTATACAGACTGGTGTTATATACCCTGGTGTTATACAGACTGGTGTTATATACCCTGGTGTTATACAGCCTGGTGTTATACAGACTGGTGTTATACAGACTGGTGTTATATACCCTGGTGTTATATATCCTGGTGATATATATCCTGGTGTTATACAGACTGGTGTTATATACCCTGGTGTTATACAGCCTGGTGTTATATACCCTGGTGTTATATACCCTGGTGTTATATATCCTGGTGTTATACAGCCTGGTCTTATATACCCTGGTGTTATATACCCTGGTGTTATATACCCTGGTGTTATACAGCCTGGTGTTATATAGACTGGTGTTATATACCCTGGTGTTATACAGACTGGTGTTATATACCCTGGTGTTATATATCCTGCTGTTATACAGCCTGGTCTTATATACCCTGGTGTTATACAGACTGGTGTTATATACCCTGGTGTTATACAGCCTGGTGTTATACAGACTGGTGTTATACAGACTGGTGTTATATACCCTGGTGTTATACAGACTGGTGTTATATACCCTGGTGTTATACAGCCTGGTGTTATACAGACTGGTGTTATACAGACTGGTGTTATATACCCTGGTGTTATACAGACTGGTGTTATACAGACTGGTGTTATACAGACTGGTGTTATATAGACTGGTGTTATACAGACTGGTGTTATATACCCTGGTGTTATATATCCTGGTCAGTGGCGCACCCAGGGGGGGGGGTTCCGAGTACCCAGAAACCCCCCTCCACTAAAAAATAAAAAAAAATTTTTTTTTTTATTTCTTTTTGTAGCTGCATGAGTATTATTAATGGCTGTCTAGCGTCCTCTGCAGCCTGCTGTCTTCCTGGTGGCACTTGCAAGTGCAATAAAAGTTTACTTTATTTTAATTATAGTACATATATATCCATGTGCCTACATATATACACATGTATATACATACATACATACATACATACATATAAACACACACACACACGTATGATATATATATATACATGTGTATATATATGTGTACTGTATGTGTGTGTATGTATATATATATATATATATATATATATATGTATGCATGTTTAATATGCTATGTATATGTGTATATGGGTTCACTACGATCTCCCGGCGGCCGGCCGCCCGGCGTCCAGCATACCGGCGCCGGGAGGCCGGCCACCGGCTTACCAACAGTGTGGCAGGCGCAAATGAGCCCCTTGCGGGCTCGCTGCGCTCGCCACGCTACGCGCGCCACACTATTCTATTCTCCCTACAGGGGGGTCGTGGACCCCCACGAGGGAGAATAAGTGTCGGTATGCCGGCGGTCAGGCTCCCGGCGCCGGTATGCTGGTCGCCGGGAGCCCGACCGCCGGCATACTGAAGACCACCCGTGTATATGTATGTGTGTGTGTATGTGTATATATATATATATGTGTGTGTGTGTAGATATATGTATATGTGTATATATATATATATATATATATATATATACACACACACACACACACACACACACAGACACACTAGTTTTACGGACCCAGCATATACTGGGTCACCTCAGTCCCCACCCCCGTGATTGGCTCCGCCCAGTTCTGGAAACCCCCCCATGCAAATCCTGCGTTTGCCACTGCTGGTGTTATACAGACTGGTCTTATATACCCTGGTGTTATACACCCTGGTGTTATATATCCTGGTGTTATACACCCTGGTGTTATATATCCTGGTGTTATACAGACTGGTGTTATATAGCCTGGTATTATATATCCTGGTGTTATACAGACTGGTGTTATACAGCCTGGTATTATATAGCCTGGAGTTATATACCCTGGTGTTATATACCCTGGTGTTATATACCCTGGTGTTATACAGACTGGTGTTATATACCCTGGTGTTATATACCCTGGTGTTATATAGACTGGTGTTATACAGCCTGGTGTTATATACCCTGGTGTTATATATCCTGGTGTTATACAGACTGGTGTTATATACCCTGGTGTTATATATCCTGGTGTTATATACCCTGGTGTTATATACCCTGGTGTTATATATCCTGGTGTTATATACCCTGGTGTTATATACCCTGGTGTTATATATCCTGGTGTTATATACCCTGGTGTTATATATCCTGGTGTTATACAGCCTGGTCTTATATACCCTGGTGTTATATACCCTGGTGTTATATACCCTGGTGTTATATATCCTGGTGTTATATATCCTGGTGTTATACAGCCTGGTGTTATATACCCTGGTGTTATATACCCTGGTGTTATACAGCCTGGTATTATATACCCTGGTGTTATACAGACTGGTGTTATACAGCCTGGTATTATATAGCCTGGAGTTATATACCCTGGTGTTATATACCCTGGTGTTATATACCCTGGTGTTATACAGACTGGTGTTATATACCCTGGTGTTATATACCCTGGTGTTATATAGACTGGTGTTATACAGCCTGGTGTTATATACCCTGGTGTTATATATCCTGGTGTTATACAGACTGGTGTTATATACCCTGGTGTTATATATCCTGGTGTTATATACCCTGGTGTTATATACCCTGGTGTTATATATCCTGGTGTTATATACCCTGGTGTTATATACCCTGGTGTTATATATCCTGGTGTTATATACCCTGGTGTTATATATTCTGGTGTTATACAGCCTGGTCTTATATACCCTGGTGTTATATACCCTGGTGTTATATATCCTGGTGTTATATATCCTAGTGTGATACAGCCTGGTGTTATATACCCTGGTGTTATACAGACTGGTGTTATACAGCCTGGTGTTATACAGACTGGTATTATATACCCTGGTGTTATACAGACTGGTGTTATATACCCTGGTGTTATACAGACTGGTGTTATATACCCTGGTGTTATACAGACTGGTGTTATATACCCTGGTGTTATATAGACTGGTGTTATACAGACTGGTGTTATATACCCTGGTGTTATACAGACTGGTGTTATATAGACTGGTGTTATACCAACTGTTGTTATATACCCTGGTGTTAAACATACTGGTGTTATACAGCCTGGTGTTATATACCCTGGTGTTATAAACCCTGGTGTTATACAGACTGGTGTTATACAGCCTGGAGTTATATACCCTGGTGTTATATACCCTGGTGTTATATATCCTGGTGTTATATACCCTGGTGTTATATACCCTGGTGTTATATATCCTGGTGTTATATACCCTGGTGTTATATATCCTGGTGTTATACAGCCTGGTCTTATATACCCTGGTGTTATATACCCTGGTGTTATATACCCTGGTGTTATATATCCTGGTGTTATATATCCTGGTGTTATACAGCCTGGTGTTATATACCCTGGTGTTATATACCCTGGTGTTATACACACTGGTGTTATACAGACTGGTGTTATATATCCTGGTGTTATATATCCTGGTGTTATATACCCTGGTGTTATAAAGACTGGTGTTATACAGCCTGGCTGGTATTATATACCCTGGTGTTATATATCCTGGTGTTATATAGCCTGGTGTTATACAGACTGGTGTTATACAGCCTGGTGTTATACAGCCTGGTGTTATATAGACTGGTGTTATACAGCCTGGTCTTATACACCCTGGTGTTATATACCCTGGTGTTATATATCCTGGTGTTATACAGACTAGTGTTATATACCCTGGTGTTATATATCTGGTGTTATACAGACTGGTGTTATACAGCATGGTATTATATAGCCTGGAGTTATATACCCTGGTGTTATACAGACTGGTGTTATATATACTGGTGTTATACAGCCTGGTGTTATATACCCTGGTGTTATATATCCTGGTGTTATATACCCTGGTGTTATACAGACTGGTGTTATACAGCCTGGTGTTATACAGACTGGTATTATATACCCTGGTGTTATACAGACTGGTGTTATATACCCTGGTGTTATACAGACTGGTGTTATATACCCTGGTGTTATACAGACTGGTGTTATATACCCTGGTGTTATATAGACTGGTGTTATACAGACTGGTGTTATATACCCTGGTGTTATACAGACTGGTGTTATATAGACTGGTGTTATACCAACTGTTGTTATATACCCTGGTGTTAAACATACTGGTGTTATACAGCCTGGTGTTATATACCCTGGTGTTATAAACCCTGGTGTTATACAGACTGGTGTTATACAGCCTGGAGTTATATACCCTGGTGTTATATATCCTGGTGTTATATAGAGATGAGCGCCTGAAATTTTTCGGGTTTTGTGTTTTGGTTTTGGGTTCGGTTCCGCGGCCGTGTTTTGGGTTCGAACGCGTTTTGGCAAAACCTCACCGAATTTTTTTTGTCGGATTCGGGTGTTTTTTTCCAAAAACACTAAAAAACAGCTTAAATCATAGAATTTGGGGGTCATTTTGATCCCAAAGTATTATTAACCTCAAAAACCATAATTTCCACTCATTTTCAGTCTATTCTGAATACCTCACACCTCACAATATTATTTTTAGTCCTAAAATTTGCACCGAGGTCGCTGTGTGAGTAAGATAAGCGACCCTAGTGGCCGACACAAACACCGGGCCCATCTAGGAGTGGCACTGCAGTGTCACGCAGGATGTCCCTTCCAAAAAACCCTCCCCAAACAGCACATGACGCAAAGAAAAAAAGAGGCGCAATGAGGTAGCTGACTGTGTGAGTAAGATTAGCGACCCTAGTGGCCGACACAAACACCGGGCCCATCTAGGAGTGGCACTGCAGTGTCACGCAGGATGTCCCTTCCAAAAAACCCTCCCCAAACAGCACATGACGCAAAGAAAAAAAGAGGCGCAATGAGGTAGCTGTGTGAGTAAGATTAGCGACCCTAGTGGCCGACACAAACACCGGGCCCATCTAGGAGTGGCACTGCAGTGTCACGCAGGATGTCCCTTCCAAAAAACCCTCCCCAAACAGCACATGACGCAAAGAAAAAAAGAGGCGCAATGAGGTAGCTGTGTGAGTAAGATTAGCGACCCTAGTGGCCGACACAAACACCGGGCCCATCTAGGAGTGGCACTGCAGTGTCACGCAGGATGTCCCTTCCAAAAAACCCTCCCCAAACAGCACATGACGCAAAGAAAAAAAGAGGCGCAATGAGGTAGCTGACTGTGTGAGTAAGATTAGCGACCCTAGTGGCCGACACAAACACCGGGCCCATCTAGGAGTGGCACTGCAGTGTCACGCAGGATGTCCCTTCCAAAAAACCCTCCCCAATCAGCACATGATGCAAAGAAAAAGAAAAGAAAAAAGAGGTGTAAGATGGAATTGTCCTTGGGCCCTCCCACCCACCCTTATGTTGTATAAACAAAACAGGACATGCACACTTTAACCAACCCATCATTTCAGTGACAGGGTCTGCCACACGACTGTGACTGATATGACGGGTTGGTTTGGACCCCCCCCCCAAAAAAGAAGCAATTAATCTCTCCTTGCACAAACTGGCTCTACAGAGGCAAGATGTCCACCTCATCTTCACCCTCCGATATATCACCGTGTACATCCCCCTCCTCACAGATTATCAATTCGTCCCCACTGGAATCCACCATCTCAGCTCCCTGTGTACTTTGTGGAGGCAATTGCTGCTGGTCAATGTCTCCGCGGAGGAATTGATTATAATTCATTTTAATGAACATCATCTTCTCCACATTTTCTGGATGTAACCTCGTACGCCGATTGCTGACAAGGTGAGCGGCGGCACTAAACACTCTTTCGGAGTACACACTTGTGGGAGGGCAACTTAGGTAGAATAAAGCCAGTTTGTGCAAGGGCCTCCAAATTGCCTCTTTTTCCTGCCAGTATAAGTACGGACTGTGTGACGTGCCTACTTGGATGCGGTCACTCATATAATCCTCCACCATTCTATCAATGTTGAGAGAATCATATGCAGTGACAGTAGACGACATGTCCGTAATCGTTGTCAGGTCCTTCAGTCCGGACCAGATGTCAGCATCAGCAGTCGCTCCAGACTGCCCTGCATCACCGCCAGCGGGTGGGCTCGGAATTCTGAGCCTTTTCCTCGCACCCCCAGTTGCGGGAGAATGTGAAGGAGGAGATGTTGACAGGTCGCGTTCCGCTTGACTTGACAATTTTGTCACCAGCAGGTCTTTCAACCCCAGCAGACCTGTGTCTGCCGGAAAGAGAGATCCAAGGTAGGCTTTAAATCTAGGATCGAGCACGGTGGCCAAAATGTAGTGCTCTGATTTCAACAGATTGACCACCCGTGAATCCTTGTTAAGCGAATTAAGGGCTGCATCCACAAGTCCCACATGCCTAGTGGAATCGCTCCGTGTTAGCTCCTCCTTCAATGCCTCCAGCTTCTTCTGCAAAAGCCTGATGAGGGGAATGACCTGACTCAGGCTGGCAGTGTCTGAACTGACTTCACGTGTGGCAAGTTCAAAGGGCATCAGAACCTTGCACAACGTTGAAATCATTCTCCACTGCACTTGAGACGGTTGCATTCCACCTACTATATCGTGCTCAATTGTATAGGCTTGAATGGCCTTTTGCTGCTCCTCCAACCTCTGAAGCATATAGAGGGTTGAATTCCACCTCGTTACCACTTCTTGCTTCAGATGATGGCAGGGCAGGTTCAGTAGTTTTTGGTGGTGCTCCAGTTTTCTGTACGTGGTGCCTGTACGCCGAAAGTGTCCCGCAATTCTTCTGGCCACCGACAGCATCTCTTGCACGCCCCTGTCGTTTTTTAAAAAATTCTGCACCACCAAATTCAAGGTATCTGCAAAACATGGGACATGCTGGAATTGGCCCAGATTTAATGCACACACAATATTGCTGGCGTTGTCCGATGCCACAAATCCACAGGAGAGTCCAATTGGGGTAAGCCATTCCGCGATGATCTTCCTCAGTTGCCGTAAGAGGTTTTCAGCTGTGTGCGTATTCTGGAAAGCGGTGATACAAAGCGTAGCCTGCCTAGGAAAGAGTTGGCGTTTGCGAGATGCTGCTACTGGTGCCGCCGCTGCTGTTCTTGCGGCGGGAGTCCATACATCTACCCAGTGGGCTGTCACAGTCATATAGTCCTGACCCTGCCCTGCTCCACTTGTCCACATGTCCGTGGTTAAGTGGACATTGGGTACAGCTGCATTTTTTAGGACACTGGTGACTCTTTTTCTGAGGTCTGTGTACATTTTCGGTATCGCCTGCCTAGAGAAATGGAACCTAGATGGTATTTGGTACCGGGGACACAGTACCTCCAACAAGTCTCTAGTTGGCTCTGCAGTAATGATGGATACCGGAACCACGTTTCTCACCACCCAGGATGCCAAGGCCTCAGTTATCCGCTTTGCAGTAGGATGACTGCTGTGATATTTCATCTTCCTCGCAAAGGACTGTTGAACAGTCAATTGCTTACTGGAAGTAGTACAAGTGGGCTTACGACTTCCCCTCTGGGATGACCATCGACTCCCAGCGGCAACAACAGCAGCGCCAGCAGCAGTAGGCGTTACACGCAAGGATGCATCGGAGGAATCCCAGGCAGGAGAGGACTCGTCAGAATTGCCAGTGACATGGCCTGCAGGACTATTGGCATTCCTGGGGAAGGAGGAAATTGACACTGAGGGAGTTGGTGGGGTGGTTTGCGTGAGCTTGGTTACAAGAGGAAGGGATTTACTGGTCAGTGGACTGCTTCCGCTATCACCCAAAGTTTTTGAACTTGTCACTGACTTATTATGAATGCGCTGCAGGTGACGTATAAGGGAGGATGTTCCGAGGTGGTTAACGTCCTTACCCCTACTTATTACAGCTTGACAAAGGGAACACACGGCTTGACACCTGTTGTCCGCATTTCTGGTGAAATACCTCCACACCGAAGAGCTGATTTTTTTGGTATTTTCACCTGGCATGTCAACGGCCATATTCCTCCCACGGACAACAGGTGTCTCCCCGGGTGCCTGACTTAAACAAACCACCTCACCATCAGAATCCTCCTGGTCAATTTCCTCCCCAGCGCCAGCAACACCCATATCCTCCTCATCCTGGTGTACTTCAACACTGACATCTTCAATCTGACTATCAGGAACTGGACTGCGGGTGCTCCTTCCAGCACTTGCAGGGGGCGTGCAAATGGTGGAAGGCGCATGCTCTTCACGTCCAGTGTTGGGAAGGTCAGGCATCGCAACCGACACAATTGGACTCTCCTTGTGGATTTGGGATTTCAAAGAACGCACAGTTCTTTGCGGTGCTTTTGCCAGCTTGAGTCTTTTCAGTTTTCTAGCGAGAGGCTGAGTGCTTCCATCCTCATGTGAAGCTGAACCACTAGCCATGAACATAGGCCAGGGCCTCAGCCGTTCCTTGCCACTCCGTGTGGTAAATGGCATATTGGCAAGTTTACGCTTCTCCTCCGACAATTTTATTTTAGGTTTTGGAGTCCTTTTTTTTACTGATATTTGGTGTTTTGGATTTGACATGCTCTGTACTATGACATTGGGCATCGGCCTTGGCAGACGACGTTGCTGGCATTTCATCGTCTCGGCCATGACTAGTGGCAGCAGCTTCAGCACGAGGTGGAAGTGGATCTTGATCTTTCCCTAATTTTGGAACCTCAACATTTTTGTTCTCCATATTTTAATAGGCACAACTAAAAGGCACCTCAGGTAAACAATGGAGATGGATGGATTGGATACTAGTATACAATTATGGACGGGCTGCCGAGTGCCGACACAGAGGTAGCCACAGCCGTGAACTACCGCACTGTACTGTGTCTGCTGCTAATATATAGACTGGTTGATAAAGAGATAGTATACTCGTAACTAGTATGTATGTATAAAGAAAGAAAAAAAAACCACGGTTAGGTGGTATATACAATTATGGACGGGCTGCCGAGTGCCGACACAGAGGTAGCCACAGCCGTGAACTACCGCACTGTACTGTGTCTGCTGCTAATATATAGACTGGTTGATAAAGAGATAGTATACTCGTAACTAGTATGTATGTATAAAGAAAGAAAAAAAAACCACGGTTAGGTGGTATATACAATTATGGACGGGCTGCCGAGTGCCGACACAGAGGTAGCCACAGCCGTGAACTACCGCACTGTACTGTGTCTGCTGCTAATATATAGACTGGTTGATAAAGAGATAGTATACTCGTAACTAGTATGTATGTATAAAGAAAGAAAAAAAAACCACGGTTAGGTGGTATATACAATTATGGACGGGCTGCCGAGTGCCGACACAGAGGTAGCCACAGCCGTGAACTACCGCACTGTACTGTGTCTGCTGCTAATATATAGACTGGTTGATAAAGAGATAGTATACTCGTAACTAGTATGTATGTATAAAGAAAGAAAAAAAAACCACGGTTAGGTGGTATATACAATTATGGACGGGCTGCCGAGTGCCGACACAGAGGTAGCCACAGCCGTGAACTACCGCACTGTACTGTGTCTGCTGCTAATATATAGACTGGTTGATAAAGAGATAGTATACTCGTAACTAGTATGTATGTATAAAGAAAGAAAAAAAAACCACGGTTAGGTCACTGGTATATACAATTATGGACGGGCTGCCGAGTGCCGACACAGAGGTAGCCACAGCCGTGAACTACCGCACTGTACTGTGTCTGCTGCTAATATAGACTGGTTGATAAAGAGATAGTATACTACTAATATTATATACTGGTGGTCAGGTCACTGGTCACTAGTCACACTGGCAGTGGCACTCCTGCAGCAAAAGTGTGCACTGTTTAATTTTAATATAATATTATGTACTCCTGGCTCCTGCTATAACCTATAACTGGCACTGCAGTAGTGCTCCCCAGTCTCCCCCACAATTATAAGCTGTGTGAGCTGAGCAGTCAGACAGATATATAATATATATAGATGATGCAGCACACTGGCCTGAGCCTGAGCAGTGCACACAGATATGGTATGTGACTGACTGAGTCACTGTGTGTATCGCTTTTTTCAGGCAGAGAACGGATATATTAAATAAACTGCACTGTGTGTCTGGTGGTCACTCACTATATAATATATTATGTACTCCTGGCTCCTGCTATAACCTATAACTGGCACTGCAGTAGTGCTCCCCAGTCTCCCCCACAATTATAAGCTGTGTGAGCTGAGCAGTCAGACAGATATATATAATATTATATATAGATAATAGATGATGCAGCACACTGGCCTGAGCCTGAGCAGTGCACACAGATATGGTATGTGACTGACTGAGTCACTGTGTGTATCGCTTTTTTCAGGCAGAGAACGGATATATTAAATAAACTGCACTGTGTGTCTGGTGGTCACTCACTATATAATATATTATGTACTCCTGGCTCCTGCTATAACCTATAACTGGCACTGCAGTAGTGCTCCCCAGTCTCCCCCACAATTATAAGCTGTGTGAGCTGAGCAGTCAGACAGATATATATAATATTATATATAGATAATAGATGATGCAGCACACTGGCCTGAGCCTGAGCAGTGCACACAGATATGGTATGTGACTGAGTCACTGTGTGCTGTGTATCGCTTTTTTCAGGCAGAGAACGGATTATAAATAAAAGTGGTGGTCACTGGTCACTATCAGCAAAACTCTGCACTGTACACTACTGAGTACTCCTAATGCTCCCCAAAATTAGTAAATCAAGTGTCTCTCTAATCTATTCTAATTCTAAACGGAGAGGACGCCAGCCACGTCCTCTCCCTATCAATCTCAATGCACGTGTGAAAATGGCGGCGACGCGCGGCTCCTTATATAGAATCCGAGTCTCGCGATAGAATCCGAGCCTCGCGAGAATCCGACAGCGTCATGATGACGTTCGGGCGCGCTCGGGTTAACCGAGCAAGGCGGGAAGATCCGAGTCGCTCGGACCCGTGAAAAAAAACATGAAGTTCATGCGGGTTCGGATTCAGAGAAACCGAACCCGCTCATCTCTAGTGTTATACAGCCTTGTGTTATATACCCTGGTGTTATATACCCTGGTGTGCTCCCTGTAAGCATATGGTGGCTCCCTGTAAGTGTGCTCCCTGTAACATATGGTGGTTCCCTGTAAGTGTGCTCGCTGTAAGCATATGGTGGTTCCCTGTAAGTGTGCTCCCTGTAAGCATATGGTGGCTCCCTGTAAGTGTGCTCCCTGTAAGCATATGGTGGCTCCCTGTAAGTGTGCTCGCTGTAAGCATATGGTGGTTCCCTGTAAGTGCGCTCCCTGTAAGCATATGGTGTCTCCCTGTAAGTGCGCTCCCTGTAAGTATATGGTGGGTCCCTGTAAGTATGCTCGCTGTAAGCATAAGGTGGCTCCCTGTAAGTGTGTTTCCTGTAACATATGGTGGCTCCCTGTAAGTGTGCTCCCTGTAAGCATATGGTGGCTCGCTGTAAGTGTGCTCCCTGTAAGTGTGCTCCCTGGAAGCGTATCGTGGCTCCGTGTAAGTGTGCTCCCTGTAAGTGTGCTCGCTGTAAGCATATGGTGGCTCCCTGTAAGTGTGCCCGCTGTAAGCATATGGTGGCTCCCTGTAAGTGTGCCCGCTGTAAGCATATGGTGGCTCCCTGTAAGTGTGCCCGCTGTAAGCATATGGTGGCTCCCTGTAAGTGTGCCCGCTGTAAGCATATGGTGGCTCACTGTAAGTGTGCTCGCTGTAAGCATATGGTGGCTCCCTGTAAGTGTGCTCGCTGTAAGCATATGGTGGCTCCCTGTAAGTGTGCCCGCTGTAAGCATATGGTGGCTCCCTGTAAGTGTGCCCGCTGTAAGCATATGGTTGCTCCCTGTAAGTGTGCCCGCTGTAAGCATATGGTGGCTCCCTGTAAGTGTGCTCGCTGTAAGCATATGGTGGCTCCCTGTAAGTGTGCTCGCTGTAAGCATATTGTGGCTCCCTGTAAATGTGCTCCCTGTAAGCATATGGTGGTTCCTTGTAAGTGTGCTCGCTGTAACATATGGTGGGTCCCTGTAAGTGTGCTCGCTGTAAGCATATGGTGGCTCCCTGTAAGTGTGCCCGCTGTAAGCATATGGTGGCTCCCTGTAAGTGTGCTCGCTGTAAGCATATGGTGGCTCCCTGTAAGTGTGCTCGCTGTAAGCATATGGTGGCTCCCTGTAAGTGTGCTCGCTGTAAGCATATGGTGGCTCCCTGTAAGTGTGCTCGCTCTAAGCATATGGTGGCTCCCTGTAAGTGTGCTCGCTGTAACATATGGTGGCTCCCTGTAAGTGTGCTCCCTGTAAACATATGGTGGTTCCCTGTGTGCTCGCTGTAACATATGGTGGCTCGCTGTAAGTTTGCTCCCTGTAAGCATATGGTGGCTCCCTGTAAGTGTGCCCGCTGTAAGCATATGGTGGCTCCCTGTAAGTGTGCTCCCTGTAACATATGGTGGTTCCCTTTAAGTGTGCTCCCTGTAAGCATATGGTGGCTCCCTGTAAGTGTGCTCCCTGTAACATATGGTGGTTCCCTGTAAGTGTGCTCGCTGTAAGCATATGGTGGTTCCCTGTAAGTGTGCTCCCTGTAAGCATATGGTGGCTCCCTGTAAGTGTGCTCCCTGTAAGCATATGGTGGCTCCCTGTAAGTGTGCTCGCTGTAAGCATATGGTGGTTCCCTGTAAGTGCGCTCCCTGTAACATATGGTGGCTCCCTGTAAGTGTGCTCCCTGTAAGTATATGGTGGCTCCCTGTAAGTGTGCTCCCTGTAAGCATATGGTGGCTCCCTGTAAGTGTGCTCGCTGTAAGCATATGGTGGCTCCCTGTAAGTGTGCTCGCTGTAAGCATATGGTGGTTCCCTGTAAGTGTGCCCGCTATAAGCATATGGTGGCTCCCTGTAAGTGTGCTCCCTGTAAGTATATGGTGGGTCTCTGTAAGTATGCTCGCTGTAAGCATATGGTGGCTCCCTGTAAGTGTGCTCGCTGTAAGCTTATGGTGGCTCGCTGTAAGTGTGCTCGCTGTAAGCATATGGTGGCTCCCTGTAAGTGTGCTCTCTGTAAACATATGGTGGTTCCCTGTAAGTGTGCTCGCTGTAACATATGGTGGCTCGCTGTAAGTTTGCTCCCTGTAAGCATATGGTGGCTCGATGTAAGCATATGATGGTACCCTGTAAGTGTGCTCCCTGTAAGCATATGGTGGCTCCCTGTAAGTGTGCCCGCTGTAAGCATATGGTGGCTCCCTGTAAGTGTGCTCCCTGTAAGCATATGGTGGCTCCCTGTAAGTGTGCTCCTTGTAACATATGTTGGTTCCCTTTAAGTGTGCTCCCTGTAAGCATATGGTGGCTCCCTGTAAGTGTGCTCCCTGTAACATATGGTTGTTCCCTGTAAGTGTGCTCGCTGTAAGCATATGGTGGTTCCCTGTAAGTGTGCTCCCTGTAAGCATATGGTGGCTCCCTGTAAGTGTGCTCCCTGTAAGCATATGGTGGCTCCCTGTAAGTGTGCTCGCTGTAAGCATATGGTGGTTCCCTGTAAGTGCGCTCCCTGTAACATATGGTGGCTCCCTGTAAGTGTGCCCGCTGTAAGCATATGGTGGCTCCCTGTAAGTGTGCTCCCTGTAAATATATGGTGGGTCCCTGTAAGTATGCTCGCTGTAAGCATAAGGTGGCTCCCTGTAAGTGCGCTTCCTGTAACATATGGTGGCTCCCTGTAAGTGTGCTCCCTGTAAGCATATGGTGGCTCGCTGTAAGTGTGCCCGCTGTAAGTGTTCCCGCTGTAAGTGTGCTCCCTGTAAGCGTATGGTGGCTCCCTGTAAGTGCGCTCCCTGTAAGCATATGGTGGCTCCGTGTAAGTGTGCTCCCTGTAAGTGTGCTCCCTGTAAGTATATGGTGGTTCCTTGTAAGTGTGCTCCTTGTAAGCATATGGTGGCTCCCTGTAAGTGTGCTCCCTGTAAGCATATGGTGGCTCCCTGTAAGTGTGCCCGCTGTAAGCATATGTTGGCTCGCTGTAAGTGTGCTCGCTGTATGCATATGGTGGCTCCCTGTAAGTGTGCTTACTGTAAGCTTATGGTGGCTGTGGCCGGAGAGCCCCAGCCACGAGGCAAATGGCCGCCTTGGCACTGAAGGGGTTAATCCCTAGTGCCCGGCGCCATTTGTTGAAGACAATGGGCGCTTGGCGCCAGATTTAAAAATGTGTTGTGGGCGCTAGGCGCCGTGTTTTATTCATGTACACAAATGTATTTTATATGCACCGTGGTCCCGGACCCCTCCGGAGACCACGGCAGGGAGGACAGCTCCCCGGCGCGCTCAGCAGAGTGTGCGCGCCGGGGGAGAGGAGGCAGCCGCTGACCGCCGGAGCCGGGAGCTCCGCTCCCGGCAGCGGTCAGTGTAGCCCCGGGCGCACTGGAGTGTGCGCGCCGGGGAGAAGGGTGAGCGCTGCGGCTGGGAGCTCGGCTCCCGCTGCAGTGCTCTATGTGAGAGCCGCCGCTGGGGGCCGGGAGCTTTGCTCCCAGCGCCTCAGCCCAGCACGGGTGGCCAGCCGCAGCAGCCGGGACGGACGTCCCGGGCTGCTAGTCGGCGAGGGGGGTGCGCTGCAGCCCGGCTCCCCGCCGGACGCTGCAGCGAGGCTAACAGACAGGCGCCGCTCATGGGGGACCGGGCTAGCCGGCTCCCTAGCGGCGTGGGCACATTAGGCGGCCAAGCAAGATGATGAGCGCTGGGGTCCGGGAGCTACGCTCCCGGCGCCCCAGCACCACAACAAGCCAGGGTCACGGCGGCCGGGACAAGTGTCCCGGTCCGCCGGACTTCGGTACAGGGGGGTGCGCCGCTGCGTGCGGCGAGGCCACTGATTAGTGCCACCCTGGGGGGACAGGGAGAGCCAGCTCCCTGGAACCCCAGAGGCAGAAAAGCAGGCTGGAGGATGGGGGGAGCCAGCCCCATACCTCCAGCACACAGAGAGCCCTCGCAGCCAGGCTGCAGGGCTAGGGAAGGCACTGCAGTGCCTGAGTATGTAGAGTCTGTGCAGGGCACAGGCTCAGTGTATATTTAAAAGGGGAAATGTACAGTGTGATTTTAAAATGTAATGTATTTAAAGATAAAATGCACTTACTTGATTGTGTGTCCCAGGAGGGGGGAATCCATAGCTGTGCAGGCTGATGGATTCTCCCAGACCTTTTCCCTAAAAACGGAATGCTTTCCCATCCAGCCTCACAGTTCCAATGGGGACAGGGAGAAAAAGAAGCAGCTTAGCTATAAGACAAGCTGAGTGGTTTCTTGGAGCTCCATGGAGATCAGCCGTAGTGGACCAGAGACCTGGACCGGGGAGCCAGGCTGCCCAGCTCTGGAGCCCAAATCCAGGCTGTAGGCAGTGAGAAGGGGTCCCGGGCAGGTTTCTGGAAGTCAGTTTAGGAGGGAAACCCCCCCCCCAGCCAGACTGAACGGCACCGTGGGAGTAGCCTGCTCTCCCAGATGGGAGAGACAAAGGAGACCGACCACTCCCCACTGTCCATTGGGGACAATGTTGTGTGTGCATGAGACCAGAGCATGCACAGCTCATGGGTAAACATTGATTGGTTGTACACCACAGGGAGGGCTTACCCCCTGTGGTAAGGGGTCTTGGAGAGGGATAAAAGAAGGGCAGTTGGCCCATAGGATTGTGTATTGTAACATCTTCTTCTGCTGAAACATCTTAATTGTATGCTGTTGCCCCTAGCAATAGGGAGGAGCCTTTTTAAAGGTTATTTGAGCAATAAACACCTTTGCCTCAAGAAGACTGCTTCATCTTGTGACCAACAGGGTTAGGCCAAACCTAGCCCCGTCCTCCGGCTGTCCAGGGAAGCACCTGACGTCTCCAAGCTCCGCCTTCCGCCAGCTACCGGTAGAGGCCTAGCAAGTGGCTAGTGGGGATTCGTCGACACCACACAGGTGTGGTAAAGCAGTGCGTCGGCACATACAGAGCAGAACCGTGGTTCCAAACGCCACGGCAGGTTAGGAGTTTGGTGGTGGCAGCGAGAACCCGCCCACAGCGCAGTGGGTGGAGTCAGTAACAGGCGGTTACTGACGGTAAGCGGGAATCCCCTATGTGGTCAGGCCTCGTGCGGCTTGACCTTCCATTCTGTGTGCAGTCAACGGGACGCGGAAGCTGCGAGTGCTTCCGTACGGTATCGTCCTGTCACAGAAATTGGTGGCATAGTGGTGGGATAATCCCAGGCGGCTTTTCATCACCCGATTGGAGAAGCCGAGTTACTCAGGAGAGGAGTAACTGCAGCGCAGGAGGACGCACAAGATGGCGGAATTCAGCGGAATGTCCAAGGAGGATCTGGAGATCGTATGCCAGGGGAAGGGTGTGGATATCCCTTCCAACGCATCCAGAAGCGTCATGAAGGCGGCGCTCAGGAGCTGGGAGGAGTCTCATCGGGCGGAGGTGGAAAGCACTGACGGCGTCAGCATCGCAGAGGACGGCCCAACAGTGGACCTTCGTAAGGAACTGGTGAGAACCACAAGCCCCGCCCTCTCTCACAGCAGCAATGTTTCCCAGCAATCCCTAGCAGGGCCAGGATCCCAACGTCCCAGGGGGGGCGGCCCGGATACCCTAGCAGATCGGCTAGCGGAATTGGGGGAAAGGGCAACGGAGCAAGAACGCATGCTTGTCATTCGGATGTGGCATGCGGAGCGGTCACCACAGGCCGTGGTACCCCGGGAGCCGTTGTCAGCTGTTGTACTCAGATCAGGACGTATTCAGTTTGCCAAGTTTGCAGACAGTGATGGGGACATTGATGGACATTTACAAGTTTTTGAAAGGACTTGCAAATTACATGATCTACCCAAGTCAGAGTGGGTGAGACACCTTGTGCCCACTCTGCATGGAGAGGCCTTGGAGGCCTATCGAGGAGTGGCGACGGAGGACTGTGGGAACTACGACGAAGTCGCGAAGGCCCTCCTCCAGCGATTCTTCATCACTCCAGAGTCTTACAGGAAGAAGTTCAGAGACTTGCCCAAGAATCCTAGCAGCACCCATGAGCAGTTCGCCACCCAGCTGCGGCAGTACGTGGTGAAGTGGGTGAAGGATTCAGAAGCCACTACATGGGACGCACTGATCGACCTGATCTGCAGGGAGCAGTTCTACCGCCGGTGCGCCCAAGAAGTGAAGGAGTGGGTGCTAGATCGGGAGCCACCCAGCTTAAAGATGGCTGCCCAATTAGCCGACAAGTATGTGGCAATTCGGCCACAGGGGCAGAAGCGCCCCGCCAGCAGCCAGCTCCAACAGACTGTACTACCAAGGGGACCACCCTCTTCAGCTCATCAACCCCAAAGACAAGCATCTTCCAACCCGGGTGCTCTTGGCCAGCAACCGCACCGCAGCGTCCCTGCAACTGATCAGAGATCATCGGTGCCACGACTGGAGAAGAAGTGCTACGGCTGTGGGAAAATCGGACATCTGAGGATGAACTGTCCTGCATCCCAAGCACCCCAGACTCGTGCTCCAAATCCGAGTGCTGGAGCCCGGATCGCTTGTTTGACGAGAGGAGATGAGCCTACAGAGACTGTTCCCCCTCCAGTCAGTCCGATGGAGTGTGGCGAGAGACAGGTGCACTCTGCGGAGAGAGTCACCTGCATGGCCAAACAGCCCCTACACAACATGTGGAGGCACCTGCAGCCAGTCCACGTGGGACCCCTGCAGGGAGAAGGCCTAAGAGACTCTGGGGCCTCAATCACTGTGGTGAGCCCCCACCTTATAGATCCTGCTGCAGTATTGCAGGGTCGCACTGCCACGATCACCCTGGCAGAAGGAACAGAAAAAGCGGTTCCCATGGCAAGAGTCTACCTGGACTGGGGAGCTGGACCCGAGTTGCGAGAAGTTGCCGTCATGGATGGTCTCCCAACTGATGTGGTCCTAGGAAATGATCTGGGTGGTGGGATCGTCACTATGTTTGTTGGCGCCATTCCCCGGAGTCAAGTTCCAAAACCACCATTGACATCAGCTACTCCAGCACCGCCCAGCCCAGAGGAAAAGACTACAGCTGCTAGACAACTGCCAGCACAGCCAACCACAGCATCAACCAGCCCAGAGGAAAAGATTACAGCGGCTAGATCAGCACATCTACCCCGCATGCCTTTTGCCTCTGGTATGCCCACGTCCACTAGCAACGCAGAGGATGTCGGTTCCAGCTCGTTTGATCCTGTGGGGGTGCCCAATGATGCTCCTGACCCAAGTGGTTTGCCAACTCCGGCGGTGAGTATGAGAAACCACATTGACTTTTCCATGACTGACCCCTACCAGACTGACCCTAGTAGTCCCCCCCTAGATCCCCCTGTAGAGTGTCCCAATTTAGGAGAGATTGAGGGCCACAGGCAGGAGTTTAGGGAGGCTCAACTCTCTGACCCATCCCCGAAAGGCATGAGGCGCCACTCTGGCAGCGGCCTTGACAGGGTTGGGGCGGGGAGGTTGACCAGGCGGGAAGGGTTAAGGTACAGGGTAGACAGGAAAGTGGGAGGGGATAGACCAGATAGGGAATGTGTCCAACTGGTCCCCTCAGGGAACGTTCCTGCGCGACCGGTGTCGGTTGCCAGCGAAACCCCTTTGGACAGCAACCCGGAGACAGACCGTACCCTGAAGTGCCTGACACAGAGCTTACCCTGGTCTGGAATGTCGGATGACGCCCAGACCACATGTAAGGCTGGTGCCATGCGTTGGCAGCCGGGGCACTTCAGCGTTTGTGTTGTCTCTGGGCCTCTGCCCATAGGAGAACCGTTGCAGCAAGTTGCTGTGGACATAGCAGGTCCCCTGCCTGTGCACAGTAGATCGGGGAAGACACGCAGCCTCCCTGTAGTGGATGCCACACAGGATCCAGAGGCTGGTGGTCTGGCCGCCATCACTGTGGCACAGGTAGCGGACGAGGAGGAAAGAGTAGGCCTAGGTGACAGGGTAGGTTTCCCGAGTCATAGGTCGACAGAAGAGGATTGGAGGGCAGGTCTGACAGTTAGGGCAGACAATTGCCAGATAGGTATGACGGAGGTGCAGTGCCTGGGGCACCATGTGGGAGGAGACACGGGTAGGCCCAACCCAGAGGGGGTGGAGGCAACCAGAGGCTGTCCCCGACCCACATCACCCAGACCGGTACTGACCTTAGAACCTGTAAGGCCCTACGGACATGTTGTCATTAACTTTAGTCCTGTAGTGAACCCCTTGACAGAGATGGCTAGGAAGGGCATTCCCAAGTCAGTGGACTTTGCACCCGCTTGCGAGTTGGCATTCCAGTCATTGAAGGAGGCTCGGGTACCCGCTCCAGTGCTGATGGCGCACATTCTTGACGAGGACTGTGTGTTACGAACTATTGCGCCACTGCACGGACCGAGGGCAGTACCGAGCCAGAAAGAGCCATATGGGCAGGAGCATCCTGTGGCCTGTTTGAGCAGAAAACTGCTATTGTGGGAGGTGGGGTATGCCACAGTTGGGATACCGTGGGTGGCACTTGTTTGTAACCAGCCCCCCACCGTGGTGACTTACCACCTACCTGTTAGGTGGCTGCAACCTACCTTGGGGAAATTGGACAGACTTTTGTGGTGGAGCCTTGAACTTGGACTTCAGGTGGACTATTTGAACATTGTGCACCCACGAAGAGAGGCCCACTACACTATGGATGAACTGTCTAGGCCAGAGCCTACACCCCCCAGGTAGCGTCCCCTTCACCCCAACGGACTGCGGGACCAGGACCCAAATCGTTGGGACATGGGTCCCTGGTTGACCCGCTTGAATGGGGGGGGAGGAGTGTGGCCGGAGAGCCCCAGCCACGAGGCAAATGGCCGCCTTGGCACTGAAGGGGTTAATCCCTAGTGCCCGGCGCCATTTGTTGAAGACAATGGGCGCTTGGCGCCAGATTTAAAAATGTGTTGTAGGCGCCGTGTTTTATTCATGTACACAAATGTATTTTATATGCACCGTGGTCCCGGACCCCTCCGGAGACCACGGCAGGGAGGACAGCTCCCCGGCGCGCTCAGCAGAGTGTGCGCGCCGGGGGAGAGGAGGCAGCCGCTGACCGCCGGAGCCGGGAGCTCCGCTCCCGGCAGCGGTCAGTGTAGCCCCGGGCGCACTGGAGTGTGCGCGCCGGGGAGAAGGGTGAGCGCTGCGGCTGGGAGCTCGGCTCCCGCTGCAGTGCTCTATGTGAGAGCCGCCGCTGGGGGCCGGGAGCTTTGCTCCCAGCGCCTCAGCCCAGCACGGGTGGCCAGCCGCAGCAGCCGGGACGGACGTCCCGGGCTGCTAGTCGGCGAGGGGGGTGCGCTGCAGCCCGGCTCCCCGCCGGACGCTGCAGCGAGGCTAACAGACAGGCGCCGCTCATGGGGGACCGGGCTAGCCGGCTCCCTAGCGGCGTGGGCACATTAGGCGGCCAAGCAAGATGATGAGCGCTGGGGTCCGGGAGCTACGCTCCCGGCGCCCCAGCACCACAACAAGCCAGGGTCACGGCGGCCGGGACAAGTGTCCCGGTCCGCCGGACTTCGGTACAGGGGGGTGCGCCGCTGCGTGCGGCGAGGCCACTGATTAGTGCCACCCTGGGGGGACAGGGAGAGCCAGCTCCCTGGAACCCCAGAGGCAGAAAAGCAGGCTGGAGGATGGGGGAAGCCAGCCCCATACCTCCAGCACACAGAGAGCCCTCGCAGCCAGGCTGCAGGGCTAGGGAAGGCACTGCAGTGCCTGAGTATGTAGAGTCTGTGCAGGGCACAGGCTCAGTGTATATTTAAAAGGGGAAATGTACAGTGTGATTTTAAAATGTAATGTATTTAAAGATAAAATGCACTTACTTGATTGTGTGTCCCAGGAGGGGGGAATCCATAGCTGTGCAGGCTGATGGATTCTCCCAGACCTTTTCCCTAAAAACGGAATGCTTTCCCATCCAGCCTCACAGTTCCAATGGGGACAGGGAGAAAAAGAAGCAGCTTAGCTATAAGACAAGCTGAGTGGTTTCTTGGAGCTCCATGGAGATCAGCCGTAGTGGACCAGAGACCTGGACCGGGGAGCCAGGCTGCCCAGCTCTGGAGCCCAAATCCAGGCTGTAGGCAGTGAGAAGGGGTCCCGGGCAGGTTTCTGGAAGTCAGTTTAGGAGGGAAACCCCCCCCCCAGCCAGACTGAACGGCACCGTGGGAGTAGCCTGCTCTCCCAGATGGGAGAGACAAAGGAGACCGACCACTCCCCACTGTCCATTGGGGACAATGTTGTGTGTGCATGAGACCAGAGCATGCACAGCTCATGGGTAAACATTGATTGGTTGTACACCACAGGGAGGGCTTACCCCCTGTGGTAAGGGGTCTTGGAGAGGGATAAAAGAAGGGCAGTTGGCCCATAGGATTGTGTATTGTAACATCTTCTTCTGCTGAAACATCTTAATTGTATGCTGTTGCCCCTAGCAATAGGGAGGAGCCTTTTTAAAGGTTATTTGAGCAATAAACACCTTTGCCTCAAGAAGACTGCTTCATCTTGTGACCAACAGGGTTAGGCCAAACCTAGCCCCGTCCTCCGGCTGTCCAGGGAAGCACCTGACGTCTCCAAGCTCCGCCTTCCGCCAGCTACCGGTAGAGGCCTAGCAAGTGGCTAGTGGGGATTCGTCGACACCACACAGGTGTGGTAAAGCAGTGCGTCGGCACATACAGAGCAGAACCGTGGTTCCAAACGCCACGGCAGGTTAGGAGTTTGGTGGTGGCAGCGAGAACCCGCCCACAGCGCAGTGGGTGGAGTCAGTAACAGGCGGTTACTGACGGTAAGCGGGAATCCCCTATGTGGTCAGGCCTCGTGCGGCTTGACCTTCCATTCTGTGTGCAGTCAACGGGACGCGGAAGCTGCGAGTGCTTCCGTACGGTATCGTCCTGTCACAGTGGCTCCCTGTAAGTGTGCTCGCTGTAAGCATATGGTGGCTCTCTGTAAGTGTGCTCGCTGTAAGCATATGGTGGCTCCCTGTAAGTGTGCTCTCTGTAAACATATGGTGGTTCCCTGTAAGTGTGCTAGCTGTAACATATGGTGGCTCGCTGTAAGTTTGCTCCCTGTAAGCATATGGTGGCTCGATGTAAGCATATGATGGTACCCTGTAAGTGTGCTCCCTGTAAGCATATGGTGGCTCCCTGTAAGTGTGCCCGCTGTAAGCATATGGTGGCTCCCTGTAAGTGTGCTCCCTGTAAGCATATGGTGGCTCCCTGTAAGTGTGCTCCCTGTAACATATGTTGGTTCCCTTTAAGTGTGCTCCCTGTAAGCATATGGTGGCTCCCTGTAAGTGTGCTCCCTGTAACATATGGTGGTTCCCTGTAAGTGTGCTCGCTGTAAGCATATGGTGGTTCCCTGTAAGTGTGCTCCCTGTAAGCAAATGGTGGCTCCCTGTAAGTGTGCTCCCTGTAAGCATATGGTGGCTCCCTGTAAGTGTGCTCGCTGTAAGCATATGGTGGTTCCCTGTAAGTGCGCTCCCTGTAACATATGGTGGCTCCCTGTAAGTGTGCCCGCTGTAAGCATATGGTGGCTCCCTGTAAGTGTGCTCCCTGTAAATATATGGTGGGTCCCTGTAAGTATGCTCGCTGTAAGCATATGGTGGTTCCCTGTAAGTGTGCTCCCTGTAAGCATATGGTGGCTCCCTGTAAGTGTGCTCCCTGTAAGCATATGGTGGCTCCCTGTAAGTGTGCTCGCTGTAAGCATATGGTGGTTCCCTGTAAGTGCGCTCCCTGTAACATATGGTGGCTCCCTGTAAGTGTGCCCGCTGTAAGCATATGGTGGCTCCCTGTAAGTGTGCTCCCTGTAAGCATATGGTGGGTCCCTGTAAGTATGCTCGCTGTAAGCATAAGTTGGCTCCCTGTAAGTGCGCTTCCTGTAACATATGGTGGCTCCCTGTAAGTGTGCTACCTGTAAGCGTATGGTGGCTCCCTGTAAGTGCGCTCCCTGTAAGCATATGGTGGCTCCGTGTAAGTGTGCTCCCTGTAAGTGTGCTCCCTGTAAGTATATGGTGGTTCCCTGTAAGTGTGCTCACTGTAAGCATATGGTGGCTCCGTGTAAGTGTGCTCCCTGTAAGTGTGCTCCCTGTAAGTATATGGTGGTTCCCTGTAAGTGCGCTCCCTGTAAGCATATGGTGGCTCCGTGTAAGTGTGCTCCCTGTAAGTGTGCTCCCTGTAAGTATATGGTGGTTCCCTGTAAGTGCGCTCCCTGTAAGCATATGGTGGCTCCGTGTAAGTGTGCTCCCTGTAAGTGTGCTCCCTGTAAGTATATGGTGGCTCCTTGTAAGTGTGCTCCTTGTAAGCATATGGTGGCTCCCTGTAAGTGTGCTCCCTGTAAGCATATGGTGGTTCCCTGTAAGTGTGCTCACTGTAAGCATATAGTGGCTCGTTGTAAATGTGCTCAATGTAAGCATATGGTGGCTCCCTGTAAGTGTGCCCGCTGTAAGCATATGGTGGCTCCCTGTAAGTGTGCTCGCTGTAAGCATATGGTGGCTCCCTGTAAGTGTGCTCGCTGTAAGCATATGGTGGCTCGCTGTAAGTGTGCTCGCTGTAAGCATATGGTGGCTCCCTGTAAATGTGCTCCCTGTAAGCATATGGTGGTTCCTTGTAAGTGTGCCCACTGTAACATATGGTGGGTTCCTGTAAGTATGCTCGCTGTAAGCATATGGTGGCTCCCTGTAAGAGTGCCCGCTGTAAGCATATGGTGGCTCCCTGTAAGTGTGCTCGCTGTAAGCATATGGTGGCTCCCTGTAAGTGTGCCCGCTCTAAGCATATGGTGGCTCCCTGTAAGAGTGCCCGATGTAAGCATATGGTGGCTCCCTGTAAGTGTGCCCGCTGTAAGCATATGGTGGCTCCCTGTAAGTGTGCTCGCTGTAAGCATATGGTGGCTCCCTGTAAGTGTGCTCACTGTAACATATGGTGGCTCCCTGTAAGTGTGCTCGCTCTAAGCATATGGTGGCTCCTTGTAAGTGTGCTCACTGTAAGCCTATGGTGGCTCGCTGTAAGTGTGCTCGCTGTAACATATGGTGGCTCGATGTAAGTGAGCTCGCTGTAAGCATATTGTGGCTCTCTGTAAGTGTGCTCCCTGTAAACATATGGTGGTTCCCTGTAAGTGTGCTCGCTGTAACATATGGTGGCTCGCTGTAAGTTTGCTCCCTGTAAGCATATGGTGGCTCGATGTAAGCATATGATGGTACCCTGTAAGTGAGCTCCCTGTAAGCATATGGTGGTTCCCTGTAAGTGTGCCCGCTGTAAGCATATGGTGGCTCCCTGTAAGTGTGCTTCCTCTAACATATGGTGGCTCCCTGTAAGTGTACTCGCTGTAAGCATGTGGTGGCTCCCTGGAAGTGTGCCCGCTGTAAGCATATGGTGGCTCCCTGTAAGTGTGCCCGCTGTAAGCATTTAGTGGCTTCCTGTAAGTGTACTCGCTGTAAGCATATGGTGGCTCCCTGTAAGTGTGCTCCCTGTAAGCATATGGTGGTTCCTTGTAAGTGTGCTCCCTGTAAGCATATGGTGGCTCCCTGTAAATGTGCTCCCTGTAAGCATATGGTGGCTCCCTGTAAGTGTGCTCCCTGTAACATATGGTGGTTCCCTGTAAGCATATGGTGTTTCCCTCTAAGTGTGCCCGCTGTAAGCATATGGTGGCTCCCTGTAAGTGTGCCCACTGTAAGCATATGGTGGCTCCCTGTAAGTGTGCTCCCTGTAAGCATATGGTGGCTCCCTGTAAGTGTGCTCCCTGTAAGCATATGGTGGCTCCCTGTAAGTATGCTCCCTGTAAGCATATGGTGGCTCCCTGTAAATGTGCTCCCTGTAAGCATATGGTGGTTCCTTGTAAGTGTGCCCGCTGTAACATATGGTAGTTCCCTGTAAGTGTGCTCCCTGTAAGCATATGGTGGCTCCCTGTAAATGTGCTCCCTGCAAGCATATGGAGGTTCCTTGTAAGTGTGCCCGCTGTAACATATGGTGGGTACCTGTAAGTGTGCTCCCTGTAAGTTTATGGTGGTTCCCTGTAAGTGTGCTCCATGTAAGCATATGTTGGCTCCCTGTAAGTGTGCTCGCTGTAAGCATATGGTGGCTCCCTGTAAGTGTGCCCGCTGTAAGCATATGGTGGCTCCCTGTAAGTGTGCCCGCATGTAAGCATATTGTGGATCCCTGTAAGTGTGCCCGCTGTAACCATATGGTAGCTCTCTGTAAGTGTGCTCCCTGTAAGTGTGCACACTGTAAGCATATGGTGGCTCACTGTAAGTGTGCTCCCTGTAAGCATATGGTGGTTCCCTGTAAGTGCGCTCCCTGTAAGCTTATGGTGGCTCCCTGTAAGTGTGCTCCCTGTAAGCATATGGTGGCTCCCTGTTAATGTGCTCCCTGTAACACATGGTGGTTCCCTGTAAGTGTGCTCCCTGTAAGCATATGGTGGCTCCCTGTAAGTGTGCTCCCTGTCAGCATATGGTGGCTCCCTGTTAATGTGCTCCCTGTAACATATGGTGGTTCCCTGTAAGTCTGCTCCCTGTAAGCATATGGTGGCTCCCTGTAAGTGTGCTCCCTGTAACATATGGTGGTTCCCTGTAAGTGTGCTCGCTGTAAGCATATGGTAGTTCCCTGTAAGTGTGCTCCCTGTAAGCATATGGTGGCTCCCTGTAAGTGTGCTCCCTTTAAGCATATTGTGGCTCCCTGTAAGTGTGCTCGCTGTAAGCATATGGTGGTTCCCTGTAAGATCGCTCCCTGTAACATATGGTGGATCCCTGTAAGTGTGCTCCCTGTAAGTGTGCCCGCTGTAAGCATATGGTGGGTCCCTGTAAGTGTGCTCCCTGTAAGTATATGGTGGGTCCCTGTAAGTGTGCTCGCTGTAAGCATATGGTGGCTCCCTGTAAGTGCGCTTCCTCTAACATATGGTGGCTCCCTGTAAGTGTGCTTACTGTAAGCTTATGGTGGCTCCCTGTAAGTGTGCTCGCTGTAAGCATATGGTGGCTCTCTGTAAGTGTGCTCGCTGTAAGCATATGGTGGCTCCCTGTAAGTGTGCTCTCTGTAAACCTATGGTGGTTCCCTGTAAGTGTGCTAGCTGTAACATATGGTGGCTCGCTGTAAGTTTGCTCCCTGTAAGCATATGGTGGCTCGATGTAAGCATATGATGGTACCCTGTAAGTGTGCTCCCTGTAAGCATATGGTGGCTCCCTGTAAGTGTGCCCGCTGTAAGCATATGGTGGCTCCCTGTAAGTGTGCTCCCTGTAAGCATATGGTGGCTCCCTGTAAGTGTGCTCCCTGTAACATATGTTGGTTCCCTTTAAGTGTGCTCCCTGTAAGCATATGGTGGCTCCCTGTAAGTGTGCTCCCTGTAACATATGGTGGTTCCCTGTAAGTGTGCTCGCTGTAAGCATATGGTGGTTCCCTGTAAGTGTGCTCCCTGTAAGCAAATGGTGGCTCCCTGTAAGTGTGCTCCCTGTAAGCATATGGTGGCTCCCTGTAAGTGTGCTCTCTGTAAGCATATGGTGGTTCCCTGTAAGTGCGCTCCCTGTAACATATGGTGGCTCCCTGTAAGTGTGCCCGCTGTAAGCATATGGTGGCTCCCTGTAAGTGTGCTCCCTGTAAATATATGGTGGGTCCCTGTAAGTATGCTCGCTGTAAGCATATGGTGGTTCCCTGTAAGTGTGCTCCCTGTAAGCATATGGTGGCTCCCTGTAAGTGTGCTCCCTGTAAGCATATGGTGGCTCCCTGTAAGTGTGCCCGCTGTAAGCATATGGTGGTTCCCTGTAAGTGCGCTCCCTGTAACATATGGTGGCTCCCTGTAAGTGTGCCCGCTGTAAGCATATGGTGGCTCCCTGTAAGTGTGCTCCCTGTAAGCATATGGTGGGTCCCTGTAAGTATGCTCGCTGTAAGCATAAGGTGGCTCCCTGTAAGTGCGCTTCCTGTAACATATGGTGGCTCCCTGTAAGTGTGCTACCTGTAAGCGTATGGTGGCTCCCTGTAAGCATATGGTGGCTCCGTGTAAGTGTGCTCCCTGTAAGTGTGCTCCCTGTAAGTATATGGTGGTTCCCTGTAAGTGTGCTCACTGTAAGCATATGGTGGCTCCGTGTAAGTGTGCTCCCTGTAAGTGTGCTCCCTGTAAGTATATGGTGGTTCCCTGTAAGTGCGCTCCCTGTAAGCATATGGTGGCTCCGTGTAAGTGTGCTCCCTGTAAGTGTGCTCCCTGTAAGTATATGGTGGTTCCCTGTAAGTGCGCTCCCTGTAAGCATATGGTGGCTCCGTGTAAGTGTGCTCCCTGTAAGTGTGCTCCCTGTAAGTATATGGTGGCTCCTTGTAAGTGTGCTCCTTGTAAGCATATGGTGGCTCCCTGTAAGTGTGCTCCCTGTAAGCATATGGTGGTTCCCTGTAAGTGTGCTCACTATAAGCATATAGTGGCTCGTTGTAACTGTGCTCAATGTAAGCATATGGTGGCTCCCTGTAAGTGTGCTCGCTGTAAGCATATGGTGGCTCCCTGTAAGTGTGCTCGCTGTAAGCATATGGTGGCTCGCTGTAAGTGTGCTCGCTGTAAGCATATGGTGGCTCCCTGTAAATGTGCTCCCTGTAAGCATATGGTGGGTCCCTGTAAGTATGCTCGCTGTAAGCATATGGTGGCTCCCTGTAAGAGTGCCCGCTGTAAGCATATGGTGGCTCCCTGTAAGTGTGCTCGCTGTAAGCATATGGTGGCTCTCTGTAAGTGTGCCCGCTGTAAGCATATGGTGGCTCCCTGTAAGAGTGCCCGATGTAAGCATATGGTGGCTCCCTGTAAGTGTGCCCGCTGTAAGCATATGGTGGCTCCCTGTAAGTGTGCTCGCTGTAAGCATATGGTGGCTCCCTGTAAGTGTGCTCACTGTAACATATGGTGGCTCACTGTAAGTGTGCTCGCTCTAAGCATATGGTGGCTCCTTGTAAGTGTGCTCACTGTAAGCCTATGGTGGCTCGCTGTAAGTGTGCTCGCTGTAACATATGGTGGCTCGATGTAAGTGAGCTCGCTGTAAGCATATTGTGGCTCCCTGTAAGTGTGCTCCCTGTAAACATATGGTGGTTCCCTGTAAGTGGGCTCGCTGTAAGCATATGGTGGCTCGCTGTAAGTTTGCTCCCTGTAAGCATATGGTGGCTCGATGTAAGCATATGATGGTACCCTGTAAGTGTGCTCCCTGTAAGCATATGGTGGTTCCCTGTAAGTGTGCCCGATGTAAGCATATGGTGGCTCCCTGTAAGTGTGCCCGCTGTAAGCATATGGTGGCTCCCTGTAAGTGTGCTCGCTGTAAGCATATGGTGGCTCCCTGTAAGTGTGCTCCCTGTAAGCATATGGTGGTTCCTTTTAAATGTGCTCCCTGTAAGCATATGGTGGTTCCTTGTAAGTGTGCCCGCTGTAACATATGGTGGTTCCCTGTAAGTGTGCTCCCTGTAAGCATATGGTGGCTCCCTGTAAATGTGCTCCCTGTAAGCATATGGTGGTTCCTTGTAAGTGTGCCCGCTGTAACATATGGTGGGTACCTGTAAGTGTGTTCCCTGTAAGTTTATGGTGGTTCCCTGTAAGTGTGCTCCCTGTAAGCATATGGTGGCTCCCTGTAAGTTAGCTCGCTGTAAGCATATGGTGGCTCCCTGTAAGTGTGCCCGTTGTAAGCATATGGTGGCTCCCTGTAAGTGTGCCCGCATGTAAGCATATTGTGGCTCCCTGTAAGTGTGCCCGCTGTAACCATATGGTAGCTCCCTGTAAGTGTGCCCACTGTAAGCATATGGTGGCTCACTGTAAGTGTGCTCCCTGTAAGCATATGGTGGTTCCCTGTAAGTGCGCTCCCTGTAAGCTTATGGTGGCTCCCTGTAAGTGTGCTCCCTGTAAGCATATGGTGGCTCCTTGTTTATGTGCTCCCTGTAACATAAGGTGGTTCCCTGTAAGTGTGCTCCCTGTAAGCATATGGTGGCTCCCTGTAAGTGTGCTCCCTGTAACATATGGTGGTTCCCTGTAAGTGTGCTCGCCGTAAGCATATGGTAGTTCCCTGTAAGTGTGCTCCCTGTAAGCATATGGTGGCTCCCTGTAAGTGTGCTCCCTTTAAGCATATTGTGGCTCCCTGTAAGTGTGCTCGCTGTAAGCATATGGTGGTTCCCTGTAAGTGCGCTCCCTGTAACATATGGTGGCTCCCTGTAAGTGTGCTCCCTGTAAGTGTGCCCGCTGTAAGCATATGGTGGGTCCCTGTAAGTGTGCTCCCTGTAAGTATATGGTGGGTCCCTGTAAGTGTGCTCGCTGTAAGCATATGGTGGCTCCCTGTAAGTGCGCTTCCTCTAACATATGGTGGCTCCCTGTAAGTGTGCTCCCTGTAAGTATATGGTGGCTCCCTGTAAGTGTGCCCACTGTAAGCATATGGTGGCTTCCTGTAAGTGCGCTTCCTGTAACATATTGTGGCTCCCTGTAAGTGTACTCGCTGTAAGCATATGGTGGCTCCCTGGAAGTGTGCCCGCTGTAAGCATATGGTGGCTCCCTGTAAGTGTGCCCGCTGTAAGCATTTAGTGGCTTCCTGTAAGTGTGCTCGCTGTAAGCATATGGTGGCTCCCTGTAAGTGTGCTCCCTGTAAGCATATGGTGGTTCCTTGTAAGTGTGCTCCCTGTAAGCATATGGTGGCTCCCTGTAAATGTGCTCCCTGTAAGCATATGGTGGCTCCCTGTAAGTGTGCTCCCTGTAACATATGGTGGTTCCCTGTAAGCATATGGTGTTTCCCTCTAAGTGTGCCCGCTGTAAGCATATGGTGGCTCCCTGTAAGTGTGCTCCCTGTAAGCATATGGTGGCTCCCTGTAAGTGTGCTCCCTGTAAGCATATGGTGGCTCCCTGTAAGTATGCTCCCTGTAAGCATATGGTGGCTCCCTGTAAATGTGCTCCCTGTAAGCATATGGTGGTTCCTTGTAAGTGTGCCCGCTGTAACATATGGTAGTTCCCTGTAAGTGTGCTCCCTGTAAGCATATGGTGGCTCCCTGTAAATGTGCTCCCTGCAAGCATATGGAGGTTCCTTGTAAGTGTGCCCGCTGTAACATATGGTGGGTACCTGTAAGTGTGCTCCCTGTAAGTTTATGGTGGTTCCCTGTAAGTGTGCTCCATGTAAGCATATGGTGGCTCCCTGTAAGTGTGCTTGCTGTAAGCATATGGTGGCTCCCTGTAAGTGTGCCCGCTGTAAGCATATGGTGGCTCCCTGTAAGTGTGCCCGCATGTAAGCATATTGTGGATCCCTGTAAGTGTGCCCGCTGTAACCATATGGTAGCTCTCTGTAAGTGTGCTCCCTGTAAGTGTGCACACTGTAAGCATATGGTGGCTCACTGTAAGTGTGCTCCCTGTAAGCATATGGTGGTTCCCTGTAAGTGTGCTCCCTGTAAGCTTATGGTGGCTCCCTGTAAGTGTGCTCCCTGTAAGCATATGGTGGCTCCCTGTTAATGTGCTCCCTGTAACACATGGTGGTTCCCTGTAAGTGTGCTCCCTGTAAGCATATGGTGGCTCCCTGTAAGTGTGCTCCCTGTAAGCATATGGTGGCTCCCTGTTAATGTGCTCCCTGTAACATATGGTGGTTCCCTGTAAGTCTGCTCCCTGTAAGCATATGGTGGCTCCCTGTAAGTGTGCTCCCTGTAACATATGGTGGTTCCCTGTAAGTGTGCTCGCTGTAAGCATATGGTAGTTCCCTGTAAGTGTGCTCCCTGTAAGCATATGGTGGCTCCCTGTAAGTGTGCTCCCTTTAAGCATATTGTGGCTCCCTGTAAGTGTGCTCGCTGTAAGCATATGGTGGTTCCCTGTAAGTGCGCTCCCTGTAACATATGGTGGCTCCCTGTAAGTGTGCTCCCTGTAAGTGTGCCCGCTGTAAGCATATGGTGGGTCCCTGTAAGTGTGCTCCCTGTAAGTATATGGTGGGTCCCTGTAAGTGTGCTCGCTGTAAGCATATGGTGGCTCCCTGTAAGTGCGCTTCCTCTAACATATGGTGGCTCCCTGTAAGTGTGCTCCCTGTAAGTATATGGTGGCTCCCTGTAAGTGTGCCCACTGTAAGCATATGGTGGCTTCCTGTAAGTGTGCTTCCTGTAACATATGGTGGCTCCCTGTAAGTGTACTCGCTGTAAGCATATGGTGGCTCCCTGGAAGTGTGCCCGCTGTAAGCATATGGAGGCTCCCTGTAAGTGTGCCCGCTGTAAGCATATGGTGGCTCCCTGTGAGTGTG
The DNA here is from genome assembly GCF_028390025.1 of Pseudophryne corroboree. NCBI lineage: Eukaryota > Metazoa > Chordata > Amphibia > Anura > Myobatrachidae > Pseudophryne > Pseudophryne corroboree. The sequence continues at coordinate 212,012 of NW_026970299.1, forward strand.
CTCGCTGTAAGCATATGGTGGCTCCCTGTAAGTGTGCTCCCTGTAAGCATATGGTGGTTCCTTGTAAGTGTGCTCCCTGTAAGCATATGGTGGCTCCCTGTAAATGTGCTCCCTGTAAGCATATGGTGGCTCCCTGTAAGTGTGCTCCCTGTAACATATGGTGGTTCCCTGTAAGCATATGGTGGTTCCCTGTAAGTGTGCCCGCTGTAAGCATATGGTGGCTCCCTGTAAGTGTGCCCGCTGTAAGCATATGGTGGCTCCCTGTAAGTGTGCTCGCTGTAAGCATATGGTGGCTCCCTGTAAGTCTGCTCCCTGTAAGCATATGGTGGTTCCTTGTAAGTATGCTCCCTGTAAGCATATGGTGGCTCCCTGTAAATGTGCTCCCTGTAAGCATATGGTGGTTCCTTGTAAGTGTGCCCGCTGTAACATATGGTGGTTCCCTGTAAGTGTGCTCCCTGTAAGCATATGGTGGCTCCCTGTAAATGTGCTCCCTGTAAGCATATGGTGGTTCCTTGTTAGTGTGCCCGCTGTAACATATGGTGGGTACCTGTAAGTGTGCTCCCTGTAAGTTTATGGTGGTTCCCTGTAAGTGTGCTCCATGTAAGCATATGGTGGCTCCCTGTAAGTGTGCTCGCTGTAAGCATATGGTGGCTCCCTGTAAGTGTGCCCGCTGTAAGCATATGGTGGCTCCCTGTAAGTGTGCCCGCATGTAAGCATATTGTGGCTCCCTGTAAGTGTGCCCGCTGTAACCATATGGTAGCTCCCTGTAAGTGTGCTCCCTGTAAGTGTGCCCACTGTAAGCATATGGTGGCTCACTGTAAGTGTGCTCCCTGAAAGCATATGGTGGTTCCCTGTAAGTGCGCTCCCTGTAAGCTTATGGTGGCTCCCTGTAAGTGTGCTCCCTGTAAGCATATGGTGGCTCCCTGTTAATGTGCTCCCTGTAACATATGGTGGTTCCCTGTAAGTGTGCTCCCTGTAAGCATATGGTGGCTCCCTGTAAGTGTGCTCCCTGTAACATATGGTGGTTCCCTGTAAGTGTGCTCGCTGTAAGCATATGGTAGTTCCCTGTAAGTGTGCTCCCTGTAAGCATATGGTGGCTCCCTGTAAGTGTGCTCCCTTTAAGCATATTGTGGCTCCCTGTAAGTGTGCCCGCTGTAAGCATATGGTGGCTCCCTGTAAGTGTGCTCCCTGTAAGTATATGGTGGCTCCCTGTAAGTGTGCCCACTGTAAGCATATGGTGGCTTCCTGTAAGTGCGCTTCCTGTAACATATGGTGGCTCCCTGTAAGTGTGCTCCCTGTAACATATGGTGGTTCCCTGTAAGTGTGCTCGCTGTACGCATTTGGTGGTTCCCTGTAAGTGTGCTCCCTGTAAGCATATGGTGGCTCCCTGTAAGTGTGCTCCCTGTAACATATGGTGGTTCCCTGTAAGTGTGCTCGCTGTAAGCATATGGTGGTTCCGTGTAAGTGTGCTCCCTGTAAGCATATGGTGGCTCCCTGTAAGTGTGCTCCCTGTAAGCATATGGTGGCTCCCTGTAAGTGCGCTCCCTGTAACATATGGTGGCTCCCTGTAAGTAAGCTCCCTGTAAGTGTGCCCGCTGTAAGCATATGGTGGCTCCCTGTAAGTGTGCTCCTTGTAAGTATATGGTGGGTCGCTGTAAGTGTTCTCGCTGTAAGCATATGGTGGCTCCCTGTAAGTGCGCTTCCTGTAACATATAGTGGCTCCCTGTAAGTGTGCTCGCTGTAAGCATATGGTGGCTCCCTGTAAGTGTGCTCCCTGTAAGCACATGGTGGCTCGCTGTAAGTGTGCCCGCTGTAAGTTTGCTCCCTGTAAGCATATGGTGGTTCCGTGTGAGTGTGCTCCCTGTAAGCATATGGTGGCTCCCTGTAAATGTGCTCCCTGTAAGCATATGGTGGCTCCCTGTAAGTGCGCTCCCTGTAACATATGGTGGCTCCCTGTAAGTGTGCCTGCTGTAAGCATATGGTGGCTCCCTGTAAGTGTGCGCCTTGTAAGTATATGGTGGGTCCCTGTAAGTGTGCTCCCTGTAAGTGTGCCCGCTGTAAGCATATGGTGGCTCCCTGTAAGTGCGCTCCCTGTAACATATGGTGGCTCCCTGTAAGTGTGCTCCTTGTAAGTATATGGTGGGTCCTTGCAAGTGTGCCCGCTATAAGTTTGCTCCCTGTAAGCATATGGTGGTTCCGTGTAAGTGTGCTCCCTGTAAGCATATGGTGGCTCCCTGTAAGTGTGCTCCCTGTAAGCATATGGTGGCTCCCTGTAAGTGCGCTCCCTGTAACATATGGTGGCTCCCTGTAAGTGTGCTCCCTGTAAGTGTGCCCGCTGTAAGCATATGGTGGCTCCCTGTAAGTGTGCTCCTTGTAAGTATATGGTGGGTCCCTGTAAGTGTGCTCGCTGTAAGCATATGGTGGCTCCCTGTAAGTGTGCTCCCTGTAAGCATATGGTGACTCGCTGTAAGTGTGCCCGCTGTAAGTGTGCTCCCTGTAAGCATATGGTGGTTCCGTGTAAGTGTACCCGCTGTAAGCATATGGTGGCTCGCTGTAAGTGTGCTCGCTGTAAGCATATGGTGGTACCTTGTAAGTGTGCCCACTGTAAGTGTGCTCGCTGTAAGCATATGGTGGCTCCCTGTAAGTGTGCCCGCTGTAAGCATATGGTGGCTCCATGTAAGTGTGCTCGCTGTAAGCATATGGTGGCTCCATGTAAGTGTACTCCTTGTAAGTATATGGTGGGTCCCTGTAAGTGTGCTCGCTGTAAGCATATGGTGGCTCCCTGTAAGTGCGCTTCCTGTAACATATAGTGGCTCCCTGTAAGTGTGCTCGCTGTAAGCATATGGTGGCTCCTTGTAAGTGTGCTCGCTGTAAGCATATGGTGGCTCCCTGTAAGTCTGCTCCCTGTAAGCATATGGTGGCTCGCTGTAAGTGTGCCCGCTGTAAGCATATGGTGGCTCCATGTAAGTGTGCTCCCTGTAACATATGGTGGTTCCCTGTAAGTGTGCTCGCTGTAAGCATATGGTGGTTCCGTGTAAGTGTGCTCCCTGTAAGCATATGGTGGCTCCCTGTAAGTGTGCTCCCTGTAAGCATATGGTGGCTCCCTGTAAGTGCGCTCCCTGTAACATATGGTTGCTCCCTGTAAGTGTGCTCCCTGTAAGTGTGCCCGCTGTAAGCATATGGTGGCTCCCTGTAAGTGTGCTCCTTGTAAGTATATGGTGGGTCCCTGTAAGTGTACTCGCTGTAAGCATATGGTGGCTCCCTGTAAGTGCGCTTCCTGTAACATATAGTGGCTCCCTGTAAGTGTGCTCGCTGTAAGCATATGGTGGCTCCCTGTAAGTCTGCTCCCTGTAAGCACATGGTGGCTCCCTTTAATTGTGCTCCCTGTAAGCTGAAATCGCAATCAATTTAGGAGATACGCCAGGATCAGAAGAAAAAGCATATATGGTTTATTTTACATCTAGGGCCCAGATGGGTGTCAGCAGAGCACGCAGGCTCAGTGAGACAATTTGTGTTACAGTCATCACGGTTTATATAGCATAAAATGCACATTACATCAGAAATGGCTTACGTGACAGGGGACATAGTTCGTCTTTATTACTGTCATCCAAATACAATACTTATTCATAATTATGAGCCAGGACCGGCCCCGGGCAGTCACTTAGGGGCCACGAGTTACTAATAAAGCACTATACACCACTCTAAGCCCCTTAATTACAGAAAGGGGCCCTTATCAGTAGGTCATGCACATAAAGCACAATTAACAGAAAGCAGGTGCAGATGAGAACAGAACACTTCTTATACATGGTTCAGAATATATGTTTTACTGCAAACAAGGAATATATTGATACATCAAGCGTTTTAACCCTATAGACATTCAGTCCCAGTATAAGGGGTCCAAATTTCTCTGACAAAGCATATGGTGGCTCCCTGTAAGTGCGCTCCCTGTAACATATGGTGGCTCCCTGTAAGTGCGCTCCCTGTAACATATGGTGGCTCCCTGTAAGTGCGCTCCCTGTAACATATGGTGGCTCCCTGTAAGTGCGCTCCCTGTAACATATGGTGGCTCCCTGTAAGTGCGCTCCCTGTAACATATGGTGGCTCCCTGTAAGTGTGCCCGCTGTAAGCATATGGTGGCTCCCTGTAAGTGCGCTCCCTGTAACATATGGTGGCTCCCTGTAAGTGTGCTCCCTGTAAGTGTGCCCGCTGTAAGCATATGGTGGCTCCCTGTAAGTGTGCTCCTTGTAAGTATATGGTGGGTCCCTGTAAGTGTCCTCGCTGTAAGCATATGGTGGCTCCCTGTAAGTGTGCTCCCTGTAAGCATATGGTGGTTCCGTGTAAGTGTACCCGCTGTAAGCATATGGTGGCTCGCTGTAAGTGTGCCCGCTGTAAGCATATGGTGGCTCCATGTAAGTGTGCTCGCTGTAAGCATATGGTGGCTCCATGTAAGTGTGCCCGCTGTAAGCATATGGTGGCTCCCTGTAAGTGTGCTCCTTGTAAGTATATGGTGGGTCCCTGTAAGTGTGCTCGCTGTAAGCATATGGTGGCTCCATGTAAGTGCGCTTCCTGTAACATATAGTGGCTCCCTGTAAGTGTGCTCGCTGTAAGCATATGGTGGCTCCCTGTAAGTGTGCTCCCTGTAAGCATATGGTGGCTCCATGTAAGTGTGCTCGCTGTAAGCATATGGTGGCTCCATGTAAGTGTGCCCGCTGTAAGCATATGGTGGCTCCCTGTAAGTGTGCTCCTTGTAAGTATATGGTGGGTCCCTGTAAGTGTGCTCGCTGTAAGCATATGGTGGCTCCCTGTAAGTGCGCTTCCTGTAACATATAGTGGCTCCCTGTAAGTGTGCTCGCTGTAAGCATATAGTCGCTCCATGTAAGTGCGCTTCCTGTAACATATAGTGGCTCCCTGTAAGTGTGCTCGCTGTAAGCATATGGTGGCTCCATGTAAGTGCGCTTCCTGTAACATATAGTGGCTCCCTGTAAGTGTGCTCGCTGTAAGCATATGGTCGCTCCATGTAAGTGCGCTTCCTGTAACATATAGTGGCTCCCTGTAAGTGTGCTCGCTGTAAGCATATGGTGGCTCCCTGTAAGTGTGCTCCCTGTAAGCATATGGTGGTTCCGTGTAAGTGTACCCGCTGTAAGCATATGGTGGCTCGCTGTAAGTGTGCCCGCTGTAAGCATATGGTGGCTCCATGTAAGTGTGCTCGCTGTGAGCATATGGTGGTTCCTTGTAAGTGTGCCCACTGTAAGTGTGCTCGCTGTAAGCCTATGGTGGCTCCCTGTAAGTGTGCCCGCTGTAAGTGTGCTCCCTGTAAGCATATGGTGGTTCCGTGTAAGTGTACCCGCTGTAAGCATATGGTGGCTCGCTGTAAGTGTGCCCGCTGTAAGCATATGGTGGCTCCATGTAAGTGTGCTCGCTGTAAGCATATGGTGGCTCCCTGTAAGTGTGCTCCCTGTAAGCATATGGTGACTCGCTGTAAGTGTGCCCGCTGTAAGTGTGCTCCCTGTAAGCATATGGTGGTTCCGTGTAAGTGTACCCGCTGTAAGCATATGGTGGCTCGCTGTAAGTGTGCCCGCTGTAAGCATATGGTGGCTCCATGTAAGTGTGCTCGCTGTGAGCATATGGTGGTTCCTTGTAAGTGTGCTCCCTGTAAGCCTATGGTGGCTCCCTGTAAGTGTGCCCGCTGTAAGCATATGGTGGCTCCATGTAAGTGTGCTCGCTGTGAGCATATGGTGGTTCCTTGTAAGTGTGCTCCCTGTAAGCCTATGGTGGCTCCCTGTAAGTGTGCCCGCTGTAAGCATATGGTGGCTCCATGTAAGTGTGCTCGCTGTGAGCATATGGTGGTTCCTTGTAAGTGTGCTCCCTGTAAGCCTATGGTGGCTCCCTGTAAGTGTGCCCGCTGTAAGCATATGGTGGCTCCATGTAAGTGTGCTCGCTGTAAGCATATGGGGGCTCCATGTAAGTGTGCTCGCTGTAAGCATATGGTGGCATTGTGAGACAGTATATACGATTAGACGCGATTGCATGCATTACACCTCATGTGGTTTACGTGATTGTCTGACCATGTGGATTATACTACATTAGACAGACTACACGCAGATCTTGTGAACGTATGGCAGCGCACCGTTCTGGAGGGCGAGGATATTCATGAACCAGTGGCCCGCCACTACAGATTGTCAGGGCATACATTGGGCTCTCTGAAATATTTTTGTATTGATCATGTCCCCCTTACGTTGCGGGAAGGAGTCTGTTAGAGAAGGAATCCCGTCGGATTATGACCCCGAGGAGTTTAATGATAACATGCATTGGAACGCGCTCGAGGTATGTACTTGTCTATGTGTGCGCCCTTGTGTATAGATATTCCTGAGGGTGGTGGAATTCCCTCTGTTCTAGGGTTATGTCAGTAGCCGTTATTGCTGCTATTTATCTTCCATCATGGAAATGGGGAAAATACTAATTGTGGAACGTTATCCATTGTTTGCATATTAATGTTTTGTATATTTTTGTGCCGCCCCTGATGATCCCCCATACTCTACAGCGCCCACTTCATCCTCCGCCTCCGGGAACTGACTCCAGGTGACACACAGTGTGTGGCCAGGGAGACCATGATGCCAGGACCGGATGTTGACCGCGATACCGCAACCGGGGGACGGCGGGGATGGCCACGGCGTTTGGTGAGTGTACAGGTATTTAGGGGAGTTGATGTGTATATGTCTGTTATACTTGTATGGTCCTGACAAAGGGACGGCTGCTCCGAAACGTTTTTTATTGCACGTAAAAGTCTCAAGTGCCGTTCTTTTTGTAAGGATGTGTCCGTTGCGGGCACTGGGGCACGCTGTCATCATCTGTTGTAGTGCCGTCTATCTATCTATCTATCTATCTATCTATCTATCTATCTATCTATCTATCTATCAGTATACAATGTGAAGTTGATCGGATGTTACTTGGCCTGGGAGGCTTAGTTCCCTGTATATGTGAATGTGTCTGTACTTTGTTTATCTTATAGATACATGATTAAGATTTGATGAACGATGTTAACCTAAAGAGTTACTAGTCTTGAGAAAGGTTCGTCATACGGACCGAAACGTCGACATATAAGGCTTTTCGACTTCTTCAATAAAAGTCTTTTTTATGAACGGACTTCATTCATTTCAGCGAGAGTGCACCTTCCACCTAGTGGAAATACTGCTGTTCGAGTGGACCTGATTGGGTTCATTGGGAGCACCCGCAACGTTGGAACTAATGAGATGAGAGTGCAGGATCAACGTGGATATCTATCTATCTATCTATCTATCTATCTAACAGGAAGAAAAAGCTGGCACTCAGAGACTTGAAATAAACCATTCAGACTACGTGGTTAGATGCCAACGTTTCAGGGTGTTACCCCTTTTATCAAGACAACCAAATAGTACAAACAGTAAAAACTTATACCTTACCTAATCACCGCGTGTGCAGTCCAGCCACGGCGCCCGCAGGGACCCGATGACGTCATTGGCGCTGGCCAGCGCCGGCGACCCGGCGTCAGAGGGGGGCGTGGTGGATAACGTGAAGAGTGACCCATCACCATGGATACCATACAACAAAACGGCTATGAGAGAAAATGCAAAAAATGACTACTTCATGCCCAGTGTTTTGCAGTGCAAGAAACTGCCTGTATGGGAAAGGACAACAGTTAGCTCAAGACAACCACTATATATTGTTTTTCTAAAACGAATCATATCTGTCTAGAAAACAGCATAAATAAATGATTTAGCTGTGGTATCTCAATCACAAACCCTAAATAAAAGGTGTGATTATTAGCAGTGCTGTTGCCTCATCAATTACTCTAAGTTATCCATAGATAATTATATAATTATACCTGAACTATAATGTAAACTTAGAATCATATTATCGCATGGTGATCAAAAAAAAATGTGATTTATATCAAAGAAAGCAAGCATAAGAAAGTATATCATTCAGTCCCAATGGTTTAACTGTCTGCAGCGTATGGATCCAATTGGCCTCCTTCTGTAATAGCATGCGGCCTCTATTAATCTATAAGATTCCCTTTTCTACAATATATCAAAATTTTTAGATTTTTATCTACAACCGATTGTGCAAGATCAGGCAATTTGTCTTAAGGATACTACTGCATTTTTGGTAGAGATAGAGAAATTATCTCCACTTCCTGAAAAATATCTGATGTGCACAATCGATGTAATTAGCCTATATACCAATATCCCCCATCATAGAGGTATTGAGGCGGTTAGGCGTTGTATTACAGGTTCCCAAAAATATTCTGGTCCTGATGCTGAGTTCTTCATCCAGCTTTTAGAGCTGACCCTGACACACAATTATTTCTTGTTCGATGGGAAGATGTATAGGCAAAGTTCGGGCTGCGCGATGGGGTCTTGCGTAGCCCCGAGCTTTGCCAACCTCTTCATGCGTGAGGTTGAAAACGATTTGTTTTTGTTCAACCCCAAAGTATCTGACAACATCAAGGCATACTACAGATACATCGATGACATCTTCGTTTTATGGTCAGGCACTGAAGAGAACTTCTTGCAAGCAATGCATGAGATCAACAATTTAGATCCCTCTATCAAGTTTACTTTTTCCTCAAGCTTTAAAGAGATTCATTTCTTAGATGTGTCTGTCAGACAAGACGCTTCCCATCAATTACACACCTCTCTTTTTGTAAAGGACACCGATAGAAACACTACTCTACATGCGAATAGTCACCACCCTCCAGCCCTGAAATGGGGATTACCCTATTCGCAGTTCATTAGAATTAAGCGCATTTGCAGTGATCCTTTGGAAGCAAGTAAACAAATAGATATCATGACACGTAAATTCATCCTTAGAGGGTATAAATTAAAACCTTTAAAAAAAGCCAAAGACAGAGCACTGTCACAAGATCGTCCAAGTTTATTGTTGAAATCACAGTCCAAGCAGAAAACTAACTGCATAGTATGGCCACAAGAATATTCTACATCTAACGTGGAGGTCATGCGAAAGGCAAGACAAATATGGCCAATTGTAACTCAAGATAAACAACTAAGGGCTCTCAAGGACACTTCCATCTTACCCTCTTATCGTCGGGGGCGCAACATTAAAGATGCAGTGGTGCATAATGATATTACCAACTTTAGATCCCCACAGACCACACATTTTTTAACACGGAAACCGGGTAATTTCAAGTGCCTCGGCTGTACTACATGCAGCAGCTTGGAATCAGGTGCTACCTTTTATCATCCAAGGTCGGGCAAAGAATTTAAGATCAAGAAATCTTACACATGCACTAGCCGGTATGTAATATATTATATCAAGTGCCCATGTGGCCTTCTATATATTGGAAAGACTATTCGTCAATTCAAAGAAAGAATAGCACTACACCGATCCAGTATAAGAGCTGCTTTAGAAGGTCGAGGAGGGGACCAGCCTGTGGCCCGACACTTCAAAGAATTCAACCACAGCATCTCTTCAATCCGCTATAAAATTATTGATGGAGTGTCAGAATCCCCAAGAGGAGGTAATAGAGGCCGCATGCTATTACAGAAGGAGGCCAATTGGATCCATACGCTGCAGACAGTTAAACCATTGGGACTGAATGATATACTTTCTTATGCTTGCTTTCTTTGATATAAATCACATTTTTTTTTTGATCACCATGCGATAATATGATTCTAAGTTTACATTATAGTTCAGGTATAATTATATAATTATCTATGGATAACTTAGAGTAATTGATGAGGCAACAGCACTGCTAATAATCACACCTTTTATTTAGGGTTTGTGATTGAGATACCACAGCTAAATCATTTATTTATGCCGTTTTCTAGACAGATATGATTCGTTTTAGAAAAACAATATATAGTGGTTGTCTTGAGCTAACTGTTGTCCTTTCCCATACAGGCAATTTCTTGCACTGCAAAACACTGGGCATGAAGTAGTCATTTTTTGCATTTTCTCTCATAGCCGTTTTGTTGTATGGTATCCATGGTGATGGGTCACTCTTCACGTTATCCACCACGCCCCCCTCTGACGCCGGGTCGCCGGCGCTGGCCAGCGCCAATGACGTCATCGGGTCCCTGCGGGCGCCGTGGCTGGACTGCACACGCGGTGATTAGGTAAGGTATAAGTTTTTACTGTTTGTACTATTTGGTTGTCTTGATAAAAGGGGTAACACCCTGAAACGTTGGCATCTAACCACGTAGTCTGAATGGTTTATTTCAAGTCTCTGAGTGCCAGCTTTTTCTTCCTGTTATACACTGACATCAGCTGGCAGGGCACCGGAGCAGACATTTACAGATTTCAAGCACAGAGTGCCGAACACCACCACTATATATCTATCTATCTATCTATCTATCTATCTATCTATCTATCTATCTATCTATATATCTATCTATCACATATCTATCTATCTATCTATCTCATATCTATCTATCTATCTATCTATCTATCTATCTATCTATCTCATATCTATCTATCTATATATCTATCTAATATCTATCTATCTATCTCTCTCATATCTATCTATCTATCTATCTATCTATCTATCTACCTATCTATCTATCTCATATCTATCTATCTCATATCTATCTATCTATCTCATATCTATCTATCTATCTATCTATCTATCTATCTATCTATCTATCTATCTATCTCATATCTATCTATCTATCTATCTCATATCTATCTATCTATCTATCTATCTATCTATCTATCTATCTATCTATCTATCTCATATCTATCTATCTATCTATCTATCTATCTATCTCATATCTATCTATCTATCTATCTCATATCTATCTATCTATCTATCTATCTATCTCATATCTATCTATCTATCTATCTATCTATCTATCTCATATCTATCTATCTATCTATCTATCTATCTATCTATCTCATATCTATCTATCTATCTCATATCTATCTATCTATCTATCTCATATCTATCTATCTATCTATCTATCTATCTCATATCTATCTATCTATCTCATATCTATCTATCTATCTATCTATCTGTCTGTCTGTCTGTCTGTCTGTCTGTCTGTCTATCTATCTATCTATCTATCTATCTATCTATCTATCTATCTATCTCTATCTATCTATCTAATATCTATCTATCTCATATCTATCTATCTATCTATCTATCTATCTATCTATCTATCTATCTATCCATATACACTGAGATTACTGTGGCCTCGTATGGGCAGCATCCTCATAGGTTATCAGCAGTGCTGCTGTAGACACAAAGCTCGGCATAATTCTAGCAGAAGCCACAGCGCTATCCCTGACTAGAAAGTGAGAAAAGTCTGGAAATAGCGCCATCTAGTGATGCCAGTTAGAAATGCATTATTGGGATCCAGCATTAACAGCTTTTTGGCCTAATCAGTAGAGATGAGCGCCGGAAATTTTTCGGGTTTTGTGTTTTGGTTTTGGGTTCGGTTCCGCGGCCGTGTTTTAGGTTCGAACGCGTTTTGGCAAAACCTCTCCGAATTTTTTTTGTCGGATTCGGGTGTGTTTTGGATTTGGGTGTTTTTTTTTAAAAAAACACTAAAAAACAGCTTAAATCATAGAATTTGGGGGTCATTTTGATCCCAAAGTATTATTAACCTCAAAAACCATAATTTACACTCATTTTCAGTCTATTCTGAACACCTCACACCTCACAATATTATTTTTAGTCCTAAAATTTGCACCTAGGTCGCTGGATGACTAAGCTGGGCGACCCTAGTGGCCGACACAAACACCGGGCCCATCTAGGAGTGGCACTGCAGTGTCACGCAGGATGTCCCTTCCAAAAAACCCTCCCCAAACAGCACATGACGCAAAGAAAAAAAGAGGCGCAATGAGGTAGCTGACTGTGTGAGTAAGATAAGCGACCCTAGTGGCCGACACAAACACCGGGTCCATCTAGGAGTGGCACTGCAGTGTCACGCAGGATGTCCCTTCCAAAAAACCCTCCCCAAACAGCACATGACGCAAAGAAAAAAAGAGGCGCAATGAGGTAGCTGACTGTGTGAGTAAGATCAGCGACCCTAGTGGCCGACACAAACACCGGGCCCATCTAGGAGTGGCACTGCAGTGTCACGCAGGATGTCCCTTCCAAAAAACCCTCCCCAAACAGCACATGACGCAAAGAAAAAAAGAGGCGCAATGAGGTAGCTGTGTGAGTAAGATAAGCGACCCTAATGGCCGACACAAACACCGGGCCCATCTAGGAGTGGCACTGCAGTGTCACGCAGGATGTCCCTTCCAAAAAACCCTCCCCAAACAGCACATGACGCAAAGAAAAAAAGAGGCGCAATGAGGTAGCTGACTGTGTGAGTAAGATAAGCGACCCTAGTGGCCGACACAAACACCGGGCCCATCTAGGAGTGGCACTGCAGTGTCACGCAGGATGTCCCTTCCAAAAAACCCTCCCCAAACAGCACATGACGCAAAGAAAAAAAGAGGCGCAATGAGGTAGCTGTGTGAGTAAGATTAGCGACCCTAATGGCCGACACAAACACCGGGCCCATCTAGGAGTGGCACTGCAGTGTCACGCAGGATGTCCCTTCCAAAAAACCCTCCCCAAACAGCACATGACGCAAAGAAAAAAAGAGGCGCAATGAGGTAGCTGACTGTGTGAGTAAGATTAGCGACCCTAGTGGCCGACACAAACACCGGGCCCATTTAGGAGTGGCACTGCAGTGTCACGCAGGATGTCCCTTCCAAAAAACCCTCCCCAATCAGCACATGATGCAAAGAAAAAGAAAAGAAAAAAGAGGTGCAAGATGGAATTGTCCTTGGGCCCTCCCACCCACCCTTATGTTGTATAAACAAAACAGGACATGCACACTTTAACCAACCCATCATTTCAGTGACAGGGTCTGCCACACGACTGTGACTGATATGACGGGTTGGTTTGGACCCCCCCCAAAAAAGAAGCAATTAATCTCTCCTTGCACAAACTGGCTCTACAGAGGCAAGATGTCCACCTCATCATCACCCTCCGATATATCACCGTGTACATCCCCCTCCTCACAGATTATCAATTCGTCCCCACTGGAATCCACCATCTCAGCTCCCTGTGTACTTTGTGGAGGCAATTGCTGCTGGTCAATGTCTCCACGGAGGAATTGATTATAATTCATTTTAATGAACATCATCTTCTCCACATTTTCTGGATGTAACCTCGTACACCGATTGCTGACAAGGTGAGCGGCGGCACTAAACACTCTTTTGGAGTACACACTTGTGGGAGGGCAACTTAGGTAGAATAAAGCCAGTTTGTGCAAGGGCCTCCAAATTGCCTCTTTTTCCTGCCAGTATAAGTACGGACTGTGTGACGTGCCTACTTGGATGCGGTCACTCATATAATCCTCCACCATTCTATCAATGTTGAGAGAATCATATGCAGTGACAGTAGACGACATGTCCGTAATCGTTGTCAGGTCCTTCAGTCCGGACCAGATGTCAGCATCAGCAGTCGCTCCAGACTGCCCTGCATCACCGCCAGCGGGTGGGCTCGGAATTCTGAGCCTTTTCCTCGCACCCCCAGTTGCGGGAGAATGTGAAGGAGGAGATGTTGACAGGTCGCGTTCCGCTTGACTTGACAATTTTGTCACCAGCAGGTCTTTCAACCCCAGCAGACTTGTGTCTGCCGGAAAGAGAGATCCAAGGTAGGCTTTAAATCTAGGATCGAGCACGGTGGCCAAAATGTAGTGCTCTGATTTCAACAGATTGACCACCCGTGAATCCTTGTTAAGCGAATTAAGGGCTCCATCCACAAGTCCCACATGCCTAGCGGAATCGCTCCATGTTAGCTCCTCCTTCAATGTCTCCAGCTTCTTCTGCAAAAGCCTGATGAGGGGAATGACCTGACTCAGGCTGGCAGTGTCTGAACTGACTTCACGTGTGGCAAGTTCAAAGGGCATCAGAACCTTGCACAACGTTGAAATCATTCTCCACTGCGCTTGAGACAGGTGCATTCCACCTCCTATATCGTGGTCAGATGTATAGGCTTGAATGGCCTTTTGCTGCTCCTCCAACCTCTGAAGCATATAGAGGGTTGAATTCCACCTCGTTACCACTTCTTGCTTCAGATGATGGCAGGGCAGGTTCAGGCGTTTTTGGTGTTGCTCCAGTCTTCTGTACGTGGTGCCTGTACGCCGAAAGTGTCCCGCAATTCTTCTGGCCACCGACAGCATCTCTTGCACGCCCCTGTCGTTTTTAAAAAAATTCTGCACCACCAAATTCAAGGTATGTGCAAAACATGGGACGTGCTGGAATTATCCCATATTTAATGCACACACAATATTGCTGGCGTTGTCCGATGCCACAAATCCACAGGAGAGTCCAATTGGGGTAAGCCATTCCGCGATGATCTTCCTCAGTTGCCGTAAGAGGTTTTCAGCTGTGTGCGTATTCTGGAAACCGGTGATACAAAGCGTAGCCTGCCTAGGAAAGAGTTGGCGTTTGCGAGATGCTGCTACTGGTGCCGCTGCTGCTGTTCTTGCGGCGGGAGTCCATACATCTACCCAGTGGGCTGTCACAGTCAAATAGTCCTGACCCTGCCCTGCTCCACTTGTCCACATGTCCGTGGTTAAGTGGACATTGGGTACAGCTGCATTTTTTAGGACACTGGTGAGTCTTTTTCTGAGGTCTGTGTACATTTTCGGTATCGCCTGCCTAGAGAAATGGAACCTAGATGGTATTTGGTACCGGGGACACAGTACCTCCAACAAGTCTCTAGTTGGCTCTGCAGTAATGATGGATACCGGAACCACGTTTCTCACCACCCAGGATGCCAAGGCCTCAGTTATCCGCTTTGCAGCAGGATGACTGCTGTGATATTTCATCTTCCTCGCAAAGGACTGTTGAACAGTCAATTGCTTACTGGAAGTAGTACAAGTGGGCTTACGACTTCCCCTCTGGGATGACCATCGACTCCCAGCAGCAACAACAGCAGCGCCAGCAGCAGTAGGCGTTACACGCAAGGATGCATCGGAGGAATCCCAGGCAGGAGAGGACTCGTCATAATTGCCAGTGACATGGCCTGCAGGACTATTGGCATTCCTGGGGAAGGAGGAAATTGACACTGAGGGAGTTGGTGGTGTGGTTTGCGTGAGCTTGGTTACAAGAGGAAGGGATTTACTGGTCAGTGGACTGCTTCCGCTGTCACCCAAAGTTTTTGAACTTGTCACTGACTTATTATGAATGCGCTGCAGGTGACGTATAAGGGAGGATGTTCCGAGGTGGTTAACGTCCTTACCCCTACTTATTACAGCTTGACAAAGGCAACACACGGCTTGACACCTGTTGTCCGCATTTCTGTTGAAATACCTCCACACCGAAGAGCTGATTTTTTTGGTATTTTCACCAGGCATGTCAACGGCCATATTCCTCCCACGGACAACAGGTGTCTCCCCGGGTGCCTGACTTAAACAAACCACCTCACCATCAGAATCCTCCTGGTCAATTTCCTCCCCAGCGCCAGCAACACCCATATCCTCCTCATCCTGGTGTACTTCAACACTGACATCTTCAATCTGACTATCAGGAACTGGACTGCGGGTGCTCCTTCCAGCACTTGCAGGGGGCGTGCAAATGGTGGAAGGCGCATGCTCTTCACGTCCAGTGTTGGGAAGGTCAGGCATCGCAACCGACACAATTGGACTCTCCTTGTGGATTTGGGATTTCGAAGAACGCACAGTTCTTTGCGGTGCTACTGCTTTTGCCAGCTTGAGTCTTTTCATTTTTCTAGCAGGAGGCTGAGTGCTTCCATCCTCATGTGAAGCTGAACCACTAGCCATGAACATAGGCCAGGGCCTCAGCCGTTCCTTGCCACTCCGTGTGGTAAATGGCATATTGGCAAGTTTACGCTTCTCCTCCGACAATTTTATTTTAGGTTTTGGAGTCCTTTTTTTACTGATATTTGGTGTTTTGGATTTGACATGCTCTGTACTATGCCATTGGGCATCGGCCTTGGCAGACGACGTTGCTGGCATTTCATCGTCTCGGCCATGACTAGTGGCAGCAGCTTCAGCACGAGGTGGAAGTGGATCTTGATCTTTCCCTAATTTTGGAACCTCAACATTTTTGTTCTCCATATTTTAATAGGCACAACTAAAAGGCACCTCAGGTAAACAATGGAGATGGATGGATACTAGTACTAGCTAATAATACTAGTACTAATACTAGCTAATAATAATAGTACTAGCTAATAATACTAGCTAGATACTAGCTGCTAATATAGACTGGTTGATAATGAGATGTAGTATGTATAAAGAAGAAAGAAAAAAAAAACCACGGGTAGGTGGTATACAATTATGGATGGACTGCCGAGTGCCGACACAGAGGTAGCTACAGCCGTGAACTACCGTACTGTGTCTGCTGCTAGTATAGACTGGATGATAAATAATGATATAAAAAATATATCACTACTGCAGCCGGACAGGTATATAATATTATATAATGACGGACATGCTGGACACTGTCTGTCAGCAGAATGAGTTTTTTATAGAAGAAAAAAACACCACACAAGTCACACGAGTCCACGACGAGTGTACTTTTTCAGGCAGACAATCAATAAATATAGTACTATAGTACTGGTGGTCAGTGTGGTCAGGTCACTGGTCACAGTGGTCAGTCACACTGGCAGTGGCACTAGTCTCTCTCTGGCAGCAAAAGTGTGCACTGTTTAATATGTACTCCTGGCTCCTGCTATAACCTATAACTGCTCCCCAGTCTCCCCCA
Organism: Pseudophryne corroboree; assembly: GCF_028390025.1. Taxonomy (NCBI): domain Eukaryota; kingdom Metazoa; phylum Chordata; class Amphibia; order Anura; family Myobatrachidae; genus Pseudophryne; species Pseudophryne corroboree. Next base: position 228,740 of record NW_026970299.1, read on the forward strand.
CAATTAAGCTGTGTGAGCACAGTCAGATATTAATGACGGACCTGCTGGACACTGTCTGTCAGCAGAATTAGTTTTTTAAAGAAGAAAAAAACACCACACAAGTCACACGAGTCCACGACGAGTGTACTTTTTCAGGCAGACAATCAATAAATATAGTACTATAGTACTGGTGGTCAGTGTGGTCAGGTCACTGGTCACAGTGGTCAGTCACACTGGCAGTGGCACTAGTCTCTCTCTGGCAGCAAAAGTGTGCACTGTTTAATATGTACTCCTGGCTCCTGCTATAACCTATAACTGCTCCCCAGTCTCCCCCACAATTAAGCTGTGTATCGTTTTTTTCAGGCAGAGAACAAGAACAGAACGGATTATTTTTTAAATATTAATAAATTATAAAACTGCACTGGTGGTCAGGTCACTGGTCATCAGTCACTAGTAGTATAATATAATAACTCCTCCTAAGCTCCAGTAAGTATAGTAATGAACGTGTCTCACTCTCACTCTCCTATTTTAATTTCTAAACGGAGAGGACGCCAGCCACATCCTCTCCCTATCAATCTCAATGCACGTGTGAAAATGGCGGCGACGCGCGGCTCCTTATATAGAATCCGAGTCTCGCGATAGAATCCGAGCCTCGCGAGAATCCGACAGTGTGATGATGACATTCGTGCGCGCTCGGGTTAACCGAGCAAGGCGGGAAGATCCGAGTCGCTCGGCCCTGTGTAAAAAAAACTGAAGTTCGGGCGGGTTCGGATTCAGAGGAACCGAACCCGCTCATCTCTATAAGATAAGCGACCCTAGTGGCCGACACAAACACCGGGCCCATCTAGGAGTGTCACTGCAGTGTCACGCAGGATGTCCCTTCCAAAAAACCCTCCCCAAACAGCACATGACGCAAAGAAAAAAAGAGGCGCAATGAGGTAGCTGTGTGAGTAAGATAAGCGACCCTAGTGGCCGACACAAACACCGGGCCCATCTAGGAGTGTCACTGCAGTGTCACGCAGGATGTCCCTTCCAAAAAACCCTCCCCAAACAGCACATGACGCAAAGAAAAAAGAGGCGCAATGAGGTAGCTGTGTGAGTAAGATAAGCGACCCTAGTGGCCGACACAAACACCGGGCCCATCTAGGAGTGTCACTGCAGTGTCACGCAGGATGTCCCTTCCAAAAAACCCTCCCCAAACAGCACATGACGCAAAGAAAAAAAGAGGCGCAATGAGGTAGCTGTGTGAGTAAGATAAGCGACCCTAGTGGCCGACACAAACACCGGGCCCATCTAGGAGTGGCACTGCAGTGTCACGCAGGATGTCCCTTCCAAAAAACCCTCCCCAAACAGCACATGACGCAAAGAAAAATTAAAGAAAAAAGAGGTGCAAGATGGAATTGTCCTTGGGCCCTCCCACCCACCCTTATGTTGTATAAACAGGACATGCACACTTTAACCAACCCATCATTTCAGTGACAGGGTCTGCCACACGACTGTGACTGAAATGATGGGTTGGTTTGGACCCCCACCAAAAAAGAAGCAATTAATCTCTCCTTGCACAAACTGGCTCTACAGAGGCAAGATGTCCACCTCATCATCATCCTCCGATATATCACCGTGTACATCCCCCTCCTCACAGATTATCAATTCGTCCCCACTGGAATCCACCATCTCAGCTCCCTGTGTACTTTGTGGAGGCAATTGCTGCTGGTCAATGTCTCCACGGAGGAATTGATTATAATTCATTTTAATGAACATCATCTTCTCCACATTTTCTGGATGTAACCTCGTACGCCGATTGCTGACAAGGTGAGCGGCGGCACTAAACACTCTTTCGGAGTACACACTTGTGGGAGGGCAACTTAGGTAGAATAAAGCCAGTTTGTGCAAGGGCCTCCAAATTGCCTCTTTTTCCTGCCAGTATAAGTACGGACTGTGTGACGTGCCTACTTGGATGCGGTCACTCATATAATCCTCCACCATTCTTTCAATGGTGAGAGAATCATATGCAGTGACAGTAGACGACATGTCCGTAATCGTTGTCAGGTCCTTCAGTCCGGACCAGATGTCAGCATCAGCAGTCGCTCCAGACTGCCCTGCATCACCGCCAGCGGGTGGGCTCGGAATTCTGAGCCTTTTCCTCGCACCCCCAGTTGCGGGAGAATGTGAAGGAGGAGATGTTGACAGGTCGCGTTCCGCTTGACTTGACAATTTTCTCACCAGCAGGTCTTTCAACCCCAGCAGACTTGTGTCTGCCGGAAAGAGAGATCCAAGGTAGGCTTTAAATCTAGGATCGAGCACGGTGGCCAAAATGTAGTGCTCTGATTTCAACAGATTGACCACCCGTGAATCCTTGTTAAGCGAATTAAGGGCTCCATCCACAAGTCCCACATGCCTAGCGGAATCGCTCCGTGTTAGCTCCTCCTTCAATGTCTCCAGCTTCTTCTGCAAAAGCCTGATGAGGGGAATGACCTGACTCAGGCTGGCAGTGTCTGAACTGACTTCACGTGTGGCAAGTTCAAAGGGCATCAGAACCTTGCACAACGTTGAAATCATTCTCCACTGCGCTTGAGACAGGTGCATTCCACCTCCTATATCGTTCTCAATTGTATAGGCTTGAATGGCCTTTTGCTGCTCCTCCAACCTCTGAAGCATATAGAGGGTTGAATTCCACCTAGTTACCACTTCTTGCTTCAGATGATGGCAGGGCAGGTTCAGTAGTTTTTGGTGGTGCTCCAGTCTTCTGTACGTGGTGCCTGTACGCCGAAAGTGTCCCGCAATTCTTCTGGCCACCGACAGCATCTCTTGCACGCCCCTGTCGTTTTTTAAAAAATTCTGCACCACCAAATTCAAGGTATGTGCAAAACATGGGACGTGCTGGAATTTGCCCATATTTAATGCACACACAATATTGCTGGCGTTGTCCGATGCCACAAATCCACAGGAGAGTCCAATTGGGGTAAGCCATTCCGCGATGATCTTCCTCAGTTGCCGTAAGAGGTTTTCAGCTGTGTGCGTATTCTGGAAAGCGGTGATACAAAGCGTAGCCTGCCTAGGAAAGAGTTGGCGTTTGCGAGATGCTGCTACTGGTGCCGCCGCTGCTGTTCTTGCGGCGGGAGTCCATACATCTACCCAGTGGGCTGTCACAGTCATATAGTCCTGACCCTGCCCTGCTCCACTTGTCCACATGTCCGTGGTTAAGTGGACATTGGGTACAGCTGCATTTTTTAGGACACTGGTGACTCTTTTTCTGAGGTCTGTGTAAATTTTCGGTATCGCCTGCCTAGAGAAATGGAACCTAGATGGTATTTGGTACCGGGGACACAGTACCTCCAACAAGTCTCTAGTTGGCTCTGCAGTAATGATGGATACCGGAACCACGGTTCTCACCACCCAGGATGCCAAGGCCTCAGTTATCCGCTTTGCAGTAGGATGACTGCTGTGATATTTCATCTTCCTCGCAAAGGACTGTTGGACAGTCAATTGCTTGGTGGAAGTAGTAAAAGTGGTCTTACGACTTCCCCTCTGGGATGACCATCGACTCCCAGCAGCAACAACAGCAGCGGCGGGAGTCCATACATCTACCCAGTGGGCTGTCACAGTCATATAGTCCTGACCCTGCCCTGCTCCACTTGTCCACATGTCCGTGGTTAAGTGGACATTGGGTACAGCTGCATTTTTTAGGACACTGGTGAGTCTTTTTCTGAGGTCTGTGTACATTTTCGGTATCGCCTGCCTAGAGAAGTGGAACCTAGATGGTATTTGGTAACGGGGGCACACTACCTCAAGAAATTGTGTAGTTCCCTGTGAACTAACGGCGGATACCGGACGCACGTCTAACACCAACATAGTTGTCAAGGCCTCAGTTATCCGCTTTGCAGCAGGATGACTGCTGTGATATTTCATCTTCCTCGCAAAGGACTGTTGGACAGTCAATTGCTTACTGGAAGTAGTACAAGTGGTCTTCCGACTTCCCCTCTGGGATGACCATCGACTCCCAGCAGCAACAACAGCAGCGCCAGCAGCAGTAGGCGTTACACGCAAGGATGCATCGGAGGAATCCCAGGCAGGAGAGGACTCGTCAGACTTGCCAGTGACATGGCCTGCAGGACTATTGGCATTCCTGGGGAAGGAGGAAATTGACACTGAGGGAGTTGGTGGGGTGGTTTGCGTGAGCTTGGTTACAAGAGGAAGGGATTTACTGGTCAGTGGACTGCTTCCGCTGTCGCCCAAAGTTTTTGAACTTGTCACTGACTTATTATGAATGCGCTGCAGGTGACGTATAAGGGAGGATGTTCCGAGGTGGTTAACGTCCTTACCCCTACTTATTACAGCTTGACAAAGGGAACACACGGCTTGACAAATGTTGTCCGCATTTCTGGTGAAATACTTCCACACCAAAGAGCTGATTTTTTTGGTATTTTCACCAGGCATGTCAACGGCCATATTCCTCCCACGGACAACAGGTGTCTCCCCGGGTGCCTGACTTAAACAAACCACCTCACCATCAGAATCCTCCTGGTCAATTTCCTCCCCAGCGCCAGCAACACCCATATCCTCCTCATCCTGGTGTACTTCAACACTGACATCTTCAATCTGACTATCAGGAACTGGACTGCGGGTGCTCCTTCCAGCACTTGCAGGGGGCGTGCAAATGGTGGAAGGCGCATGCTCTTCACGTCCAGTGTTGGGAAGGTCAGGCATCGCAACCGACACAATTGGACTCTCCTTGAGGATTTGGGATTTCGAAGAACGCACAGTTCTTTGCGGTGCTTTTGCCAGCTTGAGTCTTTTCAGTTTTCTAGCGAGAGGCTGAGTGCTTCCATCCTCATGTGAAGCTGAACCACTAGCCATGAACATAGGCCAGGGCCTCAGCCGTTCCTTGCCACTCCGTGTGGTAAATGGCATATTGGCAAGTTTACGCTTCTCCTCCGACAATTTTATTTTAGGTTTTGGAGTCCTTTTTTTACTGATATTTGGTGTTTTGGATTTGACATGCTCTGTACTATGACATTGGGCATCGGCCTTGGCAGACGACGTTGCTGGCATTTCATCGTCTCGGCCATGACTAGTGGCAGCAGCTTCAGCACGAGGTGGAAGTGGATCTTGATCTTTCCCTAATTTTGGAACCTCAACATTTTTGTTCTCCATATTTTAATAGGCACAACTAAAAGGCACCTCAGGTAAACAATGGAGATGGATGGATACTAGTATACTTATGGATGGACTGCCGAGTGCCGACACAGAGGTAGCTACAGCCGTGGACTACCGTACTGTGTCTGCTGCTAATATAGACTGGATGATAATGAGATGAAATCAATATATATATATGTATGTATATATAATATCACTAGTACTGCAGCCGGACAGGTAGATAATATATTTATTAGGTAATGATGACTGATGACGGACCTGCTGGACACTGTCAGCTCAGCAGCACCGCAGACTGCTACAGTAAGCTACTATACTATAGTAGTATGTACAAAGAAGAAAGAAAAAAAAAAACCACGGGTAGGTGGTATACAATTATGGATGGACTGCCGAGTGCCGACACAGAGGTAGCTACAGCCGTGGACTAACGTACTGTGTCTGCTGCTAATATAGACTGGATGATTGATAATGAGATGAAATCAATATATATATGTATGTATATATAATATCACTAGTACTGCAGCCGGACAGGTAGATAATATATTTAATAGGTAATGATGACTGATGACGGACCTGCTGGACACTGTCAGGTCAGCACAGCACCGCAGACTGCTACAGTAAGCTACTATACTATAGTAGTATGTACAAAGAAGAAAGAAAAAAAAAACCACGGGTAGGTGGTATACAATTATGGATGGACTGCTGAGTGCCGACACAGAGGTAGCTACAGCCGTGGACTAACGTACTGTGTCTGCTGCTAATATAGACTGGATGATTGATAATGAGATGAAATCAATATATATATGTATGTATATATAATATCACTAGTACTGCAGTCGGACAGGTAGATAATATATTTATTAGGTAATGATGACTGATGACGGACCTGCTGGACACTGTCTGCTCAGCAGCACCGCAGACTGCTACAGTAAGCTACTATACTCTATAGTAGTATGTACAAAGAAGAAAGAAAAAAAAAAACCACGGGTAGGTGGTATACAATTATGGATGGACTGCCGAGTGCCGACACAGAGGTAGCTACAGCCGTGGACTAACGTACTGTGTCTGCTGCTAATATAGACTGGATGATTGATAATGAGATGAAATCAATATATATATGTATGTATATATAATATCACTAGTACTGCAGCCGGACAGGTAGATAATATATTTATTAGGTAATGATGACTGATGACGGACCTGCTGGACACTGTCAGCTCAGCAGCACCGCAGACTGCTACAGTAAGCTACTATACTCTATAGTAGTATGTACAAAGAAGAAAGAAAAGAAAAAAACCACGGGTAGGTGGTATACAATTATGGATGGACTGCCGAGTGCCGACACAGAGGTAGCTACAGCCGTGGACTAACGTACTGTGTCTGCTGCTAATATAGAGTCTAGACTGGATGATAAATTATTGATAATGAGATGAAATCAATATAATATCACTAGTACTGCAGCCGGACAGGTACTATATATATTTATTATGTAATGACTGATGACGGACCTGCTGGACACTGTCAGGTCAGCACAGCACCGCAGACTGCTACAGTAAGCTACTATAGTAGTATGTATAAAGAAGAATGAAAAAAAAAAAAACCACGGGTAGGTGGTATACAATATTATATATATATATATATTATATACAAATATATATATATATATATATATATATATATATTAAACTGGTGGTGATTGATTATTAAACTGGTGGTCACTTCAGGTCACGTTGCAACTTGCAACTAGTACTCCGAGGCCTAAGCAGACAATCACAAAATATATTATTATACTGGTGGTCAGTGTGGTCACAACAATGGCAGTGTGGCACTGACTCTGGCAGCAAAAGTGTGCACTGTACGTTATATGTACTCCTGAGTCCTGCTCTCAGACTCTAACTGCTCCCCACTGTCAGTGTCTCCCCCACAAGTCAGATAATACACTTACAGTCACACTATCTAATCTATAAATATCACTTCAGCAAGTAGTATAGTAGTATACAGTATAGTAGTACTCCTCCTAATAATGCTCCCCAAAATACTGTGTCTCTCTCTTGACAATGCTAAATTCCTTGTCGTATAAACAACCCTTTATGAAGCTAAGAACACTGTACGCTGTTTACTTAAGAAGTACCGTAATGGTACGCTATTGGCGTAGCGATCGCTCAGCCGTAGGCGAGACGCTCAAGCGTCACGTTCGCTCACGGCCCAGTGATCACAGGACACGTTATTGGCTATGTCTAGGGGAATGATTCGCTGTAGCGTAGCGTACGCTCGAGACCACGAGGAGGTCACCAGCGATGCAGACGCTCACAACACTATACCTTTATGTTAAAACCTTATACCATTGAAATACACTGAATACCTTAATGTGAGTGCAGGGTGTAAGTGCAACCTTGTGTAACCTGACTAACTACAAAGCTGCTTGAGCGTCACCGACGCTCAAGTGAACACTTAACACTATATGAAATACACAGATACTGGTTTAGGTTCCAAAGCCTATTAACTGTATTATATCTAATATACTTGTAAAAGGGGATAACAGTACAAATGATACACTACAATATAACAGAGACTTCCTAACCACAGAACTAAACAATAAATACAAAAAGACAATACTACTCTGACCTAAATGAAATACAATACAATACTATAATACTATGGGAGATATAAGAGAAAAGAGGAGAGAGAGAGAGAGAGAGAGAGATGGAGAGAAATTGGCTCACAGAAAGACAATGATTACGGAGAGAAACTTACGCACAAAGGGTATGATCGCCTGCGCCTCGATATCCAGCTCCCGGCTATCAGCAGATAACCGTTGATGAGAGAGTGAGAGCTGGATGTGGTCGGCCTGCCTATTTATGCCCCACACACAATGCAATCTCCTGGTCCTACAATCCCATTGTCCATTGGCCGAAGGAATTCGGCCCTGCATCATAACAAAAGGTCATAGGGTGATTCATACAGGTGGGCTGTGACGATTTCCAACAGCTCAGGTGGGTGGGAAACTGGGTTTCCCGCCGCATACCTGAGTATGTGTAAATAATAGAAATGGACATAAACTTCTTATGTCCATAACTATTCGCACGAGCGATTAATACGCTCCAAACCAACACCGGAATATTGCTAATTAAATACTCTTCCGATGGGTACCAAACACTGCTGTATGATTCCTGTTAGACCCTTCGTACGATATAAAGAGGGATTCCTCAGCTCTGGGACATTGTATTTTAACCAAACTTTCAGAATCTATCAAAGGGACCATGATCTATAAACTACATTAATTGTGAAAATATGTAACGAATGAGTCGCACGCTACGACCACATAAACTCTACCGTAAATGCGCATACCGCGCCTGCGAGTGCACGCTATTGCGGGTATGCGCCTCCACGGGAGAGCGTACGCACGCGCAGCGCGGACCAGTGTGCGGTGCAAATATGGCAACGTGCATTGAGACATTTTTCTGACTTTGACAGTCCACCCTTTGGCAGTCAATAATAACTGCCACAAAACATTTAAGGAGAAAAATGTAAGTCAGGGGTTAATTGATTTCCATGGTTGGGTAGGGGAGAAGAGTGGATTAGGTGTGAAGAGGGTATGACCTAGTGAGAAAGTAGAAGCATGTGTGTATGAGTCCATGTTTGGAGGGTCATGTATCATCGTGCCGTACGTGTGGTAAATCAAGCTTCGAGGTATTGCGAAGTATACATTTGAATTCCTTCTTATCCTGTGGTACAGGTCTGTGGATGGGCTGTCAAACTCTACCGAGCTCATTTCGGCTGTGGTTGTAACAAAATGGGGATGCACATTTTAGTTGATGATACATGAATGGGGGAGGTATGTGGTTGCTGCTATCTGTGCCTGTATTCCCTATCGTCTATGTGTGTCGTTACCTGGGGGTTGTAGAGATGAAGATAAAGAACACTTACGAAAAATGCAATGATATTCTATGTCAGGGAAATGTACATCTGTCGTCGAAGTTGTTTTCGGTATCTGTTGAGAGTCGTCTTCTTTGCGCTGTATTGCTCCTTGGGCATGAGCAAATAGCTTTGTCTGAGCCATCAGATTTACAAAAAATGTTGGGCTAGCGTGAGTTTAAAAATACTAGGGAAACTGGGGATCCATGGCAAAGTTCATCAAGTGTCCATATTTAAAGTTGTCAAATCTTCTTCTTTGGTCAATCCGTTGTCTGTATACATCTCGTCTCGTCAGCTTCCTCGTCCAAGGGGGTCTTTGTATCTTGGAGAAAAGCAGAAAAACAGGTGAAAGAAACGGACCGTATAATCGCATTTTCATCACATTCTGGTTTCTATCATTGGGTCATAAATCAAATCCAGGTTAATTACGGTTTCCTCACTCCTCAAGCTCATCACTTTTGTACTTTGTTTGCACCTCATTAAAGCCTGCCCGCATCTAAATATCAATCCAATCGATATAACGACACCCAGGATACATAGTAGAAACTTTCCAACATCCATTATGACTCCTTGAGCCCAGTCTCCTAAACCGGAGAACCAATTTTGCGGGTTCAACCATGACACCCAACTAGTCAGCTCATTACCTACAGCAGCAAGGGTGAGATTGTGTTTTCGACGAAATTCCCACTTTAATTGCAGAATATCGTCCATCTTTTGGTCTATGACCTCTACCGGATCCTCGGTGCTATTTGTGATATACGTGCAACACTTTATGCCGTACTGTGTTGCCAATGTAACACAATATCCGCCTGTTACTGCTGTAAGATAATTAAGAACCATCCTATGCTGAACTAGTTCTGTTTTATAAGCTTGAAGTTCTCTTCCAGTGTATCTAAACGTGTCATCATACATTTCAGTGATATTATCTAACAAATTGGCGAGTGCGGAAATGTATCTATAATTCATCACACCTCGAGCGGTGCGAGTGAAATCTAACGCTACCAGAACCTGAATCCCGGTGGATTCATGGATAAGATCAGAGGCCGGATGCTCTAACCTTTCTGACAGTTGTCTTTTAACTCGGTGCTCGTAGTGAGTGTGAGTATAAGGAGCTTGGGCACCACGGTGTATGTCCTTCATTTTGTCATGTGTAACAGTCATCACTTCAGGCAATACTTTTCCAATATAACACAATCCTTCAGAGTTTGGGGCAAGCCACTTGTACGCCTTTCTCCCGCATATGAAATATGCATCATCGGGGAGAACATATGGGACGGCTTCAGCTAACAATCCATCACAATTTCTTCTATCGGATCGTTTTCTGATACTCGCCTTTGCTTGTTGGTTTGGTTGATCTTGGAAAACTACGCCTCCATCATCATAATCGGAACCCATTCCAGAACCTCTCTCGACCTCTATGGTACTCTCGCCGGAACAGACTGCTCTGGTCAACATCATGGTTAACATCAAAATCCGGATCACAGTCTCTTGGGGCAAGTCCATCTTTGAGGAGGAAATGGAGAAGAATGAGAAGGGGGAAAAAGAAATTTTAAGGGAGAGGGGATGGGAAGTGGAGAAAACAATAAAAGGGAGAGGGGAGTCGACAGCTGCTTTCGATCTTCAAGGCTCAGGAGCCGCCTCAGTCCTCCTGGAACAGACACTCCAGTGATACAACCTCTACCGTCTGTTCCTTGTCACGGGACTTCTCGGGATCAGCAACCTTCTTGCAGTGGGATGAATGGACCCAAGTCTCTCTCTCAGCAACCTTCAATGCTGTGGTGCTGGTCAATAAGACCTGGTATGGTCCTTCCCATCTATCAATAAGACAACCTGAGCGTAGAAAATTTCGTATCATTACATAATCCCCAGGTTCAATGTCATGACAATTACTATCTGGTAAATCAGGAATCACCAACTTCAGATTATCATTTTGATTCCTCAACTGTTTACTCATGTTAATCAAGTACTTTACAGTTACTTCATTGTTACATTTCAAATCATCCTGAGGGTTAATCATGACATGCGGTTGTCGACCAAACAAGATTTCAAAAGGAGACAGATTAAGAGGGGACCTGGGAGTGGTTCTGATGCTATACAAAACAATGGGTAAAGCTTCTGGCCACGTCAATCCTGTCTTTGCCATTACTTTACTCAATTTATTTTTAATAGTGCTGTTCACTCTTTCGACCTTCGCACTCGCCTGTGGACGGTACGGAGTGTGCAGCTTGCTATCAATTCCCATCAACTTACACATTCCTTGAAAGACATCACCTGTAAAATGGGTACCCCTATCACTTTCAATGATTCTAGGGATACCATATCTACATACAAATTCCTGCACAATTTTCTTAGCTGTAAACATAGCGGTATTTGTAGCTGCTGGAAAAGCTTCGACCCAATTCGAGAAAACATCTATACAAACAAGTACATATTTCAAATTTCTACATGGGGGTAATTGAATGAAGTCAATTTGTATTACTTGGAAAGGGCCGCCGGCAGGTGTCTACAAGAAAGTTTAAAGTTTTACCAGCCACATTGATTGCAATCTCTGGTTCGCTTCCGAGACTGGCAATCAACTTAACTGGCTGCAGATTACAGGTATGGCCACACCCCTATTGAGTATGCTGACCTCCCTGAATCCCATTGGCAGCAACTACTTGTGGGGGAGTTAGCTGGGAACTACCAGAGGCATGCCAATCTCTGTTCGGGGGGTATCTTTTTGTTTCCCCTGTATGTGGCTCAAAACTCCGCCTCTGTGGACCCTGCTCCCAATGTCGTGTGTTGTGTTGTTGTCTAGGGGGTTGAAAAGATCTTTGTACATTCTTTGTTCTACATTCTCGTGCAAAGTGTCCCGGTCTGTTACAAGAAAAACATGTTATTACACTTGCCTTACCCACAGGATTCGGTGGTACATACGCAGGCTGCCTTGTGGTCAGCGCCTGTATACTTACGGACATCAACTTATCACTTTGCGATTCCCTGTGCCTAGTGATGTTTCTGTCGTGATCAATAGCAGCCTCTCTCAATGTGGACACTGACAGACCTCGCCAGCATGGTTGCGTGGTCTGTACCCTAGCTTTTAATGTTTCTTTCAAACCATCCATCAGTACAGATACTGCTACTTCTCGATGGTTTGGGTTGGTCTTAATGTCTTCTATACCAGTGTACTTTGCCATTTCTAATAGTGCCCGGTGAAAATATTCTGTTGCCGTTTCGGACTCCTTTTGCTTAATGGAAAATATTTTATTCCATTTAACAACGGCTGGGAAATACTCTTTTAGCTGTAAATTTATCCTTTTTACATTATCCTTGTTGTACACGTCTGTAAGCGGTACATCTTTATCCAATGCACAGTCAGCTAAAAATTGAGTTGCGTCAACATTGGAAGGTAAACAAGCTCTTAGCAGTATCTGCCAATCCTTGTTGTTGGGTTCTACAGTGTTACCTAAATCCCTGATGTATTTTTGGCTAGCAACTAAATCCTTCCTGGGGTCAGGAAATTCGGACACTATTGTTCTTAATTCCATTCGGGAAAATGGAGTGTACATGGCAATGTTCCTTATGGGAGTGGCTCCAGACACATCTGTTTTTCCATTGGGAACTGCTATTACCCTTACAGGAGCAATTCTAACAGCCTCTTCCTGTGTAGATTCTACAGCTTGTTGTGGTACAATTGTTTCAGTGTAGTGCATGGTGCCGTACTTACCCGTTGACACGACCTCACCTATCCCTCCGCTAGGGGCTTTCACTAATCTCGTGGGTGTCGCTGTGCCTACTGTGGTCTCTGCTATGGTGGCTGCAAGAGAGAGAGCTGAAATTGTTGCTGAATCTTCTTCTTGATCACACTCCTGAGGAAGGTTCAAAACAGGGTACAACTTGCACGGGTTAATACTTGCATGAGTTATTTGGTTAACATCATTAACATTTACAGTGTTACTAAGAGTTTGTGTTTTACAACCCAGTGCGTTTCTCTCCGCAATCAACTTCTCTCCTGCAATGTATGGTGGAGGAGGAGCTGTGGCAATCAACTTCCTGACTGCCCCAGATCCTGCCGCCAGAGCCAAACCTCTCTGTATCTCACCTTCCTGGTGCCATAACTGTAAGTAATCATGATGCTGAATTCGTCTCTTTGTTGATTTTACGAGACATATCCTCCTCCTTAAATTTTGTAACACTTCTGGACTGAAGCTACCTATTCTTGGGAATTTGTCCCTGTCTTGTACAGTCATTCTCTCCCATTCATCACATAAAACCTCTGTGTGACTACCGTATTTTTCACACATTACATATCGTGCCGACCCAACTGGTCGGTTCTCTGAATCAACCCGAACCGAGGTTGATCGCCCCCTACCGGAACAAATGGCCCCCATAATCTGCAGGCGTTGCTTATTCCTCCTTGGATCTTTATCTCAAGGTTTTCAGCGAACCCTTACAAACAAACCAAGATGTCCTTGGGCAGGCCGGCGGTGGTGGTTTATCAAGTACCCCACTTACTTCTCGCCCACGTTGGCCAGTACTGCAATCACTGTAACCAGAGCTGCTGTACCCAACCCAGGGCCCCTGTGAACCTTTATTTACTGGGGCGCGTTCCCCAGCAAGTATCGGTTGTTGGATAGTTCCTGAGTGACCAGCGAACTTCCCTTCCAAAAATAAAAAATTACACAAATCACGTCAGAATGTGCAAATAGCGTTTGTGACCACTTTACTCTAATGGTATTAGGTCAGATTACTAACTACTGCACACAATTACGTGCGGTCCAATCGTTCAGTACACGAGCACTACTTGTCATGTACTGAAAGACCAATGGAATCGATGTTTCCGGCCGCGATTCCTTCAGCAAGAGCTTATGGCCTATATGGGTTCTGCACCAACACCCCAGGCGTTGTGCCACTGGACTTTTATAGTGGACCTCTTTGTCTATTTTACCTGTTACCTTATGACCTCCTGGTCTGTTACCTTATGACCTCCTGGTCTTGTTCCTTATGACCTCCTGGTCTTGTTACCTTATGACCTCCTGGTCTTGTTACCTTATGGTCCGCTATACTCTAATGCTCAAATATTATTTAACCAGGGATGCCTCCCTAGCCACCGTATATGTCACTTACACGTATGTCCCTTGACGAGTACCCGGCTTTCCTTTTGGTTCCACCTTAAAGTTGTATAAACTTTTGTATACAAAACACACTCACTCAACACATGTACACTTTTGTTTCTATATCTATTTCTGCGCAGAAATTGTCTTTAGGCCAAAAGTGTTACCAATTAGGAGCAGGATCTGTTAAACTAAATTTCAGATTTTTCCAAAAATAGATTTGCGTTATTTACCGCGTCGCGTTATCTACCGCTGTGCGTTAATTATCGCCTTTGCGTTACTTCACTTTATCACAGCTTGAGCTACGTGGGCGTAACCGGACGCTACGTTGCGTAATGAACGCTGCGTGCGTCTGCCTTTTGGATTGCGTACGCTAGCCTTTGTTAGCGACACGTGTACGCAATGCAAAGGATCCACCGTAACACAATATATACTTTTATCAATGTAAATGATCCCTGATCATCTACCGCAATCCACACTGACTGCCTTATCTCCCAGGCAGATCGTGTGTTGTTCTATACTTTAACTATTACCTTTACTATGAAATAACAGCAAATCTCTTTTTAGCACTTTCTATCAACTATAAAATTGGCAAACAGGAATAGTGATATACGAAAATGAAACAGAAATTGCAGATATATGCGTGCGTACGCAAGACAAGAGAAAAATAAACAGTTTTAAAAAGACACAAGCGTTTTGTTCTTACTTCCGGTTACCGGATTCCTTCAGCACTCTTTATCTAAGCGAAGCAGACGCTTATCCCGCCAGCACTATGAGACAATCTCCCACCCTTTGCTGGGGGATAATGTCTGCTGATCTACCTAGTGCAGATGTGAGAAGTATAGGACGAGTCCCCAATTGACAATGCTAAATTCCTTGTCGTATAAACAACCCTTTATGAAGCTAAGAACACTGTACGCTGTTTACTTAAGAAGTACCGTAATGGTACGCTATTGGCGTAGCGATCGCTCAGCCGTAGGCGAGACGCTCAAGCGTCACGTTCGCTCACGGCCCAGTGATCACAGGACACGTTATTGGCTATGTCTAGGGGAATGATTCGCTGTAGCGTAGCGTACGCTCGAGACCACGAGGAGGTCACCAGCGATGCAGACGCTCACAACACTATACCTTTATGTTAAAACCTTATACCATTGAAATACACTGAATACCTTAATGTGAGTGCAGGGTGTAAGTGCAACCTTGTGTAACCTGACTAACTACAAAGCTGCTTGAGCGTCACCGACGCTCAAGTGAACACTTAACACTATATGAAATACACAGATACTGGTTTAGGTTCCAAAGCCTATTAACTGTATTATATCTAATATACTTGTAAAAGGGGATAACAGTACAAATGATACACTACAATATAACAGAGACTTCCTAACCACAGAACTAAACAATAAATACAAAAAGACAATACTACTCTGACCTAAATGAAATACAATACAATACTATAATACTATGGGAGATATAAGAGAAAAGAGAAGAGAGAGAGAGAGAGAGAGAGATGGAGAGAAATTGGCTCACAGAAAGACAATGATTACGGAGAGAAACTTACGCACAAAGGGTATGATCGCCTGCGCCTCGATATCCAGCTCCCGGCTATCAGCAGATAACCGTTGATGAGAGAGTGAGAGCTGGATGTGGTCGGCCTGCCTATTTATGCCCCACACACAATGCAATCTCCTGGTCCTACAATCCCATTGTCCATTGGCCGAAGGAATTCGGCCCTGCATCATAACAAAAGGTCATAGGGTGATTCATACAGGTGGGCTGTGACGATTTCCAACAGCTCAGGTGGGTGGGAAACTGGGTTTCCCGCCGCATACCTGAGTATGTGTAAATAATAGAAATGGACATAAACTTCTTATGTCCATAACTATTCGCACGAGCGATTAATACGCTCCAAACCAACACCGGAATATTGCTAATTAAATACTCTTCCGATGGGTACCAAACACTGCTGTATGATTCCTGTTAGACCCTTCGTACGATATAAAGAGGGATTCCTCAGCTCTGGGACATTGTATTTTAACCAAACTTTCAGAATCTATCAAAGGGACCATGATCTATAAACTACATTAATTGTGAAAATATGTAACGAATGAGTCGCACGCTACGACCACATAAACTCTACCGTAAATGCGCATACCGCGCCTGCGAGTGCACGCTATTGCGGGTATGCGCCTCCACGGGAGAGCGTACGCACGCGCAGCGCGGACCAGTGTGCGGTGCAAATATGGCAACGTGCATTGAGACATTTTTCTGACTTTGACACTCTTCTCTAAACGGAGAGGACGCCAGCCACGTCCTCTCCCTATGACTCTCAATGCACGTGTGAAAATGGCGGCGACGCGCGGCTCCTTATATAGAATCCGAGTCTCGCGATAGAATCCGAGCCTCGCGAGAATCCGACAGCGTGATGATGACGTTCGGGCGCGCTCGGGTTAGCCGAGCAAGGCGGAAAGATCCGAGCCTGCTCGGACCCGTGTAAAAAAACCTGAAGTTCGGGCGGGTTCGGATTCAGAGGAACCGAACCCGCTCATCTCTAGTTAGAAGGATCACATACACCGGGTAACAACCTTCTCCCCAGGTTCCCAGGTACAGAGGCAGGTGAGAAGGATCACATGCACCGGGTAACAACCTTCTCCCCAGGTTCTCAGGTACAGAGGCAGGTGAGAAGGATCACATACACCGGGTAACAACCTTTTCCCCAGGTTCCCAGGTACAGAGGCAGGTGAGAAGGATCACATACACCGGGTAACAACCTTCTCCCCAGGTTCCCAGGTACAGAGGCAGGTGAGAAGGATCACATACACCGGGTAATAACCTTCTCCCCAGGTTCCCAGGTACAGAGGCAGGTGAGAAGGATCACATACACCGGGTAACAACCTTCTCCCCAGGTTCTCAGGTACAGAGGCAGGTGAGAAGGATCACATACACCGGGTAACAACCTTCTCCCCAGCTTCTCAGGTACAGAGGCAGGTTAGAAGGATCACATACACCGGGTAACAACCTTCTCCCCAGGTTCCCAGGTACAGAGGCAGGTGAGAAGGATCACATACACCGGGTAACAACCTTCTCCCCAGGTTCTCAGTTACAGAAGCAGGTGAGAAGGATCACATACACCGGGTAACAACCTTCTCCCCAGGTTCCAAGGTACAGAGGGAGGTGAGAAGGATCACATACACCGGGTAACAACCTTCTCTCCAGGTTCTCAGGTACAGAGGCAGGTGAGAAGGATCACATACACCGGGTAACAACCTTCTCCCCAGGTTCCCAGGTACAGAGGCAGGTGAGAAGGATCACATACACCGGGTAACAACCTTCTCTCCAGGTTCCCAGGTACAGAGGCAGGTGAGAAGGATCACATACACCGGGTAACAACCTTCTCTCCAGGTTCTCAGGTACAGAGGCAGGTGAGAAGGATCACATACACCGGGTAACAACCTTCTCCCCAGGTTCCCAGGTACAGAGGCAGGTGAGAAGGATCACATACACCGGGTAACAACCTTCTCCCCAGGTTCCCAGGTACAGAGGCAGGTGAGAAGGATCACATACACCGGGTAACAACCTTCTCCCCAGGTTCTCAGGTACAGAGGCAGGTGAGAAGGATCACATACACCGGGTAACAACCTTCTCCCCAGGTTCTCAGGTACAGAGGCAGGTTAGAAGGATCACATACACCGGGTAACAACCTTCTCCCCAGGTTCCCAGGTACAGAGGCAGGTGAGAAGGATCACATACACCGGGTAACTACCTCTCCAGGATCCCAGGTACAGAGGCAGGTGAGAAGGATCACATACACCGGGTAAAAACCTTCTCTCCAGGTTCCCAGGTACAGAGGCAGGTGAGAAGGATCACATACACCGGGTAACAACCTTCTCTCCAGGTTCTCAGGTACAGAGGCAGGTGAGAAGGATCACATACACCGGGTAACAACCTTCTCCCCAGGTTCCCAGGTACAGAGGCAGGTGAAAAGGATCACATACACCGGGTAACAACCTCTCCAGGATCCCAGGTACAGAGGCAGGTGAGAAGGATCACATACACCGGGTAACAACCTTCTCTCCAGGTTCCCAGGTACAGAGGCAGGTGAGAAGGATCACATACACCGGGTAACAACCTTCTCTCCAGGTTCTCAGGTACAGAGGCAGGTGAGAAGGATCACATACACCGGGTAACAACCTTCTCCCCAGGTTCCCAGGTACAGAGGCAGGTGAGAAGGATCACATACATCGGGTAACAGCCTCTCCAGGATCCCAGGTACAGAGGCAGGTGAGAAGGATCACATACACCGGGTAACAACCTTCTCTCCAGGTTCCCAGGTACAGAGGCAGGTGAGAAGGATCACATACACCGGGTAACAACCTTCTCCCCAGGTTCCCAGGTACAGAGGCAGGTTAGAAGGATCACATACACCGGGTAACAACCTTCTCCCCAGGTTCCCAGGTACAGAGGCAGGTGAGAAGGATCACATACACCGGGTAACAACCTTCTCCCCAGGTTCCCAGGTACAGAGGCAGGTGAGAAGGATCACATACACCGGGTAACAACCTTCTCCCCAGGTTCCCAGGTACAGAGGCAGGTGAGAAGGATCACATACACCGGGTAACAACCTTCTCCCCAGGTTCTCAGGTACAGAGGCAGGTGAGAAGGATCACATACACCGGGTAACAACCTTCTCCCCAGGTTCCCAGGTACAGAGGCAGGTGAGAAGGATCACATACACCGGGTAACAACCTTCTCCCCAGGTTCCCAGGTACAGAGGCAGGTGAGAAGGATCACATACACCGGGTAACAACCTTCTCCCCAGGTTCCCAGGTACAGAGGCAGGTGAGAAGGATCACATACACCGGGTAACAACCTTCTCCCCAGGTTCCCAGGTACAGAGGCAGGTGAGAAGGATCACATACACCGGTAACAACCTTCTCCCCAGGTTCTCAGGTACAGAGGCAGGTGAGAAGGATCACATACACCGGGTAACAACCTTCTCCCCAGGTTCCCAGGTACAGAGGCAGGTGAGAAGGATCACATACACCGGGTAACAACCTTCTCCCTAGTTTCCCAGGTACAGAGGCAGGTGAGAAGGATCACATACACCGGGTAACAACCTTCTCCCCATGTTCCCAGGTACAGAGGCAGGTGAGAAGGATCACATACACCGGGTAACAACCTTCTCTCCAGGTTCCCAGGTACAGAGGCAGGTGAGAAGGATCACATACACCGGGTATCAACCTTCTCCCCAGGTTCCCAGGTACAGAGGCAGGTGAGAAGGATCACATAAACCGGGTAACAACCTTCTCCCCAGGTTCTCAGGTACAGAGTCAGGTGAGAAGGATCACATACACCGGGTAACAACCTCCCCAGGATCCCATGTACAGAGGCAGGTGAGAAGGATCACATACACTGGGTAACAACCTTCTCCCCAGGTTCCCAGGTACAGAGGCAGGTGAGAAGGATCACATGCACCAGGTAACAACCTTCTCTCCAGGTTCTCAGGTACAGAGGCAGGTGAGAAGGATCACATACACCAGGTAACAACCTTCTCCCCAGGTTCCCAGGTACAGAGGCAGGTGAGAAGGATCACATACACCGGGTAACAACCTTCTCTCCAGGTTCCCAGGTACAGAGGCAGGTGAGAAGGATCAAATACACCGGGTAACAACCTTCTCTCCAGGTTCCCAGGTACAGAGGCAGGTGAGAAGGATCACATACACCGGGTAACAAACTTCTCCCCAGGTTCCCAGGTACAGAGGCAGGTGAGAAGGATCACATACACCAGGTAACAACCTCCACAGGTTCTCAGGTACAGAGGCAGGTGAGAAGGATCACATACACCGGGTAACAACCTTCTCCCCAGGTTCCCTGGTACAGAGGCAGGTGAGAAGGATCACATACACCGGTAACAACCTTCTCCCCAGGTTCTCAGGTACAGAGGCAGGTGAGAAGGATCACATACACCGGGTAACAACCTTCTCCCCAGGTTCCCAGGTACAGAGGCAGGTGAGAAGGATCACATACACCGGGTAACAACCTTCTCCCTAGTTTCCCAGGTACAGAGGCAGGTGAGAAGGATCACATACACCGGGTAACAACCTTCTCCCCATGTTCCCAGGTACAGAGGCAGGTGAGAAGGATCACATACACCGGGTAACAACCTTCTCTCCAGGTTCCCAGGTACAGAGGCAGGTGAGAAGGATCACATACACCGGGTATCAACCTTCTCCCCAGGTTCCCAGGTACAGAGGCAGGTGAGAAGGATCACATAAACCGGGTAACAACCTTCTCCCCAGGTTCTCAGGTACAGAGTCAGGTGAGAAGGATCACATACACCGGGTAACAACCTCCCCAGGATCCCATGTACAGAGGCAGGTGAGAAGGATCACATACACTGGGTAACAACCTTCTCCCCAGGTTCCCAGGTACAGAGGCAGGTGAGAAGGATCACATGCACCAGGTAACAACCTTCTCTCCAGGTTCTCAGGTACAGAGGCAGGTGAGAAGGATCACATACACCAGGTAACAACCTTCTCCCCAGGTTCCCAGGTACAGAGGCAGGTGAGAAGGATCACATACACCGGGTAACAACCTTCTCCCCAGGTTCCCAGGTACAGAGGCAGGTTAGAAGGATCACATACACCGGGTAACAACCTTCTCCCCAGGTACCCAGGTACAGAGGCAGGTGAGAAGGATCACATACACCGGGTAACAACCTTCTCCCCAGGTTCCCAGGTACAGAGGCAGGTGAGAAGGATCACATACACCGGGTAACAACCTTCTCCCCAGGTTCCCAGGTACAGAGGCAGGTAAGAAGGATCACATACACCGGGTAACAACCTTCTCCCCAGGTTCTCAGGTACAGAGGCAGGTGAGAAGGATCACATACACCGGGTAACAACCTTCTCCCCAGGTTCCCAGGTACAGAGGCAGGTGAGAAGGATCACATACACCGGGTAACAACCTTCTCCCCAGGTTCCCAGGTACAGAGGCAGGTGAGAAGGATCACATACACCGGGTAACAACCTTCTCCCCAGGTTCCCAGGTACAGAGGCAGGTGAGAAGGATCACATACACCGGGTAACAACCTTCTCCCCAGGTTCCCAGGTACAGAGGCAGGTGAGAAGGATCACATACACCGGTAACAACCTTCTCCCCAGGTTCTCAGGTACAGAGGCAGGTGAGAAGGATCACATACACCGGGTAACAACCTTCTCCCCAGGTTCCCAGGTACAGAGGCAGGTGAGAAGGATCACATACACCGGAAAACAACCTTCTCCCCAGGTTCCCAGGTACAGAGGCAGGTGAGAAGGATCACATACACCGGGTAACAACCTTCTCCCCAGGTTCCCAGCAGAGGCAGGTGAGAAGGATCACATACACCGGGTAACAACCTCTCCAGGTTCCCAGGTACAGAGGCAGGTGAGAAGGATCACATACACCGGGTAACAACCTCCCCAGGTTCTCAGGTACAGAAGCAGGTGAGAAGGATCACATACCCCGGGTAACAACCTTCTCCCCAGGTTCCAAGGTACAGAGGCAGGTGAGAAGGATCACATACACCGGGTAACATCCTCTCCAGGTTCCCAGGTACAGAGGCAGGTGAGAAGGATCACATACACCGGGTAACAACCTCCCCAGGTTCTCAGGTACAGAAGCAGGTGAGAAGGATCACATACCCCGGGTAACAACCTTCTCCCCACGTTCCCAGGTACAGAGGCAGGTGAGAAGGATCACATACACCGGGTAACAACCTTCTCCGCAGGTTCCCAGGTACAGAGGCAGGTGAGAAGGATCACATACACCGGATAACAACCTTCTCCCCAGGTTCCCAGGTACAGAGGCAGGTGAGAAGGATTACATACACCGGGTAACAACCTTCTCCCCAGGTTCTCAGGTACAGAGGCAGGTAAGAAGGATCACATGCACCAGGTAACAACCTCCCCAGGTTCTCAGGTACAGAGGCAGGTGAGAAGGATCACATACACCGGGTAACAACCTCCCCAGGTTCCCAGGTACAGAGGCAGGTGAGAAGGATCACATACACCGGGTAACAACCTTCTCCCCAGGTTCTCAGGTACAGAGGCAGGTGAGAAGGATCACATACACCGGGTAACAACCTTCTCTCCAGGTTCTCAAGTACAGAGGCAGGTGAGAAGGATCACATACACCGGGTAACAACCTTCTCCCCAGGTTCCCAGGTACAGAGGCAGGTGAGAAGGATCACATACACCGGGTAACAACCTTCTCTCCAGGTTCCCAGGTACAGAGGCAGGTGAGAAGGATCACATACACTGGGTAACAACCTTCTCCCCAGGTTCCCAGGTACAGAGGCAGGTGAGAAGGATCACATACACCGGGTAACAACCTTCTCCCCAGGTTCCCAGGTACAGAGGCAGGTGAGAAGAATCACATACACCGGGTAACAACCTTCTCCCCAGGTTCTCAGGTACA
The DNA here is from genome assembly GCF_028390025.1 of Pseudophryne corroboree. Taxonomy (NCBI): domain Eukaryota; kingdom Metazoa; phylum Chordata; class Amphibia; order Anura; family Myobatrachidae; genus Pseudophryne; species Pseudophryne corroboree. Next base: position 251,338 of record NW_026970299.1, read on the forward strand.
GAGGCAGGTGAGAAGAATCACATACACCGGGTAACAACCTTCTCCCCAGGTTCCCAGGTACAGAGGCAGGTGAGAAGGATCACATACACCGGAAAACAACCTTCTCCCCAGGTTCCCAGGTACAGAGGCAGGTGAGAAGGATCACATACACCGGGTAACAACCTTCTCCCCAGGTTCCCAGGTACAGAGGCAGGTGAGAAGGATCACATACACCGGAAAACAACCTTCTCCCCAGGTACCCAGGTACAGAGGCAGGTGAGAAGGATCACATACACCGGATAACAACCTTCTCTCCAGGTTCCCAGGTACAGAGGCAGGTGAGAAGGATCACATACACCGGGTAACAACCTTCTCCCAAGGTTCCCAGGTACAGAGGCAGGTGAGAAGGATCACATACACCGGGTAACAACCTCTCCAGGTTCCCAGGTACAGAGGCAGGTGAGAAGGATCACATACACCGGGTAACAACCTCCCCAGGTTCCCAGGTACAGAAGCAGGTGAGAAGGATCACATACCCCGGGTAACAACCTTCTCCCCAGGTTCCCAGGTACAGAGGCAGGTGAGAAGGATCACATACACCGGGTAACAACCTCTCCAGGTTCCCAGGTACAGAGGCAGGTGAGAAGGATCACATACACCGGGTAACAACCTTCTCCCCACGTTCCCAGGTACAGAGGCAGGTGAGAAGGATCACATACACCGGGTAACAACCTTCTCCGCAGGTTCCCAGGTACAGAGGCAGGTGAGAAGGATCACATACACCGGATAACAACCTTCTCTCCTGGTTCCCAGGTACAGAGGCAGGTGAGAAGGATCACATACACCGGGTAACAACCTTCTCCCCAGGTTCTCAGGTACAGAGGCAGGTGAGAAGGATCACATGCACCAGGTAACAACCTCCCCAGGTTCTCAGGTACAGAGGCAGGTGAGAAGGATCACATACACCGGGTAACAACCTTCTCCCCAGGTTCTCAGGTACAGAGGCAGGTAAGAAGGATCACATGCACCAGGTAACAACCTCCCCAGGTTCTCAGGTACAGAGGCAGGTGAGAAGAATCACATACACCGGGTAACAACCTTCTCTCCAGGTTCCCAGGTAAAGAGGCAGGTGAGAAGGATCACATACACCGGGTAACAACCTTCTCCCCAGGTTCCCAGGTACAGAGGCAGGTGAGAAGGATCACATACACCCGGAAAACAACCTTCTCCCCAGGTTCCCAGGTACAGAGGCAGGTGAGAAGGATCACATACACCGGGTAACAACCTTCTCCCCAGGTTCCCAGGTACAGAGGCAGGTGAGAAGGATCACATACACCGGAAAACAACCTTCTCCCCAGGTTCCCAGGTACAGAGGCAGGTGAGAAGGATCACATACACCGGATAACAACCTTCTCTCCAGGTTCTCAGGTACAGAGGCAGGTGAGAAGGATCACATACACCGGGTAACAACCTTCTCCCCAGGTTCCCAGGTACAGAGGCAGGTGAGAAGGATCACATACACCGGGTAACAACCTCTCCAGGTTCCCAGGTACAGAGGCAGGTGAGAAGGATCACATACACCGGGTAACAACCTCCCCAGGCACCCAGGTACAGAAGCAGGTGAGAAGGATCACATACCCCGGGTAACAACCTTCTCCCCAGGTTCCAAGGTACAGAGGCAGGTGAGAAGGATCACATACACCGGGTAACAAACTCCCCAGGTTCCCAGGTACAGAGGCAGGTGAGAAGGATCACATACCCCGGGTAACAACCTTCTCCCCTGGTTCCAAGGTACAGAGGCAGGTGAGAAGGATCACATACACCGGGTAACAACCTTCTCCCCACGTTCCCAGGTACAGAGGCAGGTGAGAAGGATCACATACACCGGGTAACAACCTTCTCCGCAGGTTCCCAGGTACAGAGGCAGGTGAGAAGGATCACATACACCGGGTAACAACCTTCTCCCCAGGTTCCCAGGTACAGAGGCAGGTGAGAAGGATCACATACACCGGGTAACAACCTTCTCCCCAGGTTCTCAGGTACAGAGGCAGGTGAGAAGGATCACATACACCGGGTAACAACCTTTTCCCCAGGTTCCCAGGTACAGAGGCAGGTGAGAAGGATCACATACACCGGGTAACAACCTTCTCCCCAGGTTCCCAGGTACAGAGGCAGGTGAGAAGGATCACATACACCGGGTAATAACCTTCTCCCCAGGTTCCCAGGTACAGAGGCAGGTGAGAAGGATCACATACACCGGGTAACAACCTTCTCCCCAGGTTCTCAGGTACAGAGGCAGGTGAGAAGGATCACATACACCGGGTAACAACCTTCTCCCCAGCTTCTCAGGTACAGAGGCAGGTTAGAAGGATCACATACACCGGGTAACAACCTTCTCCCCTGGTTCCCAGGTACAGAGGCAGGTGAGAAGGATCACATACACCGGGTAACAACCTTCTCCCCAGGTTCTTAGTTACAGAGGCAGGTGAGAAGGATCACATACACCGGGTAACAACCTTCTCCCCAGGTTCCAAGGTACAGAGGGAGGTGAGAAGGATCACATACACCGGGTAACAACCTTCTCTCCAGGTTCTCAGGTACAGAGGCAGGTGAGAAGGATCACATACACCGGGTAACAACCTTCTCCCCAGGTTCCCAGGTACAGAGGCAGGTGAGAAGGAACACATACACCGGGTAACAACCTCTCCAGGATCCCAGGTACAGAGGCAGGTGAGAAGGATCACATACACCGGGTAACAACCTTCTCTCCAGGTTCCCAGGTACAGAGGCAGGTGAGAAGGATCACATACACCGGGTAACAACCTTCTCTCCAGGTTCTAAGGGACAGAGGCAGGTGAGAAGGATCACATACACCGGGTAACAACCTTCTCCCCAGGTTCCCAGGTACAGAGGCAGGTGAGAAGGATCACATACACCGGGTAACAACCTTCTCCCCAGGTTCCCAGGTACAGAGGCAGGTGAGAAGGATCACATACACCGGGTAACAACCTTCTCCCCAGGTTCTCAGGTACAGAGGCAGGTGAGAAGGATCACATACACCGGGTAACAACCTTCTCCCCAGGTTCTCAGGTACAGAGGCAGGTTAGAAGGATCACATACACCGGGTAACAACCTTCTCCCCAGGTTCCCAGGTACAGAGGCAGGTGAGAAGGATCACATACACCGGGTAACTACCTCTCCAGGATCCCAGGTACAGAGGCAGGTGAGAAGGATCACATACACCGGGTAAAAACCTTCTCTCCAGGTTCCCAGGTACAGAGGCAGGTGAGAAGGATCACATACACCGGGTAACAACCTTCTCTCCAGGTTCTCAGGTACAGAGGCAGGTGAGAAGGATCACATACACCGGGTAACAACCTTCTCCCCAGGTTCCCAGGTACAGAGGCAGGTGAAAAGGATCACATACACCGGGTAACAACCTCTCCAGGATCCCAGGTACAGAGGCAGGTGAGAAGGATCACATACACCGGGTAACAACCTTCTCTCCAGGTTCCCAGGTACAGAGGCAGGTGAGAAGGATCACATACACCGGGTAACAACCTTCTCTCCAGGTTCTCAGGTACAGAGGCAGGTGAGAAGGATCACATACACCGGGTAACAACCTTCTCCCCAGGTTCCCAGGTACAGAGGCAGGTGAGAAGGATCACATACATCGGGTAACAGCCTCTCCAGGATCCCAGGTACAGAGGCAGGTGAGAAGGATCACATACACCGGGTAACAACCTTCTCTCCAGGTTCCCAGGTACAGAGGCAGGTGAGAAGGATCACATACACCGGGTAACAACCTTCTCCCCAGGTTCCCAGGTACAGAGGCAGGTTAGAAGGATCACATACACCGGGTAACAACCTTCTCCCCAGGTTCCCAGGTACAGAGGCAGGTGAGAAGGATCACATACACCGGGTAACAACCTTCTCCCCAGGTTCCCAGGTACAGAGGCAGGTGAGAAGGATCACATACACCGGGTAACAACCTTCTCCCCAGGTTCCCAGGTACAGAGGCAGGTGAGAAGGATCACATACACCGGGTAACAACCTTCTCCCCAGGTTCTCAGGTACAGAGGCAGGTGAGAAGGATCACATACACCGGGTAACAACCTTCTCCCCAGGTTCCCAGGTACAGAGGCAGGTGAGAAGGATCACATACACCGGGTAACAACCTTCTCCCCAGGTTCCCAGGTACAGAGGCAGGTGAGAAGGATCACATACACCGGGTAACAACCTTCTCCCCAGGTTCCCAGGTACAGAGGCAGGTGAGAAGGATCACATACACCGGGTAACAACCTTCTCCCCAGGTTCCCAGGTACAGAGGCAGGTGAGAAGGATCACATACACCGGTAACAACCTTCTCCCCAGGTTCTCAGGTACAGAGGCAGGTGAGAAGGATCACATACACCGGGTAACAACCTTCTCCCCAGGTTCCCAGGTACAGAGGCAGGTGAGAAGGATCACATACACCGGGTAACAACCTTCTCCCTAGTTTCCCAGGTACAGAGGCAGGTGAGAAGGATCACATACACCGGGTAACAACCTTCTCCCCATGTTCCCAGGTACAGAGGCAGGTGAGAAGGATCACATACACCGGGTAACAACCTTCTCTCCAGGTTCCCAGGTACAGAGGCAGGTGAGAAGGATCACATACACCGGGTATCAACCTTCTCCCCAGGTTCCCAGGTACAGAGGCAGGTGAGAAGGATCACATAAACCGGGTAACAACCTTCTCCCCAGGTTCTCAGGTACAGAGTCAGGTGAGAAGGATCACATACACCGGGTAACAACCTCCCCAGGATCCCATGTACAGAGGCAGGTGAGAAGGATCACATACACTGGGTAACAACCTTCTCCCCAGGTTCCCAGGTACAGAGGCAGGTGAGAAGGATCACATGCACCAGGTAACAACCTTCTCTCCAGGTTCTCAGGTACAGAGGCAGGTGAGAAGGATCACATACACCAGGTAACAACCTTCTCCCCAGGTTCCCAGGTACAGAGGCAGGTGAGAAGGATCACATACACCGGGTAACAACCTTCTCTCCAGGTTCCCAGGTACAGAGGCAGGTGAGAAGGATCAAATACACCGGGTAACAACCTTCTCTCCAGGTTCCCAGGTACAGAGGCAGGTGAGAAGGATCACATACACCGGGTAACAAACTTCTCCCCAGGTTCCCAGGTACAGAGGCAGGTGAGAAGGATCACATACACCAGGTAACAACCTCCCCAGGTTCTCAGGTACAGAGGCAGGTGAGAAGGATCACATACACCGGGTAACAACCTTCTCCCCAGGTTCCCTGGTACAGAGGCAGGTGAGAAGGATCACATACACCGGTAACAACCTTCTCCCCAGGTTCTCAGGTACAGAGGCAGGTGAGAAGGATCACATACACCGGGTAACAACCTTCTCCCCAGGTTCCCAGGTACAGAGGCAGGTGAGAAGGATCACATACACCGGAAAACAACCTTCTCCCCAGGTACCCAGGTACAGAGGCAGGTGAGAAGGATCACATACACCGGATAACAACCTTCTCTCCAGGTTCCCAGGTACAGAGGCAGGTGAGAAGGATCACATACACCGGGTAACAACCTTCTCCCAAGGTTCCCAGGTACAGAGGCAGGTGAGAAGGATCACATACACCGGGTAACAACCTCCCCAGGTTCCCAGGTACAGAAGCAGGTGAGAAGGATCACATACCCCGGGTAACAACCTTCTCCCCAGGTTCCAAGGTACAGAGGCAGGTGAGAAGGATCACATACACCGGGTAACAACCTCTCCAGGTTCCCAGGTACAGAGGCAGGTGAGAAGGATCACATACACCGGGTAACAACCTTCTCCCCACGTTCCCAGGTACAGAGGCAGGTGAGAAGGATCACATACACCGGGTAACAACCTTCTCCGCAGGTTCCCAGGTACAGAGGCAGGTGAGAAGGATCACATACACCGGATAACAACCTTCTCTCCAGGTTCCCAGGTACAGAGGCAGGTGAGAAGGATCACATACACCGGGTAACAACCTTCTCCCCAGGTTCTCAGGTACAGAGGCAGGTGAGAAGGATCACATGCACCAGGTAACAACCTCCCCAGGTTCTCAGGTACAGAGGCAGGTGAGAAGGATCACATACACCGGGTAACAACCTTCTCCCCAGGTTCTCAGGTACAGAGGCAGGTAAGAAGGATCACATGCACCAGGTAACAACCTCCCCAGGTTCTCAGGTACAGAGGCAGGTGAGAAGAATCACATACACCGGGTAACAACCTTCTCTCCAGGTTCCCAGGTAAAGAGGCAGGTGAGAAGGATCACATACACCGGGTAACAACCTTCTCCCCAGGTTCCCAGGTACAGAGGCAGGTGAGAAGGATCACATACACCCGGAAAACAACCTTCTCCCCAGGTTCCCAGGTACAGAGGCAGGTGAGAAGGATCACATACACCGGGTAACAACCTTCTCCCCAGGTTCCCAGGTACAGAGGCAGGTGAGAAGGATCACATACACCGGAAAACAACCTTCTCCCCAGGTTCCCAGGTACAGAGGCAGGTGAGAAGGATCACATACACCGGATAACAACCTTCTCTCCAGGTTCTCAGGTACAGAGGCAGGTGAGAAGGATCACATACACCGGGTAACAACCTTCTCCCCAGGTTCCCAGGTACAGAGGCAGGTGAGAAGGATCACATACACCGGGTAACAACCTCTCCAGGTTCCCAGGTACAGAGGCAGGTGAGAAGGATCACATACACCGGGTAACAACCTCCCCAGGCACCCAGGTACAGAAGCAGGTGAGAAGGATCACATACCCCGGGTAACAACCTTCTCCCCAGGTTCCAAGGTACAGAGGCAGGTGAGAAGGATCACATACACCGGGTAACAAACTCCCCAGGTTCCCAGGTACAGAGGCAGGTGAGAAGGATCACATACCCCGGGTAACAACCTTCTCCCCTGGTTCCAAGGTACAGAGGCAGGTGAGAAGGATCACATACACCGGGTAACAACCTTCTCCCCACGTTCCCAGGTACAGAGGCAGGTGAGAAGGATCACATACACCGGGTAACAACCTTCTCCGCAGGTTCCCAGGTACAGAGGCAGGTGAGAAGGATCACATACACCGGGTAACAACCTTCTCCCCAGGTTCCCAGGTACAGAGGCAGGTGAGAAGGATCACATACACCGGGTAACAACCTTCTCCCCAGGTTCTCAGGTACAGAGGCAGGTGAGAAGGATCACATACACCGGGTAACAACCTTTTCCCCAGGTTCCCAGGTACAGAGGCAGGTGAGAAGGATCACATACACCGGGTAACAACCTTCTCCCCAGGTTCCCAGGTACAGAGGCAGGTGAGAAGGATCACATACACCGGGTAATAACCTTCTCCCCAGGTTCCCAGGTACAGAGGCAGGTGAGAAGGATCACATACACCGGGTAACAACCTTCTCCCCAGGTTCTCAGGTACAGAGGCAGGTGAGAAGGATCACATACACCGGGTAACAACCTTCTCCCCAGCTTCTCAGGTACAGAGGCAGGTTAGAAGGATCACATACACCGGGTAACAACCTTCTCCCCAGGTTCCCAGGTACAGAGGCAGGTGAGAAGGATCACATACACCGGGTAACAACCTTCTCCCCAGGTTCTCAGTTACAGAGGCAGGTGAGAAGGATCACATACACCGGGTAACAACCTTCTCCCCAGGTTCCAAGGTACAGAGGGAGGTGAGAAGGATCACATACACCGGGTAACAACCTTCTCTCCAGGTTCTCAGGTACAGAGGCAGGTGAGAAGGATCACATACACCGGGTAACAACCTTCTCCCCAGGTTCCCAGGTACAGAGGCAGGTGAGAAGGAACACATACACCGGGTAACAACCTCTCCAGGATCCCAGGTACAGAGGCAGGTGAGAAGGATCACATACACCGGGTAACAACCTTCTCTCCAGGTTCCCAGGTACAGAGGCAGGTGAGAAGGATCACATACACCGGGTAACAACCTTCTCTCCAGGTTCTCAGGTACAGAGGCAGGTGAGAAGGATCACATACACCGGGTAACAACCTTCTCCCCAGGTTCCCAGGTACAGAGGCAGGTGAGAAGGATCACATACACCGGGTAACAACCTTCTCCCCAGGTTCCCAGGTACAGAGGCAGGTGAGAAGGATCACATACACCGGGTAACAACCTTCTCCCCAGGTTCTCAGGTACAGAGGCAGGTGAGAAGGATCACATACACCGGGTAACAACCTTCTCCCCAGGTTCTCAGGTACAGAGGCAGGTTAGAAGGATCACATACACCGGGTAACAACCTTCTCCCCAGGTTCCCAGGTACAGAGGCAGGTGAGAAGGATCACATACACCGGGTAACTACCTCTCCAGGATCCCAGGTACAGAGGCAGGTGAGAAGGATCACATACACCGGGTAAAAACCTTCTCTCCAGGTTCCCAGGTACAGAGGCAGGTGAGAAGGATCACATACACCGGGTAACAACCTTCTCTCCAGGTTCTCAGGTACAGAGGCAGGTGAGAAGGATCACATACACCGGGTAACAACCTTCTCCCCAGGTTCCCAGGTACAGAGGCAGGTGAAAAGGATCACATACACCGGGTAACAACCTCTCCAGGATCCCAGGTACAGAGGCAGGTGAGAAGGATCACATACACCGGGTAACAACCTTCTCTCCAGGTTCCCAGGTACAGAGGCAGGTGAGAAGGATCACATACACCGGGTAACAACCTTCTCTCCAGGTTCTCAGGTACAGAGGCAGGTGAGAAGGATCACATACACCGGGTAACAACCTTCTCCCCAGGTTCCCAGGTACAGAGGCAGGTGAGAAGGATCACATACATCGGGTAACAGCCTCTCCAGGATCCCAGGTACAGAGGCAGGTGAGAAGGATCACATACACCGGGTAACAACCTTCTCTCCAGGTTCCCAGGTACAGAGGCAGGTGAGAAGGATCACATACACCGGGTAACAACCTTCTCCCCAGGTTCCCAGGTACAGAGGCAGGTTAGAAGGATCACATACACCGGGTAACAACCTTCTCCCCAGGTTCCCAGGTACAGAGGCAGGTGAGAAGGATCACATACACCGGGTAACAACCTTCTCCCCAGGTTCCCAGGTACAGAGGCAGGTGAGAAGGATCACATACACCGGGTAACAACCTTCTCCCCAGGTTCCCAGGTACAGAGGCAGGTGAGAAGGATCACATACACCGGGTAACAACCTTCTCCCCAGGTTCTCAGGTACAGAGGCAGGTGAGAAGGATCACATACACCGGGTAACAACCTTCTCCCCAGGTTCCCAGGTACAGAGGCAGGTGAGAAGGATCACATACACCGGGTAACAACCTTCTCCCCAGGTTCCCAGGTACAGAGGCAGGTGAGAAGGATCACATACACCGGGTAACAACCTTCTCCCCAGGTTCCCAGGTACAGAGGCAGGTGAGAAGGATCACATACACCGGGTAACAACCTTCTCCCCAGGTTCCCAGGTACAGAGGCAGGTGAGAAGGATCACATACACCGGTAACAACCTTCTCCCCAGGTTCTCAGGTACAGAGGCAGGTGAGAAGGATCACATACACCGGGTAACAACCTTCTCCCCAGGTTCCCAGGTACAGAGGCAGGTGTGAAGGATCACATACACCGGGTAACAACCTTCTCCCTAGTTTCCCAGGTACAGAGGCAGGTGAGAAGGATCACATACACCGGGTAACAACCTTCTCCCCATGTTCCCAGGTACAGAGGCAGGTGAGAAGGATCACATACACCGGGTAACAACCTTCTCTCCAGGTTCCCAGGTACAGAGGCAGGTGAGAAGGATCACATACACCGGGTATCAACCTTCTCCCCAGGTTCCCAGGTACAGAGGCAGGTGAGAAGGATCACATAAACCGGGTAACAACCTTCTCCCCAGGTTCTCAGGTACAGAGTCAGGTGAGAAGGATCACATACACCGGGTAACAACCTCCCCAGGATCCCATGTACAGAGGCAGGTGAGAAGGATCACATACACTGGGTAACAACCTTCTCCCCAGGTTCCCAGGTACAGAGGCAGGTGAGAAGGATCACATGCACCAGGTAACAACCTTCTCTCCAGGTTCTCAGGTACAGAGGCAGGTGAGAAGGATCACATACACCAGGTAACAACCTTCTCCCCAGGTTCCCAGGTACAGAGGCAGGTGAGAAGGATCACATACACCGGGTAACAACCTTCTCTCCAGGTTCCCAGGTACAGAGGCAGGTGAGAAGGATCAAATACACCGGGTAACAACCTTCTCTCCAGGTTCCCAGGTACAGAGGCAGGTGAGAAGGATCACATACACCGGGTAACAAACTTCTCCCCAGGTTCCCAGGTACAGAGGCAGGTGAGAAGGATCACATACACCAGGTAACAACCTCCCCAGGTTCTCAGGTACAGAGGCAGGTGAGAAGGATCACATACACCGGGTAACAACCTTCTCCCCAGGTTCCCTGGTACAGAGGCAGGTGAGAAGGATCACATACACCGGTAACAACCTTCTCCCCAGGTTCTCAGGTACAGAGGCAGGTGAGAAGGATCACATACACCGGGTAACAACCTTCTCCCCAGGTTCCCAGGTACAGAGGCAGGTGAGAAGGATCACATACACCGGGTAACAACCTTCTCCCTAGTTTCCCAGGTACAGAGGCAGGTGAGAAGGATCACATACACCGGGTAACAACCTTCTCCCCATGTTCCCAGGTACAGAGGCAGGTGAGAAGGATCACATACACCGGGTAACAACCTTCTCTCCAGGTTCCCAGGTACAGAGGCAGGTGAGAAGGATCACATACACCGGGTATCAACCTTCTCCCCAGGTTCCCAGGTACAGAGGCAGGTGAGAAGGATCACATAAACCGGGTAACAACCTTCTCCCCAGGTTCTCAGGTACAGAGTCAGGTGAGAAGGATCACATACACCGGGTAACAACCTCCCCAGGATCCCATGTACAGAGGCAGGTGAGAAGGATCACATACACTGGGTAACAACCTTCTCCCCAGGTTCCCAGGTACAGAGGCAGGTGAGAAGGATCACATGCACCAGGTAACAACCTTCTCTCCAGGTTCTCAGGTACAGAGGCAGGTGAGAAGGATCACATACACCAGGTAACAACCTTCTCCCCAGGTTCCCAGGTACAGAGGCAGGTGAGAAGGATCACATACACCGGGTAACAACCTTCTCTCCAGGTTCCCAGGTACAGAGGCAGGTGAGAAGGATCAAATACACCGGGTAACAACCTTCTCTCCAGGTTCCCAGGTTCAGAGGCAGGTGAGAAGGATCACATACACCGGGTAACAAACTTCTCCCCAGGTTCCCAGGTACAGAGGCAGGTGAGAAGGATCACATACACCAGGTAACAACCTCCCCAGGTTCTCAGGTACAGAGGCAGGTGAGAAGGATCACATACACCGGGTAACAACCTTCTCCCCAGGTTCCCAGGTACAGAGGCAGGTGAGAAGGATCACATACACCGGAAAACAACCTTCTCCCCAGGTTCCCAGGTACAGAGGCAGGTGAGAAGGATCACATACACCGGATAACAACCTTCTCTCCAGGTTCCCAGGTACAGAGGCAGGTGAGAAGGATCACATACACCGGGTAACAACCTTCTCCCCAGGTTCCCAGCAGAGGCAGGTGAGAAGGATCACATACACCGGGTAACAACCTCTCCAGGTTCCCAGGTACAGAGGCAGGTGAGAAGGATCACATACACCGGGTAACAACCTCCCCAGGTTCTCAGGTACAGAAGCAGGTGAGAAGGATCACATACCCCGGGTAACAACCTTCTCCCCAGGTTCCAAGGTACAGAGGCAGGTGAGAAGGATCACATACACCGGGTAACATCCTCTCCAGGTTCCCAGGTACAGAGGCAGGTGAGAAGGATCACATACACCGGGTAACAACCTCCCCAGGTTCTCAGGTACAGAAGCAGGTGAGAAGGATCACATACCCCGGGTAACAACCTTCTCCCCACGTTCCCAGGTACAGAGGCAGGTGAGAAGGATCACATACACCGGGTAACAACCTTCTCCGCAGGTTCCCAGGTACAGAGGCAGGTGAGAAGGATCACATACACCGGATAACAACCTTCTCCCCAGGTTCCCAGGTACAGAGGCAGGTGAGAAGGATCACATACACCGGGTAACAACCTTCTCCCCAGGTTCTCAGGTACAGAGGCAGGTAAGAAGGATCACATGCACCAGGTAACAACCTCCCCAGGTTCTCAGGTACAGAGGCAGGTGAGAAGGATCACATACACCGGGTAACAACCTCCCCAGGTTCCCAGGTACAGAGGCAGGTGAGAAGGATCACATACACCGGGTAACAACCTTCTCCCTAGGTTCTCAGGTACAGAGGCAGGTGAGAAGGATCACATACACCGGGTAACAACCTTCTCTCCAGGTTCTCAAGTACAGAGGCAGGTGAGAAGGATCACATACACCGGGTAACAACCTTCTCCCCAGGTTCCCAGGTACAGAGGCAGGTGAGAAGGATCACATACACCGGGTAACAACCTTCTCTCCAGGTTCCCAGGTACAGAGGCAGGTGAGAAGGATCACATACACCGGGTAACAACCTTCTCCCCAGGTTCCCAGGTACAGAGGCAGGTGAGAAGGATCACATACACCGGGTAACAACCTTCTCCCCAGGTTCCCAGGTACAGAGGCAGGTGAGAAGAATCACATACACCGGGTAACAACCTTCTCCCCAGGTTCTCAGGTACAGAGGCAGGTGAGAAGAATCACATACACCGGGTAACAACCTTCTCTCCAGGTTCCCAGGTAAAGAGGCAGGTGAGAAGGATCACATACACCGGGTAACAACCTTCTCCCCAGGTTCCCAGGTACAGAGGCAGGTGAGAAGGATCACATACACCGGAAAACAACCTTCTCCCCAGGTTCCCAGGTACAGAGGCAGGTGAGAAGGATCACATACACCGGGTAACAACCTTCTCCCCAGGTTCCCAGGTACAGAGGCAGGTGAGAAGGATCACATACACCGGAAAACAACCTTCTCCCCAGGTACCCAGGTACAGAGGCAGGTGAGAAGGATCACATACACCGGATAACAACCTTCTCTCCAGGTTCCCAGGTACAGAGGCAGGTGAGAAGGATCACATACACCGGGTAACAACCTTCTCCCAAGGTTCCCAGGTACAGAGGCAGGTGAGAAGGATCACATACACCGGGTAACAACCTCTCCAGGTTCCCAGGTACAGAGGCAGGTGAGAAGGATCACATACACCGGGTAACAACCTCCCCAGGTTCCCAGGTACAGAAGCAGGTGAGAAGGATCACATACCCCGGGTAACAACCTTCTCCCCAGGTTCCAAGGTACAGAGGCAGGTGAGAAGGATCACATACACCGGGTAACAACCTCTCCAGGTTCCCAGGTACAGAGGCAGGTGAGAAGGATCACATACACCGGGTAACAACCTTCTCCCCACGTTCCCAGGTACAGAGGCAGGTGAGAAGGATCACATACACCGGGTAACAACCTTCTCCGCAGGTTCCCAGGTACAGAGGCAGGTGAGAAGGATCACATACACCGGATAACAACCTTCTCTCCAGGTTCCCAGGTACAGAGGCAGGTGAGAAGGATCACATACACCGGGTAACAACCTTCTCCCCAGGTTCTCAGGTACAGAGGCAGGTGAGAAGGATCACATGCACCAGGTAACAACCTCCCCAGGTTCTCAGGTACAGAGGCAGGTGAGAAGGATCACATACACCGGGTAACAACCTTCTCCCCAGGTTCCCAGGTACAGAGGCAGGTGAGAAGGATCACATACACCGGGTAACAACCTTCTCCCCAGGTTCCCAGGTACAGAGGCAGGTGAGAAGAATCACATACACCGGGTAACAACCTTCTCCCCAGGTTCTCAGGTACAGAGGCAGGTGAGAAGAATCACATACACCGGGTAACAACCTTCTCTCCAAGTTCCCAGGTAAAGAGGCTGGTGAGAAGGATCACATACACCGGGTAACAACCTTCTCCCTAGGTTCCCAGGTACAGAGGCAGGTGAGAAGGATCACATACACCGGGTAACAACCTTCTCCCCACGTTCCCAGGTACAGAGGCAGGTGAGAAGGATCACATACACCGGGTAACAACCTTCTCTCCAGGTTCCCAGGTAAAGAGGCAGGTGAGAAGGATCACATACACCGGGTAACAACCTTCTCCCCAGGTTCCCAGGTACAGAGGCAGGTGAGAATGATCACATACACCCGGAAAACAACCTTCTCCCCAGGTTCCCAGGTACAGAGGCAGGTGAGAAGGATCACATACACCGGGTAACAACCTTCTCCCCAGGTTCCCAGGTACAGAGGCAAGTGAGAAGGATCACATACATTGGAAAACAACCTTCTCCCCAGGTTCCCAGGTACAGAGGCAGGTGAGAAGGATCACAAACACCGGATAACAACCTTCTCTCCAGGTTCCCAGGTACAGAGGCAGGTGAGAAGGATCACATACACCGGGTAAAAACCTTCTCCCCAGGTTCCCAGGTACAGAGGCAGGTGAGAAGGATCACATACACCGGGTAACAACCTCTCCAGGTTCTCAGGTACAGAGGCAGGTGAGAAGGATCACATACACCGGGTAACAACCTCCCCAGGCTCCCAGGTACAGAAGCAGGTGAGAAGGATCACATACCCCGGGTAACAACCTTCTCCCCAGGTTCCCAGGTACAGAGGCAGGTGAGAAGGATCACATACCCCGGGTAACAACCTTCTCCCCTGGTTCCAAGGTACAGAGGCAGGTGAGAAGGATCACATACACCGGGTAACAACCTTCTCCCCACGTTCCCAGGTACAGAGGCAGGTGAGAAGGATCACATACACCGGGTAACAACCTTCTCCGCAGGTTCCCAGGTACAGAGGCAGGTGAGAAGGATCACATACACCGGGTAACAACTTTCTCCCCAGGTTCTCAGGTACAGAGGCAGGTGAGAAGGATCACATGCACCAGGTAACAACCTCCCCAGGTTCTCAGGTATAGAGGCAGGTGAGAAGGATCACATACACCGGGTAACAACCTACCCAGGTTCCCAGGTACAGAGGCAGGTGAGAAGGATCACATACACCGGGTAACAACCTTCTCCCCAGGTTCTCAGGTACAGAGGCAGGTGAGAAGGATCACATACACCGGGTAACAACCTCTCCTGTTTCCCAGGTACAGAGGCAGGTGAGAAGGATCACATACACCGGGTAACAACCTTCTCTCCAGGTTCTCAGGTACAGAGGCAGGTGAGAAGGATCACATACGCCGGGTAACAACCTTCTCCCCAGGTTCCCAGGTACAGAGGCAGGTGAGAAGGATCACATACACCGGGTAACAACCTTCTCCGCAGGTTCCCAGGTACAGAGGCAGGTGAGAAGGATCACATACACCGGGTAACAACTTTCTCCCCAGGTTCTCAGGTACAGAGGCAGGTGAGAAGGATCACATGCACCAGGTAACAACCTCCCCAGGTTCTCAGGTATAGAGGCAGGTGAGAAGGATCACATACACCGGGTAACAACCTACCCAGGTTCCCAGGTACAGAGGCAGGTGAGAAGGATCACATACACCGGGTAACAACCTTCTCCCCAGGTTCTCAGGTACAGAGGCAGGTGAGAAGGATCACATACACCGGGTAACAACCTCTCCTGTTTCCCAGGTACAGAGGCAGGTGAGAAGGATCACATACACCGGGTAACAACCTTCTCTCCAGGTTCTCAGGTACAGAGGCAGGTGAGAAGGATCACATACACCGGGTAACAACCTTCTCCCCAGGTTCCCAGGTACAGAGGCAGGTGAGAAGGATCACATACACCGGGTAACAACCTTCTCTCCAGGTTCCGAGGTACAGAGGCAGGTGAGAAGGATCACATACGCCGGGTAACAACCTTCTCCCCAGGTTCCCAGGTACAGAGGCAGGAGAGAAGGATCACATACACCGGGTAACAACCTTCTCCCCAGGTTCCCAGGTACAGAGGCAGGTGAGAAGAATCACATACACCGGGTAACAACCTTCTCCCCAGGTTCTCAGGTACAGAGGCAGGTGAGAAGAATCACATACACCGGGTAACAACCTTCTCTCCAAGTTCCCAGGTAAAGAGGCAGGTGAGAAGGATCACATACACCGGGTAACAACCTTCTCCCTAGGTTCCCAGGTACAGAGGCAGGTGAGAAGGATCACATACACCGGGTAACAACCTTCTCCCCACGTTCCCAGGTACAGAGGCAGGTGAGAAGGATCACATACACCGGGTAACAACCTTCTCTCCAGGTTCCCAGGTACAGAGGCAGGTGAGAAGGATCACATACACCGGGTAACAACCTCCCCAGGATCCCAGGTGCAGAGGCAGGTGAGAAGGATCACATACACCGGGTAACAACCTCCCCAGGTTCCCAGGTACAGAGGCAGGTGAGAAGGATCACATACACCGGGTAACAACCTTCTCCCCAGGTTCCCAGGTACAGAGGCAGGTGAGAAGGATCACATACACCGGGTAACAACCTCCCCAGGATCCCAGGTACAGAGGCATGTGAGAAGGATCACATACACCGGGTAACAACCTCCCCAGGTTCCCAGGTACAGAGGCAGGTGAGAAGGATCACATACACCGGGTAACAACCTTCTCTCCAGGTTCCCAGGTACAGAGGCAGGTGAGAAGGATCACATACACCGGGTAACAACCTTCTCTCCAGGTTCCCAGGTACAGAGGCAGGTGAGAAGGATCACATACACTGGAAAACAACCTTCTCCCCAGGTTCCCAGGTACAGAGGCAGGTGAGAAGGATCACATACACCGAATAACAACCTTCTCTCCAGGTTCCCAGGTACAGAGGCAGGTGAGAAGGATCACATACACCGGGTAACAACCTTCTCCCCAGGTTCCCAGGTACAGAGGCAGGTGAGAAGGATCACATACACCGGGTAACAACCTCTCCAGGTTCCCAGGTACAGAGGCAGGTGAGAAGGATCACATACACCGGGTAACAACCTCCCCAGGTTCCCAGGTACAGAAGCAGGTGAGAAGGATCACATACCCCGGGTAACAACCTTCTCCCCAGGTTCCAAGGTAAAGAGGCAGGTGAGAAGGATCACATACACCGGGTAACAACCTCCCCAGGTTCCCAGGTACAGAGGCAGGTGAGAAGGATCACATACCCCGGGTAACAACCTTCTCCCCAGGTTCCCAGGTACAGAGGCAGGTGAGAAGGATCACATACACCGGGTAACAACCTTCTCCGCAGGTTCCCAGGTACAGAGGCAGGTGAGAAGGATCACATACACCGGATAACAACCTTCTCTCCAGGTTCCCAGGTACAGAGGCAGGTGAGAAGGATCACATACACCGGGTAACAACTTTCTCCCCAGGTTCTCAGATACAGAGGCAGGTGAGAAGGATCACATGCACCAGGTAACAACCTCCCCAGGTTCTCAGGTATAGAGGCAGGTGAGAAGGATCACATACATCGGGTAACAACCTCCCCAGGTTCCCAGGTACAGAGGCAGGTGAGAAGGATCACATACACCGGGTAACAACCTTCTCCCCAGGTTCTCAGGTACAGAGGCAGGTGAGAAGGATCACATACACCGGGTAACAACCTCTCCTGTTTCCCAGGTACAGAGGCAGGTGAGAAGGATCACATACACCGGGTAAAAACCTTCTCTCCAGGTTCTCAGGTACAGAGGCAGGTGAGAAGGATCACATACACCGGGTAACAACCTTCTCCCCAGGTTCCCAGGTACAGAGGCAGGTGAGAAGGATCACATACACCGGGTAACAACCTTCTCTCCAGGTTCCCAGGTACAGAGGCAGGTGAGAAGGATCACATACACCGGGTAACAACGTTCTCCCCAGGTTCCCAGGTACAGAGGCAGGTGAGAAGGATCACATACACCGGGTAACAACCTTCTCCCCAGGTTCTCAGGTACAGAGGCAGGTGAGAAGAATCACATACACCGGGTAACAACCTTCTCCCCAGGTTCTCAGGTACAGAGGCAGGTGAGAAGAATCACATACACCGGGTAACAACCTTCTCTCCAGGTTCCCAGGTAAAGAGGCAGGTGAGAAGGATCACATACACCGGGTAACAACCTTCTCCCTAGGTTCCCAGGTACAGAGGCAGGTGAGAAGGATCACATACACCGGGTAACAACCTTCTCCCCACGTTCCCAGGTACAGAGGCAGGTGAGAAGGATCACATACACCGGGTAACAACCTTCTCTCCAGGTTCCCAGGTACAGAGGCAGGTGAGAAGGATCACATACACCGGGTAACAACCTCCCCAGGATCCCAGGTACAGAGGCAGGTGAGAAGGATCACATACACCGGGTAACATCCTCCCCAGGTTCCCAGGTACAGAGGCAGGTGAGAAGGATCACATACACCGGGTAACAACCTTCTCCCCAGGTTCCCAGGTACAGAGGCAGGTGAGAAGGATCACATACACCGGGTAACAACCTCCCCAGGATCCCAGGTACAGAGGCAGGTGAGAAGGATCACATACACCGGGTAACAACCTCCCCAGGTTCCCAGGTACAGAGGCAGGTGAGAAGGATCACATACACCGGGTAACAACCTTCTCTCCAGGTTCCCAGGTACAGAGGCAGGTGAGAAGGATCACATACACCGGGTAACAACCTTCTCCCCAGGTTCCCAGGTATAGAGGCAGGTGAGAAGGATCACATACACCAGGTAACAACCTTCTCCCCAGGTTCCCAGGTACAGAGGCAGGTGAGAAGGATCACATACACCGGGTAACAACCTTCTCTCCAGGTTCCCAGGTACAGAGGCAGGTGAGAAGGATCAAATACACCGGGTAACAACCTTCTCTCCAGGTTCCCAGGTACAGAGGCAGGTGAGAAGGATCACATACACCGGGTAACAACCTTCTCCCCAGGTTCCCAGGTACAGAGGCAGGTGAGAAGAATCACATACACCGGAAAACAACCTTCTCCCCAGGTTCCCAGGTACAGAGGCAGGTGAGAAGGATCACATACACCGGATAACAACCTTCTCTCCAGGTTCCCAGGTACAGAGGCAGGTGAGAAGGATCACATACACCGGGTAACAACCTTCTCCCCAGGTTCCCAGCAGAGGCAGGTGAGAAGGATCACATACACCGGGTAACAACCTCTCCAGGTTCCCAGGTACAGAGGCAGGTGAGAAGGATCACATACACCGGGTAACAACCTCCCCAGTTTCTCAGGTACAGAAGCAGGTGAGAAGGATCACATACCCGGGTAACAACCTTCTCCCCAGGTTCCAAGGTACAGAGGCAGGTGAGAAGGATCACATACACCGGGTAACAACCTCTCCAGGTTCCCAGGTACAGAGGCAGGTGAGAAGGATCACATACACCGGGTAACAACCTCCCCAGGTTCTCAGGTACAGAAGCAGGTGAGAAGGATCACATACCCCGGGTAACAACCTTCTCCCCACGTTCCCAGGTACAGGGGCAGGTGAGAAGGATCACATACACCAGGTAACAACCTTCTCCCCAGGTTCCCAGGTACAGAGGCAGGTGAGAAGGATCACATACACCGGGTAACAACCTCCCCAGGATCCCAGGTACAGAGGCAGGTGAGAAGGATCACATACACCGGGTAGGGTAACAACCTCCCCAGGTTCCCAGGTACAGAGGCAGGTGAGAAGGATCACATACACCGGGTAACAACCTTCTCCCCAGGTTCCCAGGTACAGAGGCAGGTGAGAAGGATCACATACACCGGGTAACAACCTCCCCAGGATCCCAGGTGCAGAGGCAGGTGAGAAGGATCACATACACCGGGTAACAACCTTCTCCCCAGGTTCTCAGGTACAGAGGCAGGTGAGAAGGATCACATACACCGGGTAACAACCTTCTCCGCAGGTTCCAAGGTACAGAGGCAGGTGAGAAGGATCACATACACCGGGTAACATCCTCTCCAGGTTCCCAGGTACAGAGGCAGGTGAGAAGGATCACATACACCGGGTAACAACCTTCTCCCCAGGTTCCCAGGTACAGAGGCAGGTGAGAAGGATCACATACACCGGGTAACAACCTTCTCTCCAGGTTCTCAGGTACAGAGGCAGGTGAGAAGGATCACATACACCAGGTAACAACCTTCTCCCCAGGTTCCCAGGTACAGAGGCAGGTGAGAAGGATCACATACACCGGGTAACAACCTTCTCTCCAGGTTCCCAGGTACAGAGGCAGGTGAGAAGGATCAAATACACCGGGTAACAACCTTCTCTCCAGGTTCCCAGGTACAGAGGCAGGTGAGAAGGATCACATACACCGGGTAACAACCTTCTCCCCAGGTTCCCAGGTACAGAGGCAGGTGGGAAGGATCACATACACCAGGTAACAACCTCCCCAGGTTCTCAGGTACAGAGGCAGGTGAGAAGGATCACATAAACCGGGTAACAACCTTCTCCCCAGGTTCCCAGGTACAGAGGCAGGTGAGAAGAATCACATACACCGGAAAACAACCTTCTCCCCAGGTTCCCAGGTACAGAGGCAGGTGAGAAGGATCACATACACCGGATAACAACCTTCTCTCCAGGTTCCCAGGTACAGAGGCAGGTGAGAAGGATCACATACACCGGGTAACAACCTTCTCCCCAGGTTCCCAGCAGAGGCAGGTGAGAAGGATCACATACACCGGGTAACAACCTCTCCAGGTTCCCAGGTACAGAGGCAGGTGAGAAGGATCACATACACCGGGTAACAACCTCCCCAGGTTCTCAGGTACAGAAGCAGGTGAGAAGGATCACATACCCCGGGTAACAACCTTCTCCCCAGGTTCCAAGGTACAGAGGCAGGTGAGAAGGATCACATACACCGGGTAACAACCTCTCCAGGTTCCCAGGTACAGAGGCAGGTGAGAAGGATCACATACACCGGGTAACAACCTCCCCAGGTTCTCAGGTACAGAAGCAGGTGAGAAGGATCACATACCCCGGGTAACAACCTTCTCCCCACGATCCCAGGTACAGAGGCAGGTGAGAAGGATCACATACACCGGGTAACAACCTTCTCCGCAGGTTCCCAGGTACAGAGGCAGGTGAGAAGGATCACATACACCGGATAACAACCTTCTCCCCAGGTTCCCAGGTACAGAGGCAGGTGAGAAGGATCACATACACCGGGTAACAACCTTCTCCCCAGGTTCTCAGGTACAGAGGCAGGTAAGAAGGATCACATGCACCAGGTAACAACCTCCCCAGGTTCTCAGGTACAGAGGCAGGTGAGAAGGATCACATACACCGGGTAACAACCTCCCCAGGTTCCCAGGTACAGAGGCAGGTGAGAAGGATCACATACACCGGGTAACAACCTTCTCCCCAGGTTCTCAGGTATAGAGGCAGGTGAGAAGGATCACATACACCGGGTAACAACCTTCTATCCAGGTTCTCAGGTACAGAGGCAGGTGAGAAGGATCACATACACCGGGTAACAACCTTCTCCCCAGGTTCCCAGGTACAGAGGCAGGTGAGAAGGATCACATACACCGGGTAACAACCTTCTCTCCAGGTTCCCAGGTACAGAGGCAGGTGAGAAGGATCACATACACCGGGTAAGAACCTTCTCCCCAGGTTCCCAGGTACAGAGGCAGTTGAGAAGGATCGCATACACCGGGTAACAACCTTCTCCCCAGGTTCCCAGGTACAGAGGCAGGTGAGAAGAATCACATACACCGGGTAACAACCTTCTCCCCAGGTTCTGAGGTACAGAGGCAGGTGAGAAGAATCACATACACCGGGTAACAACCTTCTCTCCAGGTTCCCAGGTAAAGAGGCAGGTGAGAAGTATCACATACACCGGGTAACAACCTTCTCCCCAGGTTCCCAGGTACAGAGGCAGGTGAGAAGGATCACATACACCGGAAAACAACCTTTTCCCCAGGTTCCCAGGTACAGAGGCAGGTGAGAAGGATCACATACACCGGGTAACAACCTTCTCCCCAGGTTCCCAGGTACAGAGGCAGGTGAGAAGGATCACATACACTGGAAAACAACCTTCTCCCCAGGTTCCCAGGTACAGAGGCAGGTGAGAAGGATCACATACACCGGATAACAACCTTCTCTCCAGGTTCCCAGGTACAGAGGCAGGTGAGAAGGATCACATACACCGGGTAACAACCTTCTCCCCAGGTTCCCAGGTACAGAGGCAGGTGAGAAGGATCACATACACCGGGTAACAACCTCTCCAGGTTCCCAGGTACAGAGGCAGGTGAGAAGGATCACATACACCGGGTAACAACCTCCCCAGGTTCCCAGGTACAGAAGCAGGTGAGAAGGATCACATACCCCGGGTAACAACCTTCTCCCCAGGTTCCAAGGTACAGAGGCAGGTGAGAAGGATCACATACACCGGGTAACAACCTCTCCAGGTTCCCAGGTACAGAGGCAGGTGAGAAGGATCACATACACCGGGTAACAACCTTCTCCCCACGTTCCCAGGTACAGAGGCAGGTGAGAAGGATCACATACACCGGGTAACAACCTTCTCCGCAGGTTCCCAGGTACAGAGGCAGGTGAGAAGGATCACATACACCGGATAACAACCTTCTCTCCAGGTTCCCAGGTACAGAGGCAGGTGAGAAGGATCACATACACCGGGTAACAACCTTCTCCCCAGGTTCTCAGGTACAGAGGCAGGTGAGAAGGATCACATGCACCAGGTAACAACCTCCCCAGGTTCTCAGGTACAGAGGCAGGTGAGAAGGATCACATACACCGGGTAACAACCTTCTCCCCAGGTTCTCAGGTACAGAGGCAGGTAAGAAGGATCACATGCACCAGGTAACAACCTCCCCAGGTTCTCAGGTACAGAGGCAGGTGAGAAGGATCACATACACCGGGTAACAACCTCCCCAGGTTCCCAGGTACAGAGGCAGGTGAGAAGGATCACATACACCGGGTAACAACCTTCTCCCCAGGTTCTCAGGTACAGAGGCAGGTGAGAAGGATCACATACACCGGGTAACAACCTTCTCTCCAGGTTCTCAGGTACAGAGGCAGGTGAGAAGGATCACATACACCGGGTAACAACCTTCTCCCCAGGTTCCCAGGTACAGAGGCAGGTGAGAAGGATCACATACACCGGGTAACAACCTTCTCTCCAGGTTCCCAGGTACAGAGGCAGGTGAGAAGGATCACATACACCGGGTAACAACCTTCTCCCCAGGTTCTCAGGTACAGAGGCAGGTGAGAAGGATCACATACACCGGGTAACAACCTTCTCCCCAGGTTCCCAGGTACAGAGGCAGGTGAGAAGAATCACATACACCGGGTAACAACCATCTCCCCAGGTTCTCAGGTACAGAGGCAGGTGAGAAGAATCACATACACCGGGTAACAAACTTCTCTCCAGGTTCCCAGGTAAAGAGGCAGGTGAGAAGGATCACAAACACCGGGTAACAACCTTCTCCCCAGGTTCCCAGGTACAGAGGCAAGTGAGAATGATCACATACACCCGGAAAACAACCTTCTCCCCAGGTTCCCAGGTACAGAGGCAGGTGAGAAGGATCACATACACCGGGTAACAACCTTCACCCCAGGTTCCCAGGTACAGAGGCAGGTGAGAAGGATCCCATACACCGGAAAACAACCTTCTCCCCAGGTTCCCAGGTACAGAGGCAGGTGAGAAGGATCACATACACCGGATAACAACCTTCTCTCCAGGTTCCCAGGTACAGAGGCAGGTGAGAAGGATCACATACACCGGGTAACAACCTTCTCCCCAGGTTCCCAGGTACAGTCGCAGGTAAAAAGGATCACATACACCGGGTAACAACCTTCTCCCCAGGTTCTCAGGTACAGAGGCAGGTGAGAAGGATCACATGCACCAGGTAACAACCTCCCCAGGTTCTCAGGTACAGAGGCAGGTGAGAAGGATCACATACACCGGGTAACAACCTCCCCAGGTTCCCAGTTACAGAGGCAGGTGAGAAGGATCACATACTAGAGATGAGCGCCTGAAATTTTTCGGGTTTTGTGTTTTGGTTTTGGGTTCGGTTCCGCGGCCGTGTTTTGGGTTCGAACGCGTTTTGGCAAAACCTCACCGAATTATTTTTGTCGGATTCGGGTGTGTTTTGGATTCGGGTGTTTTTTTCAAAAAACCCTAAAAAACAGCTTAAATCATAGAATTTGGGGGTAATTTTGATCCCAAAGTATTATTAACCTCAAAAAACATAATTTACACTCATTTTCAGCCTATTCTGAACACATCACACCTCACAATATTATTTTTAGTCCTAAAATTTGCACCGAGGTCGCTGTGTGAGTAAGATAAGCGACCCTAGTGGCCGACACAAACACCGGGCCCATCTAGGAGTGGCACTGCAGTGTCACGCAGGATGGCCCTTCCAAAAAACCCTCCCCAAACAGCACATGACGCAAAGAAAAAAAGAGGCGCAATGAGGTAGCTGTGTGAGTAAGATTAGCGACCCTAGTGGCCGACACAAACACCGGGCCCATCTAGGAGTGGCACTGCAGTGTCACGCAGGATGGCCCTTCCAAAAAACCCTCCCCAAACAGCACATGACGCAAAGAAAAAAAGAGGCGCAATGAGGTAGCTGACTGTGTGAGTAAGATTAGCGACCCTAGTGGCCGACACAAACACCGGGCCCATCTAGGAGTGGCACTGCAGTGTCACGCAGGATGGCCCTTCCAAAAAACCCTCCCCAAACAGCACATGACGCAAAGAAAAAAAGAGGCGCAATGAGGCGCAATAAAAAAACCACGGTTAGGTGGTATATATTATAATAATAATACAATTATGGATGGACGGACTGCCTGCCGAGTTCCGACACAGAGGTAGCCACAGCCGTGAACTACCGCACTGTACACTGGTTGATAAAGAGATAGTAGTATACTCGTAACAACTAGTATGACACTATGACGACGGTATAAAGAATGAAAAAAAACCACGGTTAGGTGGTATATATTATAATAATAATACAATTATGGATGGACGGACTGCCTGCCGACTGCCGACACAGAGGTAGCCACAGCCGTGAACTACCGCACTGTACACTGGTTGATAAAGAGATAGTAGTATACTCGTAACAACTAGTATGACACTATGACGACGGTATAAAGAATGGAAAAAAAACCACGGTTAGGTGGTATATATTATAATAATAATACAATTATGGATGGACGGACTGCCTGCCGACTGCCGACACAGAGGTAGCCACAGCCGTGAACTACCGCACTGTACACTGGTTGATAAAGAGATAGTAGTATACTCGTAACAACTAGTATGACACTATGACGACGGTATAAAGAATGAAAAAAAAACCACGGTTAGGTGGTATATATTATAATAATAATACAATTATGGATGGACGGACTGCCTGCCGACTGCCGACACAGAGGTAGCCACAGCCGTGAACTACCGCACTGTACACTGGTTGATAAAGAGATAGTAGTATACTCGTAACAACTAGTATGACACTATGACGACGGTATAAAGAATGAAAAAAAAACCACGGTTAGGTGGTATATATTATAATTATAATACAATTATGGATGGACGGACTGCCTGCCGACTGCCGACACAGAGGTAGCCACAGCCGTGAACTACCGCACTGTACACTGGTTGATAAAGAGATAGTAGTATACTCGTAACAACTAGTATGACACTATGACGACGGTATAAAGAATGGAAAAAAAACCACGGTTAGGTGGTATATATTATAATAATAATACAATTATGGATGGACGGACTGCCTGCCGACTGCCGACACAGAGGTAGCCACAGCCGTGAACTACCGCACTGTACACTGGTTGATAAAGAGATAGTAGTATACTCGTAACAACTAGTATGACACTATGACGACGGTATAAAGAATGAAAAAAAAACCACGGTTAGGTGGTATATATTATAATAATAATACAATTATGGATGGACGGACTGCCTGCCGACTGCCGACACAGAGGTAGCCACAGCCGTGAACTACCGCACTGTACACTGGTTGATAAAGAGATAGTAGTATACTCGTAACAACTAGTATGACACTATGACGGTATAAAGAAAGAAAAAAAAATACCACGGTTAGGTGGTATATATTGTAATACAATTATGGATGGACGGACTGCCTGCCGAGTTCCGACTGCCGACACAGAGGTAGCCACAGCCGTGAACTACCGCACTGTACTGTGTCTGCTGCTAATATAGACTGGTTGATAAAGAGATAGTATACAATACATACAACAATATACTACTATACTGGTGGTCAGGCACTGGTCACCACTAGTCACACTGGCAGTGGCACTCCTGCAGCAAAAGTGTGCACTGTTTAATTTTAAATTAATATAATATTATGTACTCCTGGGGGCTCCTGCTATAACAACCTGCAGTGCTCCCCAGTCTCCCCCACAATTATTAGAAGCTTTGCCTTTTATACATTGATGTGCAGCACACTGGGCTGAGCTGAGTGCACACAGACTGAGTCACACTGTGTGACTGGCTGCTGCTGTGTATCGTTTTTTTTCAGGCAGAGAACGGATATAGCAGAGAACGGATATATATTAAAATAAATAAAAGTTAACTAACAACAACTGCACTGGTCACTGTGGTAAACTCTGTCTGACTCTGCACAATCTCTCTCTCTCTTCTAATCTAATTTCTAATGGAGAGGACGCCAGCCACGTCCTCTCCCTATCAATCTCAATGCACGTGTGAAAATGGCGGCGACGCGCGGCTCCTTATATAGAATCCGAGTCTCGCGAGAATCCGACAGCGTCATGATGACGTTCGGGCGCGCTCGGGTTAACCGAGCAAGGCGGGAGGATCCGAGTCTGCTCGGACCCGTGAAAAAAACATGAAGTTCGTGCGGGTTCGGTTTCAGAGAAACCGAACCCGCTCATCTCTATCACATACACCGGGTAACAACCTTCTCCCCAGGTTCTCAGGTACAGAGGCAGGTGAGAAGGATCACATACACCGGGTAACAACCTCTCCTGTTTCCCAGGTACAGAGGCAGGTGAGAAGGATCACATACACCGGGTAACAACCTTCTCTCAAGGTTCTCAGGTACAGAGGCAGGTGAGAAGGATCACATACACCGGGTAACAACCTTCTCCCCAGGTTCTCAGGTACAGAGGCAGGTGAGAAGGATCACATACACCGGGTAACAACCTTCTCCCCAGGTTCTCAGGTACAGAGGCAGGTGAGAAGGATCACATACACCGGGTAACAACCTTCTCTCCAGGTTCTCAGGTACAGAGGCAGGTGAGAAGGATCACATACACCGGGTAACAACCTCTCCTGTTTCCCAGGTACAGAGGCAGGTGAGAAGGATCACATACACCGGGTAACAACCTTCTCTCAAGGTTCTCAGGTACAGAGGCAGGTGAGAAGGATCACATACACCGGGTAACAACCTTCTCCCCAGGTTCTCAGGTACAGAGGCAGGTGAGAAGGATCACATACACCGGGTAACAACCTTCTCCCCAGGTTCCCAGGTACAGAGGCAGGTGAGAAGGATCACATACACCGGGTAACAACCTTCTCTCCAGGTTCCCAGGTACAGAGGCAGGTGAGAAGGATCACATACACCGGGTAACAACCTTCTCCCCAGGTTCCCAGGTAAAGAGGCAGGTGAGAAGGATCACATACACCGGGTAACAACCTTCTCCCCAGGTTCCCAGGTACAGAGGCAGGTGAGAAGGATCACATACACCGGGTAACAACCTTCTCCCCAGGTTCCCAGGTACAGAGGCAGGTGAGAAGGATCACATACACCGGGTAACAACCTTCTCCCCAGGTTCTCAGGTACAGAGGCAGGTGAGAAGAATCACATACACCGGGTAACAACCTTCTCCCCAGGTTCCCAGGTACAGAGGCAGGTAAGAAGGATCACATACACCGGGTAACAACCTTCTCTCCAGGTTCCCAGGTACAGAGGCAGGTGAGAAGGATCACATACACCGGGTAACAACCTTCTCCCCAGGTTCTCAGGTACAGAGGCAGGTGAGAAGGATGACATACACCGGGTAACAACCTTCTCCCCAGGTTCCCAGGTACAGAGGCAGGTGAGAAGGATCACATACACCGGGTAACAACCTTCTCCCCAGGTTCTCAGGTACAGAGGCAGGTGAGAAGGATCACATACACCGGGTAACAACCTTCTCCTCAGGTTCCCAGGTACAGAGGCAGGTGAGAAAGGATCACATACACCGGGTAACAACCTTCTCTCCAGGTTCTCAGGTACAGAGGCAGGTGAGAAGGATCACATACACCGGGTAACAACATTCTCCCCAGGTTCCCAGGTACAGAGGCAGGTGAGAAGGATCACATACACCGGGTAACAACCTTCTCCCCAGGATCCCAGGTACAGAGGCAGGTGAGAAGGATCACATACACCGGGTAACAACCTCTCCAGGTTCTCAGGTACAGAGGCAGGTGAGATGGATCACATACACCGGGTAACAACCTTCTCCCCAGGTTCCCAGGTACAGAGGCAGGTGAGAAGGATCACATACACCGGGTAACAACCTTCTCCCCTGGTTCTCAGGTACAGAGGCAGGTGAGAAGGATCACATACACCGGGTAACAACTTTCTCCCCAGCTTCTCAGGTACAGAGGCAGATGAGAAGGATCACATAGACCGGGTAACAACCTTCTCCCCAGGTTCCCAGGTACAGAGGCAGGTGAGAAGGATCACATACACCGGATAACAATCTTCTCCCCAGGTTCTAAGGTACAGAGGAAGGTGAGAAGGATCACATACACCGGGTAACAACCTCTCCAGGTTCCCAGGTACAGAGGCAGGTGAGAAGGATCACATACACCGGGTAACAACCTTCTCCCCAGGTTCTCAGGTACAGAGGCAGGTGAAAAGGATCACATACACCGGGTAACAACCTCCCCAGGTTCACAGGTACAGAGGCAGGTGAGATGGATCACATACACCGGGTAACAACCTTCTCCCCAGGTTCTCAGGTACAGACGCAGGTGAGAAGGATCACATACACCGGGTAACAACCTTCTCCCCAGGTTCCCAGGTACAGAGGCAGGTGAGAAGGATCACATACACCGGGTAACAACCTTCTCCCCAGGTTCTCAGGTACAGAGGCAGGTGAGAAGGATCACATACACCGGGTAACAACCTTCTCCCCAGGTTCCTAGGTACAGAGGCAGGTGAGAAGGATCACATACACCGGGTAACAACCTCCCCAGGTTCTCAGGTACAGAGGCAGGTGAGAAGGATCACATACACCGGGTAACAACCTCTCCAGGTTCCCAGGTACAGAGGCTGGTGAGAAGGATCACATACACCGGGTAACAACCTTCTCCCCAGGTTCCCAGGTACAGAGGCAGGTGAGAAGGATCACATACACCGGGTAACAACCTCTCCAGGTTCCCAGGTACAGAGGCAGGTGAGAAGGATCACATACACCGGGTAACAACCTTCTCCCCAGGTTCCCAGGTAGAGGCAGGTGAGAAGGATCACATACACCGGGTAACAACCTCCCCAGGATCCCAGGTACAGAGGCAGGTGAGAAGGAGCACATACACCGGGTAACAACCTCCCCAGGTTCCCAGGTACAGAGGCAGGGGATAAGAATCACATACACCGGGTAACAACCTTCTCCCCAGGTTCTCAGGTACAGAGGCAGGTGAGAAGGATCACATACACCGGGTAACAACCTTCTCCCCAGGTTCTCAGGTACAGAGGCAGGTGAGAAGGATCACATACACCGGGTAACAACCTTCTCCCCAGGTTCCAAGGTACAGAGGCAGGTGAGAAGGATCACATACACCGGGTAACAACCTTCTCCCCAGGTTCCCAGGTACAGAGGCAGGGGAGAAGGATCACATACACCGGGTAACAACCTTCTCCCCAGGTTCCCAGGTACAGAGGCAGGTGAGAAGGATCACATACACCGGGTAACAACCTTCTCCCCAGGTTCCCAGGTACAGAGACAGGTGAGAAGGATCACATACACCGGGTAACAACCTTCTCCCCAGGTTCCCAGGTACAGAGGCAGGTGAAAAGGATCACATACACCAGGTAACAACCTCTCCAGGTTTCCAGGTACAGAGGAAGGTGAGAAGGATCACATACACCGGGTAACAACCTTCTCCCCAGGTTCCCAGGTACAGAGGCAGGTGAGAAGGTTCACATACACCAGGTAAAAACCTCTCCAGGTTTCCAGGTAAAGAGGCAGGTGAGAAGGATCACATACACCGGGTAACAACCTTCTCCCCAGGTTCCCAGGTACAGAGGCAGGTGAGAAGGATCACATACACCGGGTAACAACCTTCTCCCCAGGTTCCCAGGTACAGAGGCAGGTGAGAAGAATCACATACACCAGGTAACAACCTTCTCCCCAGGTTCTCAGGTACAGAGGCAGGTGAGAAGAATCACATACACCGGGTAACAACCTTCTCTCCAGGTTCCCAGGTAAAGAGGCAGGTGAGAAGGATCACATACACCGGGTAACAACCTTCTCCCCAGGTTCCCAGGTACAGAGGCAGGTGAGAAGGATCACATACACCGGAAAACAACCTTCTCCCCAGGTTCCCAGGTACAGAGGCAGGTGAGAAGGATCACATACACCGGGTAACAACCTTCTCCCCAGGTTCCCAGGTACAGAGGCAGGTGAGAAGGATCACATACACCGGAAAACAACCTTCTCCCCAGGTTCCCAGGTACAGAGGCAGGTGAGAAGGATCACATACACCGGATAACAACCTTCTCTCCAGGTTCCCAGGTACAGAGGCAGGTGAGAAGGATCACATACACCGGGTAACAACCTTCTCCCCAGGTTCCCAGGTACAGAGGCAGGTGAGAAGGATCACATACACCGGGTAACAACCTCTCCAGGTTCCCAGGTACAGAGGCAGGTGAGAAGGATCACATACACCGGGTAACAACCTCCCCAGGTTCCCAGGTACAGAAGCAGGTGAGAAGGATCACATACCCCGGGTAACAACCTTCTCCCCAGGTTCCAAGGTACAGAGGCAGGTGAGAAGGATCACATACACCGGGTAACAACCTCTCCAGGTTCCCAGGTACAGAGGCAGGTGAGAAGGATCACATACACCGGGTAACAACTTTCTCCCCACGTTCCCAGGTACAGAGGCAGGTGAGAAGGATCACATACACCGGGTAACAACCTTCTCCGCAGGTTCCCAGGTACAGAGGCAGGTGAGAAGGATCACATACACGGGATAAAAACCTTCTCCCCAGGTTCCCAGGTACAGAGGCAGGTAAGAAGGATCACATACACCGGGTAACAACCTTCTCCCCAGGTTCTCAGGTACAGAGGCAGGTGAGAAGGATCACATGCACCAGGTAACAACCTCCCCAGGTTCTCAGGTACAGAGGCAGGTGAGAAGGATCACATACACCGGGTAACAACCTCCCCAGGTTCCCAGGTACAGAGGCAGGTGAGAAGGATCACATACACCGGGTAACAACCTTCTCCCTAGGTTCTCAGGTACAGAGGCAGGTGAGAAGGATCACATACACCGGGTAACAACCTCCCCTGTTTCCCAGGTACAGAGGCAGGTGAGAAGGATCACATACACCGGGTAACAACCTTCTCTCCAGGTTCTCAGGTACAGAGGCAGGTGAGAAGGATCACATACACCGGGTAACAACCTCTCCAGGTTCCCAGGTACAGAGGCAGGTGAGAAGGATCACATACACCGGGTAACAACCTTCTCCCCAGGTTCTCAGGTACAGAGGCAGGTGAAAAGGATCACATACACCGGGTAACAACCTTCTCCCCAGGTTCCCAGGTACAGAGGCAGGTGAGAAGGATCACATACACCGGGTAACAACCTTCTCCCCAGGTTCTCAGGTACAGAGGCAGGTGAAAAGGATCACATACACCGGGTAACAACCTCCCCAGGTTCCCAGGTACAGAGGCAGGTGAGAAGGATCACATATACCGGGTAACAACCTTCTCCCCAGGTTCCCAGGTACAGAGGCAGGTGAGAAGGATCACATACACCGGGTAACAACCTTCTCCCTAGGTTCTCAGGTACAGAGGCAGGTGAGAAGGATCACATACACCGGGTAACAACCTCCCCTGTTTCCCAGGTACAGAGGCAGGTGAGAAGGATCACATACACCGGGTAACAACCTTCTCTCCAGGTTCTCAGGTACAGAGGCAGGTGAGAAGGATCACATACACCGGGTAACAACCTCTCCAGGTTCCCAGGTACAGAGGCAGGTGAGAAGGATCACATACACCGGGTAACAACCTTCTCCCCAGGTTCTCAGGTACAGAGGCAGGTGAAAAGGATCACATACACCGGGTAACAACCTTCTCCCCAGGTTCCCAGGTACAGAGGCAGGTGAGAAGGATCACATACACCGGGTAACAACCTTCTCCCCAGGTTCTCAGGTACAGAGGCAGGTGAGAAGGATCACATACACCGGGTAACAGCCTTCTCCCCAGGTTCCCAGGTACAGAGGCAGGTGAGAAGGATCACATACACCGGGTAACAACCTTCTCCCCAGGTTCTCAGGTACAGAGGCAGGTGAGAAGGATCACATACACCGGGTAACAACCTTCTCCCCAGGTTCCCAGGTACAGAGGCAGGTGAGAAGGATCACATACACCGGGTAACAACCTTCTCCCCAGGT
The DNA here is from genome assembly GCF_028390025.1 of Pseudophryne corroboree. Taxonomy (NCBI): domain Eukaryota; kingdom Metazoa; phylum Chordata; class Amphibia; order Anura; family Myobatrachidae; genus Pseudophryne; species Pseudophryne corroboree. The sequence continues at coordinate 283,936 of NW_026970299.1, forward strand.
TCTCAGGTACAGAGGCAGGTGAGAAGGATCACATACACCGGGTAACAACCTTCTCCCCAGGTTCCCAGGTACAGAGGCAGGTGAGAAGGATCACATACACCGGGTAACAACCTCTCCAGGTTCCCAGGTACAGAGGCAGGTGAGAAGGATCACATACACCGGGAAACAACCTTCTCCCCAGGTTCCCAGGTAGAGGCAGGTGAGAAGGATCACATACACCGGGTAACAACCTCCCCAGGATCCCAGGTACAGAGGCAGGTGAGAAGGATCACATACACCGGGTAACAACCTCCCCAGGTTCCCAGGTACAGAGGCAGGGGAGAAGGATCACATACACCGGGTAACAACCTTCTCCCCAGGTTCTCAGGTACAGAGGCAGGTGAGAAGGATCACATACACCGGGTAACAACCTTCTCCCCAGGTTCTCAGGTACAGAGGCAGGTGAGAAGGATCACATACACCGGGTAACAACCTCCCCAGGTTCCCAGGTACAGAAGCAGGTGAGAAGGATCACATACCCCGGGTAACAACCTTCGCCCCAGGTTCCAAGGTACAGAGGCAGGTGAGAAGGATCACATACACCGGGTAACAACCTCTCCAGGTTCCCAGGTACAGAGGCAGGTGAGAAGGATCACATACACCGGGTAACAACCTTTTCCCCACGTTCCCAGGTACAGAGGCAGGTGAGAAGGATCACATACACCGGGTAACAACCTTCTCCGCAGGTTCCCAGGTACAGAGGCAGGTGAGAAGGATCACATACACCGGATAACAACCTTCTCCCAAGGTTCCCAGGTACAGAGGCAGGTAAGAAGGATCACATACAGCGGGTAACAACCTTCTCCCCAGGTTCTCAGGTACAGAGGCAGGTGAGAAGGATCACATGCACCAGGTAACAACCTCCCCAGGTTCTCAGGTACAGAGGCAGGTGAGAAGGATCACATACACCGGGTAACAACCTCCCCAGGTTCCCAGGTACAGAGGCAGGTGAGAAGGATCACATACACCGGGTAACAACCTTCTCCCCAGGTTCTCAGGTACAGAGGCAGGTGAGAAGGATCACATACACCGGGTAACAACCTCCCCTGTTTCCCAGGTACAGAGGCAGGTGAGAAGGATCACATACACCGGGTAACAACCTTCTCTCCAGGTTCTCAGGTACAGAGGCAGGTGAGAAGGATCACATACACCGGGTAACAACCTTCTCCCCAGGTTCCCAGGTACAGAGGCAGGTGAGAAGGATCACATACACCGGGTAACAACCTTCTCTCCAGGTTCCAAGGTACAGAGGCAGGTGAGAAGGATCACATACACCGGGTAACAACCTTCTCCCCAGGTTCCCAGGTACAGAGGCAGGTGAAAAGGATCACATACACCGGGTAACAACCTCCCCAGGTTCCCAGGTACAGAGGCAGGTGAGAAGGATCACATACACCGGGTAACAACCTTCTACCCAGGTTCTCAGGTACAGAGGCAGGTGAGAAGGATCACATACACCGGGTAACAAACTTCTCCCCAGGTTCTCAGGTACAGAGGCAGGTGATAAGGATGACATACACCGGGTAACAACCTTCTCCCCAGGTTCCCAGGTACAGAGGCAGGTGAGAAGGATCACATACACCGGGTAACAACCTTCTCCCCATGTTCTCAGGTACAGAGGCAGGTGAGAAGGATCACATACACCGGGTAACAACCTTCTCCTCAGGTTCCCAGGTACAGAGGCAGGTGAGGAAGGATCACATACACCGGGTAACAACCTTCTCTCTAGGTTCTCAGGTAAAAAGGCAGGTGAGAAGGATCACATACACCGGGTAACAACCTTCTCCCCAGGTTCCCAGGTACAGAGGCAGGTGAGAAGGATCACATACACCGGGTAACAACCTTCTCCCCAGGATCCCAGGTACAGAGGCAGGTGAGAAGGATCACATACACCGGGTAACAACCTCTACAGGTTCTCAGGTACAGAGGCAGGTGAGATGGATCACATACACCGGGTAACAACCTTCTCCCCAGGTTCCCAGGTACAGAGGCAGGTGAGAAGAATCACATACACCGGGTAACAACCTTCTCCCCTGGTTCTCAGGTACAGAGGCAGATGAGAAGGATCACATAGACCGGGTAACAACCTTCTCCCCAGGTTCCCAGGTACAGAGGCAGGTGAGAAGGATCACATACACCGGATAACAATCTTCTCCCCAGGTTCTAAGGTACAGAGGCAGGTGAGAAGGATCACATACACCGGGTAACAACCTCTCCAGGTTCCCAGGTACAGAGGCAGGTGAGAAGGATCACATACACCGGGTAACAACCTTCTCCCCAGGTTCTCAGGTACAGAGGCAGGTGAAAAGGATCACATACACCGGGTAACAACCTCCCCAGGTTCCCAGGTACAGAGGCAGGTGAGAAGGATCACATACACCGGGTAACAACCTTCTCCCCAGGTTCTCAGGTACAGAGGCAGGTGAGAAGGATCACATACACCGGGTAACAACCTTCTCCCCAGGTTCCCAGGTACAGAGGCAGGTGAGAAGGATCACATACACCGGGTAACAACCTTCTCCCCAGGTTCTCAGGTACAGAGGCAGGTGAGAAGGATCACATACACCGGGTAACAACCTTCTCCCCAGGTTCCCAGGTACAGAGGCAGGTGAGAAGGATCACATACACCGGGTAACAACCTCTCCAGGTTCCCAGGTACAGAGGCAGGTGAGAAGGATCACATACACCGGGTAACAACCTTCTCCCCAGGTTCCCAGGTAGAGGCAGGTGAGAAGGATCACATACACCGGGTAACAACCTCCCCAGGATCCCAGGTACAGAGGCAGGTGAGAAGGATCACATACACCGGGTAACAACCTCCCCAGGTTCCCAGGTACAGAGGCAGGGGAGAAGGATCACATACACCGGGTAACAACCTTCTCCCCAGGTTCTCAGGTACAGAGGCAGGTGAGAAGGATCACATACACCGGGTAACAACCTTCTCCCCAGGTTCTCAGGTACAGAGGCAGGTGAGAAGGATCACATACACCGGGTAACAACCTTCTCCCCAGGTTCCCAGGTACAGAGGCAGGTGAGAAGGATCACATACACCGGGTAACAACCTTCTCCCCAGGTTCCCAGGTACAGAGGCAGGGGAGAAGGATCACATACACCGGGTAACAACCTTCTCCCCAGGTTCCCAGGTACAGAGGCAGGTGAGAAGGATCACATACACCGGGTAACAACCTTCTCCCCAGGTTCCCAGGTACAGAGGCAGGTGAGAAGGATCACATACACCGGGTAACAACCTTCTCTCCAGGTTCCCAGGTACAGAGGCAGGTGAGAAGGATCACATACACCGGGTAACAACCTTCTCGCCAGGTTCCCAGGTACAGAGGCAGGTGAGAAGGGTCACATACACCGGGTAACAACCTCCCCTGGTTCTCAGGTACAGAGGCAGGTGAGAAGGATCACATACACCGGGTAACAACCTTCTCCCCAGCTTCTCAGGTACAGAGGCAGATGAGAAGGATCACATACACCGGGTAACAACCTCCCCAGGTTCTCAGGTACAGAGGCAGGTGAGAAGGATCACATACACCGGGTAACAACCTCCCCAGGTTCTCAGGTACAGAGGCAGGTGAGAAGGATCACATACACCGGGTAACAACCTTCTCCCCAGGTTCCCAGGTACAGAGGCAGGTGAGAAGGATCACATACACCGGGTAACAACCTTCTCCATAGGTTCCCAGGTACAGAGGCAGGTGAGAAGGATCACATACACCGGGTAACAACCTTCTCCCCAGCTTCTCAGGTACAGAGGCAGATGAGAAGGATCACATACACCGGCTAACAACCTTCTCCCCAGGTTCCCAGGTACAGAGGCAGGTGAGAAGGATCACATACACCGGATAACAATCTTCTCCCCAGGTTCTCAGGTACAGAGGCAGGTGAGAAGGATCACATACACCGGGTAACAACCTCTCCAGGTTCCCAGGTACAGAGGCAGGTGAGAAGGATCACATACACCGGGTAACAACCTTCTCCCCAGGTTCTCAGGTACAGAGGCAGGTGAAAAGGATCACATACACCGGGTAACAACCTCCCCAGGTTCCCAGGTACAGAGGCAGGTGAGAAGGATCACATACACCGGGTAACAACGTTCTCCCCAGGTTCTCAGGTACAGAGGCAGGTGAGAAGGATCACATACACCGGGTAACAACCTTCTCCCCAGGTTCCCAGGTACAGAGGCAGGTGAGAAGGATCACATACACCGGGTAACAACCTCCCCAGGTTCTCAGGTACAGAGGCAGGTGAGAAGGATCACATACACCGGGTAACAACCTCTCCAGGTTCCCAGGTACAGAGGCAGGTGAGAAGGATCACATACACCGGGTAACAACCTTCTCCGCAGGTTCCCAGGTACAGAGGCAGGTGAGAAGGATCACATACACCGGGTAACAACATCTCCAGGTTCCCAGGTACAGAGGCCGGTGAGAAGGATCACATACACCGGGTAACAACCTTCTCCCCAGGTTCCCAGATAGAGGCAGGTGAGAAGGATCACATACACCGGGTAACAACCTCCCCAGGATCCCAGGTACAGAGGCAGGTGAGAAGGATCACATACACCGGGTAACAACCTTCTCCCCAGGTTCTCAGGTACAGAGGCAGGTGAGAAGGATCACATACACCGGGTAACAACCTCCCCTGTTTCCCAGGTACAGAGGCAGGTGAGAAGGATCACATACACCGGGTAACAACCTTCTCTCTAGGTTCTCAGGTACAGAGGCAGGTGAGAAGGATCACATACACCGGGTAACAACCTTCTCCCCAGGTTCCCAGGTACAGAGGCAGGTGAGAAGGATCACATACACCGGGTAACAACCTTCTCTCCAGGTTCCCAGGTACAGAGGCAGGTGAGAAGGATCACATACACCGGGTAACAACCTTCTCCCCAGCTTCCCAGGTACAGAGGCAGGTGAAAAGGATCACATACACCGGGTAACAACCTCCCCAGGTTCCCAGGTACAGAGGCAGGTGAGAAGGATCACATACACCGGGTAACAACCTTCTCCCCAGGTTCTCAGGTACAGAGGCAGGTGAGAAGGATCACATACACCGGGTAACAACCTTCTCCCCAGGTTCTCAGGTACAGAGGCAGGTGAGAAGGATGACATACACCGGGTAACAACCTTCTCCCCAGGTTCCCAGGTACAGAGGCAGGTGAGAAGGATCACATACACCGGGTAACAACCTTCTCCCCAGGTTCTCAGGTACAGAGGCAGGTGAGAAGGATCACATACACCGGGTAACAACCTTCTCCTCAGGTTCCCAGGTACAGAGGCAGGTGAGAAAGGATCACATACACCGGGTAACAACCTTCTCTCCAGGTTCCCAGGTACAGAGGCAGGTGAAAAGGATCACATACACCGGGTAACAACCTCCCCAGGTTCGCAGGTACAGAGGCAGGTGAGAAGGATCACATACACCGGGTAACAACCTTCTCCCCAGGTTCTCAGGTACAGAGGCAGGTGAGAAGGATCACATACACCGGGTAACAACCTTCTCCCCACGTTCCCAGGTACAGAGGCAGGTGAGAAGGATCACATACACCGGGTAACAACCTTCTCCGCAGGTTCCCAGGTACAGAGGCAGGTGAGAAGGATCACATACACCGGGTAACAACCTTCTCCCCAGGTTCTCAGGTACAGAGGCAGGTGAGAAGGATCACATGCACAAGGTAACAACCTCCCCAGGTTCTCAGGTACAGAGGCAGGTGAGAAGGATCACATACACCGGGTAACAACCTCCCCAGGTTCCCAGGTACAGAGGCAGGTGAGAAGGATCACATACACCGGGTAACAACCTTCTCCCCAGGTTCTCAGGTACAGAGGCAGGTGAGAAGGATCACATACACCGGGTAACAACCTCCCCTGTTTCCCTGGTACAGAGGCAGGTGAGAAGGATCACATACACCGGGTAACAACCTTCTCTCCAGGTTCTCAGTTACAGAGGCAGGTGAGAAGGATCACATACACCGGGTAACAACCTTCTCCCCAGGTTCCCAGGTACAGAGGCAGGTGAGAAGGATCACATACACCGGGTAACAACCTTCTCTCCAGGTTCCCAGGTACAGAGGCAGGTGAGAAGGATCACATACACCGGGTAACAACCTTCTCCCCAGGTTCCCAGGTACAGAGGCAGGTGAAAAGGATCACATACACCGGGTAACAACCTCCCCAGGTTCCCAGGTACAGAGGCAGGTGAGAAGGATCACATACACCGGGTAACAACCTTCTCCCCAGGTTCTCAGGTACAGAGGCAGGTGAGAAGGATCACATACACCGGGTAACAACCTTCTCCCCAGGTTCTCAGGTACAGAGGCAGGTGAGAAGGATGACATACACCGGGTAACAACCTTCTCCCCAGGTTCCCAGGTACAGAGGCAGGTGAGAAGGATCACATACACCGGGTAACAACCTTCTCCCCAGGTTCTCAGGTACAGAGGCAGGTGAGAAGGATCACATACACCGGGTAACAACCTTCTCCTCAGGTTCCCAGGTACAGAGGCAGGTGAGAAAGGATCACATACACCGGGTAACAACCTTCTCTCCAGGTTCTCAGGTAAAAAGGCAGGTGAGAAGGATCACATACACCGGGTAACAACCTTCTCCCCAGGTTCCCAGGTACAGAGGCAGGTGAGAAGGATCACATACACCGGGTAACAACCTTCTCCCCAGGATCCCAGGTACAGAGGCAGGTGAGAAGGATCACATACACCGGGTAACAACCTCTCCAGGTTCTCAGGTACAGAGGCAGGTGAGATGGATCACATACACCGGGTAACAACCTTCTCCCCAGGTTCCCAGGTACAGAGGCAGGTGAGAAGAATCACATACACCGGGTAACAACCTTCTCCCCTGGTTCTCAGGTACAGAGGCAGGTGAGAAGGATCACATACACCGGGTAACAACTTTCTCCCCAGCTTCTCTGGTACAGAGGCAGATGAGAAGGATCACATAGACCGGGGTAACAACCTTCTCCCCAGGTTCCCAGGTACAAAGGCAGGTGAGAAGGATCACATACACCGGATAACAATCTTCTCCCCAGGTTCTAAGGTACAGAGGCAGGTGAGAAGGATCACATACACCGGGTAACAACCTCTCCAGGTTCCCAGGTACAGAGGCAGGTGAGAAGGATCACATACACCGGGTAACAACCTTCTCCCCAGGTTCTCAGGTACAGAGGCAGGTGAGAAGGATCACATACACCGGGTAACAACCTTCTCCCCAGGTTCCCAGGTACAGAGGCAGGTGAGAAGGATCACATACACCGGGTAACTACCTTCTCCCCAGGTTCTCAGGTACAGAGGCAGGTGAGAAGGATCACATACACCGGGTAACAACCTTCTCCCCAGGTTCCCAGGTACAGAGGCAGGTGAGAAGGATCACATACACCGGGTAACAACCTCCCCAGGTTCTCAGGTACAGAGGCAGGTGAGAAGGATCACATACACCGGGTAACAACCTCTCCAGGTTCCCAGGTACAGAGGCAGGTGAGAAAGATCACATACACCGGGTAAAAACCTTCTCCCCAGGTTCCCAGGTACTGAGGCAGGTGAGAAGGATCACATACACCGGGTAACAACCTCTCCAGGTTCCCAGGTACAGAGGCAGGTGAGAAGGATCACATACACCGGGTAACAACCTTCTCCCCAGGTTCCCAGGTAGAGGCAGGTGAGAAGGATCACATACACCGGGTAACAACCTCCCCAGGATCCCAGGTACAGAGGCAGGTGAGAAGGATCACATACACCGGGTAACAACCTCCCCAGGTTCCCAGGTACAGAGGCAGGGGAGAAGGATCACATACACCGGGTAACAACCTTCTCCCCAGGTTCTCAGGTACAGAGGCAGGTGAGAAGGATCACATACACCGGGTAACAACCTTCTCCCCAGGTTCTCAGGTACAGAGGCAGGTGAGAAGGATCACATACACCGGGTAACAACCTTCTCCCCAGGTTCCCAGGTACAGAGGCAGGTGAGAAGGATCACATACACCGGGTAACAACCTTCTCCCCAGGTTCCCAGGTACAGAGGCAGGGGAGAAGGATCACATACACCGGGTAACAACCTTCTCCCCAGGTTCCCAGGTACAGAGGCAGGTGAGAAGGATCACATACACCGGGTAACAACCTTCTCCCCAGGTTCCCAGGTACAGAGACAGGTGAGAAGGATCACATACACCGGGTAACAACCTTCTCCCCAGGTTCCCAGGTACAGAGGCAGGTGAGAAGGATCACATACACCAGGTAACAACCTCTCCAGGTTTCCAGGTACAGAGGCAGATGAGAAGGATCACATACACCGGGTAACAACCTTCTCCCCAGGTTCCCAGGTACAGAGGCAGGTGAGAAGGTTCACATACACCAGGTAACAACCTCTCCAGGTTTCCAGGTAAAGAGGCAGGTGAGAAGGATCACATACACCGGGTAACAACCTTCTCCCCAGGTTCTCAGGTACAGAGGCAGGTGAGAAGGATCACATACAGCGGGTAACAACCTTCTCCCCAGGTACCCAGGTACAGAGGCAGGTGAGAAGGATCACATTCACCGGGTAACAACCTCTCCAGGTTCCCAGGTACAGAGGCAGGTGAGAAGGATCACATACACCAGGTAACAACCTTCTCCCCAGGTTCCCAGGCACAGAGGCAGGTGAGAAGGATCACATACACCGGGTAACAACCTTCTCCCCAGGTTCCTAGGTACAGAGGCAGGTGAGAAGGATCACATACACCGGGTAACAACCTTCTCTCCAGGTTCCCAGGTACAGAGGCAGGTGAGAAGGATCACATACACCGGGTAACAACCTTCTCGCCAGGTTCCCAGGTACAGAGGTAGGTGAGAAGGGTCACATACACCGGGTAACAACCTCCCCAGGTTCTCAGGTACAGAGGCAGGTGAGAAGGATCACATACACCGGGTAACAACCTTCTCCCCAGGTTCCCAGGTACAGAGGCAGGTGAGAAGGATCACATACACCGGGTAACAACCTTCTCCCCAGTTTCCCAGGTACAGAGGCAGGTGAGAAGGATCACATACACCGGGTAACAACCTTCTCCCCAGCTTCTCAGGTACAGAGGCAGATGAGAAGGATTACATACACCGGGTAACAACCTCCCCAGGTTCTCAGGTACAGAGGCAGGTGAGAAGGATCACATACACCGGGTAACAACCTTCTCCCCAGGTTCCCAGGTACAGAGGCAGGTGAGAAGGATCACATACACCGGGTAACAACCTCCCCAGGTTCTCAGGTACAGAGGCAGGTGAGAAGGATCACATACACCGGGTAACAACCTCTCCAGGTTCCCAGGTACAGAGGCAGGTGAGAAAGATCACATACACCGGGTAAAAACCTTCTCCCCAGGTTCCCAGGTACTGAGGCAGGTGAGAAGGATCACATACACCGGGTAACAACCTCTCCAGGTTCCCAGGTACAGAGGCAGGTGAGAAGGATCACATACACCGGGTAACAACCTTCTCCCCAGGTTCCCAGGTAGAGGCAGGTGAGAAGGATCACATACACCGGGTAACAACCTCCCCAGGATCCCAGGTACAGAGGCAGGTGAGAAGGATCACATACACCGGGTAACAACCTCCCCAGGTTCCCAGGTACAGAGGCAGGGGAGAAGGATCACATACACCGGGTAACAACCTTCTCCCCAGGTTCTCAGGTACAGAGGCAGGTGAGAAGGATCACATACACCGGGTAACAACCTTCTCCCCAGGTTCTCAGGTACAGAGGCAGGTGAGAAGGATCACATACACCGGGTAACAACCTTCTCCCCAGGTTCCCAGGTACAGAGGCAGGTGAGAAGGATCACATACACCGGGTAACAACCTTCTCCCCAGGTTCCCAGGTACAGAGGCAGGGGAGAAGGATCACATACACCGGGTAACAACCTTCTCCCCAGGTTCCCAGGTACAGAGGCAGGTGAGAAGGATCACATACACCGGGTAACAACCTTCTCCCCAGGTTCCCAGGTACAGAGACAGGTGAGAAGGATCACATACACCGGGTAACAACCTTCTCCCCAGGTTCCCAGGTACAGAGGCAGGTGAGAAGGATCACATACACCAGGTAACAACCTCTCCAGGTTTCCAGGTACAGAGGCAGATGAGAAGGATCACATACACCGGGTAACAACCTTCTCCCCAGGTTCCCAGGTACAGAGGCAGGTGAGAAGGTTCACATACACCAGGTAACAACCTCTCCAGGTTTCCAGGTAAAGAGGCAGGTGAGAAGGATCACATACACCGGGTAACAACCTTCTCCCCAGGTTCTCAGGTACAGAGGCAGGTGAGAAGGATCACATACAGCGGGTAACAACCTTCTCCCCAGGTACCCAGGTACAGAGGCAGGTGAGAAGGATCACATTCACCGGGTAACAACCTCTCCAGGTTCCCAGGTACAGAGGCAGGTGAGAAGGATCACATACACCAGGTAACAACCTTCTCCCCAGGTTCCCAGGCACAGAGGCAGGTGAGAAGGATCACATACACCGGGTAACAACCTTCTCCCCAGGTTCCTAGGTACAGAGGCAGGTGAGAAGGATCACATACACCGGGTAACAACCTTCTCTCCAGGTTCCCAGGTACAGAGGCAGGTGAGAAGGATCACATACACCGGGTAACAACCTTCTCGCCAGGTTCCCAGGTACAGAGGTAGGTGAGAAGGGTCACATACACCGGGTAACAACCTCCCCAGGTTCTCAGGTACAGAGGCAGGTGAGAAGGATCACATACACCGGGTAACAACCTTCTCCCCAGGTTCCCAGGTACAGAGGCAGGTGAGAAGGATCACATACACCGGGTAACAACCTTCTCCCCAGTTTCCCAGGTACAGAGGCAGGTGAGAAGGATCACATACACCGGGTAACAACCTTCTCCCCAGCTTCTCAGGTACAGAGGCAGATGAGAAGGATTACATACACCGGGTAACAACCTCCCCAGGTTCTCAGGTACAGAGGCAGGTGAGAAGGATCACAAACACCGGGTAACAACCTCCCCAGGTCCTCAGGTACAGAGGCAGGTGAGAAGGATCACATACACCGGGTAACAACCTTCTCCCCAGGTTCCCAGGTACAGAGGCAGGTGAGAAGGATCACATACACCGGGTAACAACCTTCTCCCCAGGTTCCCAGGTACAGAGACAGGTGAGAAGGATCACATACACCGGGTAACAACCTTCTCCCCAGCTTCTCAGGTACAGAGGCAGATGAGAAGGATCACATACACCGGGTAACAACCTTCTCCCCAGGTTCCCAGGTACAGAGGCAGGTGAGAAGGATCACATACACCGGATAACAATCTTCTCCCCAGGTTCTCAGGTACAGAGGCAGGTGAGAAGGATCACATACACCGGGTAACAACCTCTCCAGGTTCCCAGGTACAGAGGCAGGTGAGAAGGATCACATACACCGGGTAACAACCTTCTCCCCAGGTTCTCAGGTACAGAGGCAGGTGAAAAGGATCACATACACCGGGTAACAACCTCCCCAGGTTCCCAGGTACAGAGGCAGGTGAGAAGGATCACATACACCGGGTAACAACCTTCTCCCCAGGTTCTCAGGTACAGAGGCAGGTGAGAAGGATCACATACACCGGGTAACAACCTTCTCCCCAGGTTCCCAGGTACAGAGGCAGGTGAGAAGGATCACATACACCGGGTAACAACCTCCCCAGGTTCTCAGGTACAGAGGCAGGTGAGAAGGATCACATACACCGGGTAACAACCTCTCCAGGTTACCAGGTACAGAGGCAGGTGAGAAGGATCACATACACCGGGTAACAACCTTCTCCCCAGGTTCCCAGGTACAGAGGCAGGTGAGAAGGATCACATACACCGGGTAACAACATCTCCAGGTTCCCAGGTACAGAGGCCGGTGAGAAGGATCACATACACCGGGTAACAACCTTCTCCCCAGGTTCCCAGATAGAGGCAGGTGAGAAGGATCACATACACCGGGTAACAACCTCCCCAGGATCCCAGGTACAGAGGCAGGTGAGAAGGATCACATACACCGGGTAACAACCTTCTCCCCAGGTTCTCAGGTACAGAGGCAGGTGAGAAGGATCACATACACCGGGTAACAACCTCCCCTGTTTCCCAGGTACAGAGGCAGGCGAGAAGGATCACATACACCGGGTAACAACCTTCTCTCCAGGTTCTCAGGTACAGAGGCAGGTGAGAAGGATCACATACACCGGGTAACAACCTTCTCCCCAGGTTCCCAGGTACAGAGGCAGGTGAGAAGGATCACATACACCGGGTAACAACCTTCTCTCCAGGTTCCCAGGTACAGAGGCAGGTGAGAAGGATCACATACACCGGGTAACAACCTTCTCCCCAGGTTCCCAGGTACAGAGGCAGGTGAAAAGTATCACATACACCGGGTAACAACCTCCCCTGGTTCCCAGGTACAGAGGCAGGTGAGAAGGATCACATACACCGGGTAACAACCTTCTCCCCAGGTTCTCAGGTACAGAGGCAGGTGAGAAGGATCACATACACCGGGTAACAACCTTCTCCCCAGGTTCCCAGGTACAGAGGCAGGTGAGAAGGATCACATACACCGGGTAACAACCTTCTCCCCAGGTTCTCAGGTACAGAGGCAGGTGAGAAGGATCACATACACCGGGTAACAACCTTCTCCTCAGGTTCCCAGGTACAGAGGCAGGTGAGAAAGGATCACATACACCGGGTAACAACCTTCTCTCCAGGTTCTCAGGTACAGAGGCAGGTGAGAAGGATCACATACACCGGGTAACAACCTTCTCCCCAGGTTCCCAGGTACAGAGGCAGGTGAGAAGGATCACATACACCGGGTAACAACCTTCTCCCCAGGATCCCAGGTACAGAGGCAGGTGAGAAGGATCACATACACCGGGTAACAACCTCTCCAGGTTCTCAGGTACAGAGGCAGGTGAGATGGATCACATACACCGGGTAACAACCTTCTCCCTAGGTTCCCAGGTACAGTGGCAGGTGAGAAGGATCACATACACCGGGTAACAACCTTCTCCCCTGGTTCTCAGGTACAGAGGCAGGTGAGAAGGATCACATACACCGGGTAACAACCTTCTCCCCAGGTTCCCAGGTACAGAGGCAGGTGAGAAGGATCACATACACCGGATAACAATCTTCTCCCCCGGTTCTATGGTACAGAGGCAGGTGAGAAGGATCACATACACCGGGTAACAACCTCTCCAGGTTCCCAGGTACAGAGGCAGGTGAGAAGGATCACATACACCGGGTAACAACCTTCTCCCCAGGTTCTCAGGTACAGAGGCAGGTGAAATGGATCACATACACCGGGTAACAACCTCCCCAGGTTCCCAGGTACAGAGGCAGGTGAGAAGGATCACATACACCGGGTAACAATCTTCTCCCCCGGTTCTATGGTACAGAGGCAGGTGAGAAGGATCACATACACCGGGTAACAACCTCTCCAGGTTCCCAGGTACAGAGGCAGGTGAGAAGGATCACATACACCGGGTAACAACCTTCTCCCCAGGTTCTCAGGTACAGAGGCAGGTGAAATGGATCACATACACCGGGTAACAACCTTCTCCCCAGGTTCTCAGGTACAGAGGCAGGTGAGAAGGATCACATACACCGGGTAACAACCTTCTCCCCAGGTTCCCAGGTACAGAGGCAGGTGAGAAGGATCACATACACCGGGTAACAACCTTCTCCCCAGGTTCCCAGGTACAGAGGCAGGTGAGAAGGATCACATACACCGGGTAACAACCTTCTCCCCAGGTTCCCAGGTACAGAGACAAGTGAGAAGGATCACATACACCGGGTAACAACCTTCTCCCCTGGTTCCCAGGTACAGAGGCAGGTGAGAAGGATCACATACACCAGGTAACAACCTCTCCAGGTTCCCAGGTACAGAGGCAGGTGAGAAGGATCACATACACCGGGTAACAACCTTCTCCCCAGGTTCCCAGGTACAGAGGCAGGTGAGAAGGTTCACATACACCAGGTAACAACCTCTCCAGGTTTCCAGGTAAAGAGGCAGGTGAGAAGGATCACATACACCGGGTAACAACCTTCTCCCCAGGTTCTCAGGTACAGAGGCAGGTGAGAAGGATCACATACACCGGGTAACAACCTTCTCCCCAGGTTCCCAGGTACAGAGGCAGGTGAGAAGGATCACATACACCGGGTAACAACCTCTCCAGGTTCCCAGGTACAGAGGCAGGTGAGAAGGATCACATACACCAGGTAACAACCTTCTCCCCAGGTTCCCAGGCACAGAGGCAGGTGAGAAGGATCACATACACCGGGTAACAACCTTCTCCCCAGGTTCCCAGGTACAGAGGCAGGTGAGAAGGATCACATACACCGGGTAACAACCTTCTCTCCAGGTTCCCAGGTACAGAGGCAGGTGAGAAGGATCACATACACCGGGTAACAACCTTCTCGCCAGGTTCCCAGGTACAGAGGCAGGTGAGAAGGATCACATACACCGGGTAACAACCTTCTCCCCAGGTTCCCAGGTACAGAGGCAGGTGAAAAGGATCACATACACCGGGTAACAACCTCCCCAGGTTCCCAGGTACAGAGGCAGGTGAGAAGGATCACATACACCGGGTAACAACCTTCTCCCCAGGATCCCAGGTACAGAGGCAGGTGAGAAGGATCACATACACCGGGTAACAACCTCTCCAGGTTCTCAGGTACAGAGGCAGGTGAGATGGATCACATACACTGGGTAACAACCTTCTCCCCAGGTTCCCAGGTACAGAGGCAGGTGAGAAGAATCACATACACCGGGTAACAACCTTCTCCCCTGGTTCTCAGGTACAGAGGCAGGTGAGAAGGATCACATACACCGGGTAACACCTTTCTCCCCAGCTTCTCTGGTACAGAGGCAGATGAGAAGGATCACATAGACCGGGTAACAACCTTCTCCCCAGGTTCCCAGGTACAAAGGCAGGTGAGAAGGATCACATACACCGGATAACAATCTTCTCCCCAGGTTCTAAGGTACAGAGGCAGGTGAGAAGGATCACATACACCGGGTAACAACCTCTCCAGGTTCCCAGGTACAGAGGCAGGTGAGAAGGATCACATACACCGGGTAACAACCTTCTCCCCAGGTTCTCAGGTACAGAGGCAGGTGAGAAGGATCACATACACCGGGTAACAACCTTCTCCCCAGGTTCCCAGGTACAGAGGCAGGTGAGAAGGATCACATACACCGGGTAACTACCTTCTCCCCAGGTTCTCAGGTACAGAGGCAGGTGAGAAGGATCACATACACCGGGTAACAACCTTCTCCCCAGGTTCCCAGGTACAGAGGCAGGTGAGAAGGATCACATACACCGGGTAACAACCTCCCCAGGTTCTCAGGTACAGAGGCAGGTGAGAAGGATCACATACACCGGGTAACAACCTCTCCAGGTTCCCAGGTACAGAGGCAGGTGAGAAAGATCACATACACCGGGTAAAAACCTTCTCCCCAGGTTCCCAGGTACTGAGGCAGGTGAGAAGGATCACATACACCGGGTAACAACCTCTCCAGGTTCCCAGGTACAGAGGCAGGTGAGAAGGATCACATACACCGGGTAACAACCTTCTCCCCAGGTTCCCAGGTAGAGGCAGGTGAGAAGGATCACATACACCGGGTAACAACCTCCCCAGGATCCCAGGTACAGAGGCAGGTGAGAAGGATCACATACACCGGGTAACAACCTCCCCAGGTTCCCAGGTACAGAGGCAGGGGAGAAGGATCACATACACCGGGTAACAACCTTCTCCCCAGGTTCTCAGGTACAGAGGCAGGTGAGAAGGATCACATACACCGGGTAACAACCTTCTCCCCAGGTTCTCAGGTACAGAGGCAGGTGAGAAGGATCACATACACCGGGTAACAACCTTCTCCCCAGGTTCCCAGGTACAGAGGCAGGTGAGAAGGATCACATACACCGGGTAACAACCTTCTCCCCAGGTTCCCAGGTACAGAGGCAGGGGAGAAGGATCACATACACCGGGTAACAACCTTCTCCCCAGGTTCCCAGGTACAGAGGCAGGTGAGAAGGATCACATACACCGGGTAACAACCTTCTCCCCAGGTTCCCAGGTACAGAGACAGGTGAGAAGGATCACATACACCGGGTAACAACCTTCTCCCCAGGTTCCCAGGTACAGAGGCAGGTGAGAAGGATCACATACACCAGGTAACAACCTCTCCAGGTTTCCAGGTACAGAGGCAGGTGAGAAGGATCACATACACCGGGTAACAACCTTCTCCCCAGGTTCCCAGGTACAGAGGCAGGTGAGAAGGTTCACATACACCAGGTAACAACCTCTCCAGGTTTCCAGGTAAAGAGGCAGGTGAGAAGGATCACATACACCGGGTAACAACCTTCTCCCCAGGTTCTCAGGTACAGAGGCAGGTGAGAAGGATCACATACAGCGGGTAACAACCTTCTCCCCAGGTTCCCAGGTACAGAGGCAGGTGAGAAGGATCACATTCACCGGGTAACAACCTCTCCAGGTTCCCAGGTACAGAGGCAGGTGAGAAGGATCACATACACCAGGTAACAACCTTCTCCCCAGGTTCCCAGGCACAGAGGCAGGTGAGAAGGATCACATACACCGGGTAACAACCTTCTCCCCAGGTTCCTAGGTACAGAGGCAGGTGAGAAGGATCACATACACCGGGTAACAACCTTCTCTCCAGGTTCCCAGGTACAGAGGCAGGTGAGAAGGATCACATACACCGGGTAACAACCTTCTCGCCAGGTTCCCAGGTACAGAGGCAGGTGAGAAGGGTCACATACACCGGGTAACAACCTCCCCAGGTTCTCAGGTACAGAGGCAGGTGAGAAGGATCACATACACCGGGTAACAACCTTCTCCCCAGGTTCCCAGGTACAGAGGCAGGTGAGAAGGATCACATACACCGGGTAACAACCTTCTCCCCAGTTTCCCAGGTACAGAGGCAGGTGAGAAGGATCACATACACCGGGTAACAACCTTCTCCCCAGCTTCTCAGGTACAGAGGCAGATGAGAAGGATCACATACACCGGGTAACAACCTCCCCAGGTTCTCAGGTACAGAGGCAGGTGAGAAGGATCACAAACACCGGGTAACAACCTCCCCAGGTCCTCAGGTACAGAGGCAGGTGAGAAGGATCACATACACCGGGTAACAACCTTCTCCCCAGGTTCCCAGGTACAGAGGCAGGTGAGAAGGATCACATACACCGGGTAACAACCTTCTCCCCAGGTTCCCAGGTACAGAGACAGGTGAGAAGGATCACATACACCGGGTAACAACCTTCTCCCCAGCTTCTCAGGTACAGAGGCAGATGAGAAGGATCACATACACCGGGTAACAACCTTCTCCCCAGGTTCCCAGGTACAGAGGCAGGTGAGAAGGATCACATACACCGGATAACAATCTTCTCCCCAGGTTCTCAGGTACAGAGGCAGGTGAGAAGGATCACATACACCGGGTAACAACCTCTCCAGGTTCCCAGGTACAGAGGCAGGTGAGAAGGATCACATACACCGGGTAACAACCTTCTCCCCAGGTTCTCAGGTACAGAGGCAGGTGAAAAGGATCACATACACCGGGTAACAACCTCCCCAGGTTCCCAGGTACAGAGGCAGGTGAGAAGGATCACATACACCGGGTAACAACCTTCTCCCCAGGTTCTCAGGTACAGAGGCAGGTGAGAAGGATCACATACACCGGGTAACAACCTTCTCCCCAGGTTCCCAGGTACAGAGGCAGGTGAGAAGGATCACATACACCGGGTAACAACCTCCCCAGGTTCTCAGGTACAGAGGCCGGTGAAAAGGATCACATACACCGGGTAACAACCTTCTCCCCAGGTTCCCAGATAGAGGCAGGTGAGAAGGATCACATACACCGGGTAACAACCTCCCCAGGATCCCAGGTACAGAGGCAGGTGAGAAGGATCACATACACCGGGTAACAACCTTCTCCCCAGGTTCTCAGGTACAGAGGCAGGTGAGAAGGATCACATACACCGGGTAACAACCTCCCCTGTTTCCCAGGTACAGAGGCAGGCGAGAAGGATCACATACACCGGGTAACAACCTTCTCTCCAGGTTCTCAGGTACAGAGGCAGGTGAGAAGGATCACATACACCGGGTAACAACCTTCTCCCCAGGTTCCCAGGTACAGAGGCAGGTGAGAAGGATCACATACACCGGGTAACAACCTTCTCTCCAGGTTCCCAGGTACAGAGGCAGGTGAGAAGGATCACATACACCGGGTAACAACCTTCTCCCCAGGTTCCCAGGTACAGAGGCAGGTGAAAAGTATCACATACACCGGGTAACAACCTCCCCTGGTTCCCAGGTACAGAGGCAGGTGAGAAGGATCACATACACCGGGTAACAACCTTCTCCCCAGGTTCTCAGGTACAGAGGCAGGTGAGAAGGATCACATACACCGGGTAACAACCTTCTCCCCAGGTTCTCAGGTACAGAGGCAGGTGAGAAGGATGACATACACCGGGTAACAACCTTCTCCCCAGGTTCCCAGGTACAGAGGCAGGTGAGAAGGATCACATACACCGGGTAACAACCTTCTCCCCAGGTTCTCAGGTACAGAGGCAGGTGAGAAGGATCACATACACCGGGTAACAACCTTCTCCTCAGGTTCCCAGGTACAGAGGCAGGTGAGAAAGGATCACATACACCGGGTAACAACCTTCTCTCCAGGTTCTCAGGTACAGAGGCAGGTGAGAAGGATCACATACACCGGGTAACAACCTTCTCCCCAGGTTCCCAGGTACAGAGGCAGGTGAGAAGGATCACATACACCGGGTAACAACCTTCTCCCCAGGATCCCAGGTACAGAGGCAGGTGAGAAGGATCACATACACCGGGTAACAACCTCTCCAGGTTCTCAGGTACAGAGGCAGGTGAGATGGATCACATACACCAGGTAACAACCTTCTCCCTAGGTTCCCAGGTACAGTGGCAGGTGAGAAGGATCACATACACCGGGTAACAACCTTCTCCCCTGGTTCTCAGGTACAGAGGCAGGTGAGAAGGATCACATACACCGGGTAACAACCTTCTCCCCAGGTTCCCAGGTACAGAGGCAGGTGAGAAGGATCACATACACCGGATAACAATCTTCTCCCCCGGTTCTATGGTACAGAGGCAGGTGAGAAGGATCACATACACCGGGTAACAACCTCTCCAGGTTCCCAGGTACAGAGGCAGGTGAGAAGGATCACATACACCGGGTAACAACCTTCTCCCCAGGTTCTCAGGTACAGAGGCAGGTGAAAAGGATCACATACACCGGGTAACAACCTCCCCAGGTTCCCAGGTACAGAGGCAGGTGAGAAGGATCACATACACCGGGTAACAACCTTCTCCCCAGGTTCTCAGGTACAGAGGCAGGTGAGAAGGATCACATACACCGGGTAACAACCTTCTCCCCAGGTTCCCAGGTACAGAGGCAGGTGAGAAGGATCACATACACCGGGTAACAACCTTCTCCCCAGGTTCCCAGGTACAGAGGCAGGTGAGAAGGATCACATACACCGGGTAATTACCTTCTCCCCAGGTTCCCAGGTACAGAGACAAGTGAGAAGGATCACATACACCGGGTAACAACCTTCTCCCCTGGTTCCCAGGTACAGAGGCAGGTGAGAAGGATCACATACACCAGGTAACAACCTCTCCAGGTTTCCAGGTACAGAGGCAGGTGAGAAGGATCACATACACCGGGTAACAACCTTCTCCCCAGGTTCCCAGGTACAGAGGCAGGTGAGAAGGTTCACATACACCAGGTAACAACCTCTCCAGGTTTCCAGGTAAAGAGGCAGGTGAGAAGGATCACATACACCGGGTAACAACCTTCTCCCCAGGTTCTCAGGTACAGAGGCAGGTGAGAAGGATCACATACACCGGGTAACAACCTTCTCCCCAGGTTCCCAGGTACAGAGGCAGGTGAGAAGGATCACATACACCGGGTAACAACCTCTCCAGGTTCCCAGGTACAGAGGCAGGTGAGAAGGATCACATACACCAGGTAACAACCTTCTCCCCAGGTTCCCAGGCACAGAGGCAGGTGAGAAGGATCACATACACCGGGTAACAACCTTCTCCCCAGGTTCCCAGGTACACAGGCAGGTGAGAAGGATCACATACACCGGGTAACAACCTTCTCGCCAGGTTCCCAGGTACAGAGGCAGGTGAGAAGGGTCACATACACCGGGTAACAACCTCCCCAGGTTCTCAGGTACAGAGGCAGGTGAGAAGGATCACATACACCGGGTAACAACCTTCTCCCCAGGTTCCCAGGTACAGAGGCAGGTGAGAAGGATCACATACACCGGGTAACAACCTTCTCCCCAGTTTCCCAGGTACAGAGGCAGGTGAGAAGGATCACATACACCGGGTAACAACCTTCTCCCCAGCTTCTCAGGTACAGAGGCAGATGAGAAGGATCACATACACCGGGTAACAACCTCCCCAGGTTCTCAGGTACAGAGGCAGGTGAGAAGGATCACATACACCGGGTAACAACCTCCCCAGGTTCTCAGGTACAGAGGCAGGTGAGAAGGATCACATACACCGGGTAACAACCTTCTCCCCAGGTTCCCAGGTACAGAGGCAGGTGAGAAGGATCACATACACCGGGTAACAACCTTCTCCCCAGGTTCCCAGGTACAGAGGCAGGTGAGAAGGATCACATACACCGGGTAACAACCTTCTCCCCAGCTTCTCAGGTACAGAGGCAGATGAGAAGGATCACATACACCGGGTAACAACCTTCTCCCCAGGTTCCCAGGTACAGAGGCAGGTGAGAAGGATCACATACACCGGATAACAATCTTCTCCCCAGGTTCTCAGGTACAGAGGCAGGTGAGAAGGATCACATACACCGGGTAACAACCTCTCCAGGTTCCCAGGTACAGAGGCAGGTGAGAAGGATCACATACACCGGGTAACAACCTTCTCCCCAGGTTCTCAGGTACAGAGGCAGGTGAAAAGGATCACATACACCGGGTAACAACCTCCCCAGGTTCCCAGGTACAGAGGCAGGTGAGAAGGATCACATACACCGGGTAACAACCTTCTCCCCAGGTTCTCAGGTACAGAGGCAGGTGAGAAGGATCACATACACCGGGTAACAACCTTCTCCCCAGGTTCCCAGGTACAGAGGCAGGTGAGAAGGATCACATACACCGGGTAACAACCTCCCCAGGTTCTCAGGTACAGAGGCAGGTGAGAAGGATCACATACACCGGGTAACAACCTCTCCAGGTTCCCAGGTACAGAGGCAGGTGAGAAGGATCACATACACCGGGTAACAACCTTCTCCCCAGGTTCCCAGGTACAGAGGCAGGTGAGAAGGATCACATACACCGGGTAACAACATCTCCAGGTTCCCAGGTACAGAGGCAGGTGAGAAGGATCACATACACCGGGTAACAACCTTCTCCCCAGGTTCCCAGATAGAGGCAGGTGAGAAGGATCACATACACCGGGTAACAACCTCCCCAGGATCCCAGGTACAGAGGCAGGTGAGAAGGATCACATACACCGGGTAACAACCTTCTCCCCAGGTTCCCAGGTACAGAGGCAGGTGAGAAGGATCACATACACCGGGTAACAACCTTCTCCCCAGGTTCCAAGGTACAGAGGCAGGTGAGAAGGTTCACATACACCAGGTAACAACCTCTCCAGGTTTCCAGGTAAAGAGGCAGGTGAGAAGGATCACATACACCGGGTAACAACCTTCTCCCCAGGTTCTCAGGTACAGAGGCAGGTGAGAAGGATCACATACACCGGGTAACAACCTTCTTCCCAGGTTCCCAGGTACAGAGGCAGGTGAGAAGGATCACATACACCGGGTAACAACCTCTCCAGGTTCCCAGGTACAGAGGCAGGTGAGAAGGATCACATACACCAGGTAACAACCTTCTCCCCAGGTTCCCAGGCACAGAGGCAGGTGAGAAGGATCACATACACCGGGTAACAACCTTCTCCCCAGGTTCCCAGGTACAGAGGCAGGTGAGAAGGATCACATACACCGGGTAACAACCTTCTCTCCAGGTTCCCAGGTACAGAGGCAGGTGAGAAGGATCACATACACCGGGTAACAACCTTCTCGCCAGGTTCCCAGGTACAGAGGCAGGTGAGAAGGATCACATACACCGGGTAACAACCTCCCCAGGTTCTCAGGTACAGAGGCAGGTGAGAAGGATCACATACATCGGGGAACAACCTTCTCCGCAGGTTCCCAGGTACAGAGGCAGGTGAGAAGGATCACATACACCGGGTAACAACCTTCTCCCCAGGCTCCCAGGTACAGAGGCAGGTGAGAAGGATCACATACACCGGGTAACAACCTTCTCCCCAGCTTCTCAGGTACAGAGGCAGATGAGAAGGATCACATACACCGGGTAACAACCTTCTCCCCAGGTTCCCAGGTACAGAGGCAGGTGAGAAGGATCACATACACCGGATAACAATCTTCTCCCCAGGTTCTCAGGTACAGAGGCAGGTGAGAAGGATCACATACACCGGGTAACAACCTCTCCAGGTTCCCAGGTACAGAGGCAGGTGAGAAGGATCACATACACCGGGTAACAACCTTCTCCCCAGGTTCTCAGGTACAGAGGCAGGTGAAAAGGATCACATACACCGGGTAACAACCTCCCCAGGTTCCCAGGTACAGAGGCAGGTGAGAAGGATCACATACACCGGGTAACAACCTCTCCAGGTTCCCAGGTACAGAGGCAGGTGAGAAGGATCACATACACCGGGTAACAACCTTCTCCCCAGGTTCCCAGGTACAGAGGCAGGTGAGAAGGATCACATACACCGGGTAACAACCTCTCCAGGTTCCCAGGTACAGAGGCAGGTGAGAAGGATCACATACACCGGGTAACAACCTTCTCCCCAGGTTCCCAGGTACAGAGGCAGGTGAGAAGGATCACATACACCGGGTAACAACATCTCCAGGTTCCCAGGTACAGAGGCAGGTGAGAAGGATCACATACACCGGGTAACAACCTTCTCCCCAGGTTCCCAGATAGAGGCAGGTGAGAAGGATCACATACACCGGGTAACAACCTCCCCAGGATCCCAGGTACAGAGGCAGGTGAGAAGGATCACATACACCGGGTAACAACCTTCTCCCCAGGTTCCCAGGTACAGAGGCAGGTGAGAAGGATCACATACACCGGGTAACAACCTCCCCTGTTTCCCAGGTACAGAGGCAGGTGAGAAGGATCACATACACCGGGTAACAACCTTCTCTCCAGGTTCTCAGGTACAGAGGCAGGTGAGAAGGATCACATACACCGGGTAACAACCTTCTCCCCAGGTTCCCAGGTACAGAGGCAGGTGAGAAGGATCACATACACCGGGTAACAACCTTCTCTCCAGGTTCCCAGGTACAGAGGCAGGTGAGAAGGATCACATACACCGGGTAACAACCTTCTCCCCAGTTTCCCAGGTACAGAGGCAGGTGAGAAGGATCACATACACCGGGTAACAACCTTCTCCCCAGCTTCTCAGGTACAGAGGCAGATGAGAAGGATCACATACACCGGGTAACAACCTCCCCAGGTTCTCAGGTACAGAGGCAGGTGAGAAGGATCACATACACCGGGTAACAACCTCCCCAGGTTCTCAGGTACAGAGGCAGGTGAGAAGGATCACATACACCGGGTAACAACCTTCTCCCCAGGTTCCCAGGTACAGAGGCAGGTGAGAAGGATCACATACACCGGGTAACAACCTTCTCCCCAGGTTCCCAGGTACAGAGGCAGGTGAGAAGGATCACATACACCGGGTAACAACCTTCTCCCCAGCTTCTCAGGTACAGAGGCAGATGAGAAGGATCACATACACCGGGTAACAACCTTCTCCCCAGGTTCCCAGGTACAGAGGCAGGTGAGAAGGATCACATACACCGGATAACAATCTTCTCCCCAGGTTCTCAGGTACAGAGGCAGGTGAGAAGGATCACATACACCGGGTAACAACCTCTCCAGGTTCCCAGGTACAGAGGCAGGTGAGAAGGATCACATACACCGGGTAACAACCTTCTCCCCAGGTTCTCAGGTACAGAGGCAGGTGAAAAGGATCACATACACCGGGTAACAACCTCCCCAGGTTCCCAGGTACAGAGGCAGGTGAGAAGGATCACATACACCGGGTAACAACCTTCTCCCCAGGTTCTCAGGTACAGAGGCAGGTGAGAAGGATCACATACACCGGGTAACAACCTTCTCCCCAGGTTCCCAGGTACAGAGGCAGGTGAGAAGGATCACATACACCGGGTAACAACCTCCCCAGGTTCTCAGGTACAGAGGCAGGTGAGAAGGATCACATACACCGGGTAACAACCTCTCCAGGTTCCCAGGTACAGAGGCAGGTGAGAAGGATCACATACACCGGGTAACAACCTTCTCCCCAGGTTCCCAGGTACAGAGGCAGGTGAGAAGGATCACATACACCGGGTAACAACATCTCCAGGTTCCCAGGTACAGAGGCAGGTGAGAAGGATCACATACACCGGGTAACAACCTTCTCCCCAGGTTCCCAGATAGAGGCAGGTGAGAAGGATCACATACACCGGGTAACAACCTCCCCAGGATCCCAGGTACAGAGGCAGGTGAGAAGGATCACATACACCGGGTAACAACCTTCTCCCCAGGTTCCCAGGTACAGAGGCAGGTGAGAAGGATCACATACACCGGGTAACAACCTTCTCCCCAGGTTCCAAGGTACAGAGGCAGGTGAGAAGGTTCACATACACCAGGTAACAACCTCTCCAGGTTTCCAGGTAAAGAGGCAGGTGAGAAGGATCACATACACCGGGTAACAACCTTCTCCCCAGGTTCTCAGGTACAGAGGCAGGTGAGAAGGATCACATACACCGGGTAACAACCTTCTTCCCAGGTTCCCAGGTACAGAGGCAGGTGAGAAGGATCACATACACCGGGTAACAACCTCTCCAGGTTCCCAGGTACAGAGGCAGGTGAGAAGGATCACATACACCAGGTAACAACCTTCTCCCCAGGTTCCCAGGCACAGAGGCAGGTGAGAAGGATCACATACACCGGGTAACAACCTTCTCCCCAGGTTCCCAGGTACAGAGGCAGGTGAGAAGGATCACATACACCGGGTAACAACCTTCTCTCCAGGTTCCCAGGTACAGAGGCAGGTGAGAAGGATCACATACACCGGGTAACAACCTTCTCGCCAGGTTCCCAGGTACAGAGGCAGGTGAGAAGGATCACATACACCGGGTAACAACCTCCCCAGGTTCTCAGGTACAGAGGCAGGTGAGAAGGATCACATACATCGGGGAACAACCTTCTCCGCAGGTTCCCAGGTACAGAGGCAGGTGAGAAGGATCACATACACCGGGTAACAACCTTCTCCCCAGGCTCCCAGGTACAGAGGCAGGTGAGAAGGATCACATACACCGGGTAACAACCTTCTCCCCAGCTTCTCAGGTACAGAGGCAGATGAGAAGGATCACATACACCGGGTAACAACCTTCTCCCCAGGTTCCCAGGTACAGAGGCAGGTGAGAAGGATCACATACACCGGATAACAATCTTCTCCCCAGGTTCTCAGGTACAGAGGCAGGTGAGAAGGATCACATACACCGGGTAACAACCTCTCCAGGTTCCCAGGTACAGAGGCAGGTGAGAAGGATCACATACACCGGGTAACAACCTTCTCCCCAGGTTCTCAGGTACAGAGGCAGGTGAAAAGGATCACATACACCGGGTAACAACCTCCCCAGGTTCCCAGGTACAGAGGCAGGTGAGAAGGATCACATACACCGGGTAACAACCTCTCCAGGTTCCCAGGTACAGAGGCAGGTGAGAAGGATCACATACACCGGGTAACAACCTTCTCCCCAGGTTCCCAGGTACAGAGGCAGGTGAGAAGGATCACATACACCGGGTAACAACCTCTCCAGGTTCCCAGGTACAGAGGCAGGTGAGAAGGATCACATACACCGGGTAACAACCTTCTCCCCAGGTTCCCAGGTACAGAGGCAGGTGAGAAGGATCACATACACCGGGTAACAACATCTCCAGGTTCCCAGGTACAGAGGCAGGTGAGAAGGATCACATACACCGGGTAACAACCTTCTCCCCAGGTTCCCAGATAGAGGCAGGTGAGAAGGATCACATACACCGGGTAACAACCTCCCCAGGATCCCAGGTACAGAGGCAGGTGAGAAGGATCACATACACCGGGTAACAACCTTCTCCCCAGGTTCCCAGGTACAGAGGCAGGTGAGAAGGATCACATACACCGGGTAACAACCTCCCCTGTTTCCCAGGTACAGAGGCAGGTGAGAAGGATCACATACACCGGGTAACAACCTTCTCTCCAGGTTCTCAGGTACAGAGGCAGGTGAGAAGGATCACATACACCGGGTAACAACCTTCTCCCCAGGTTCCCAGGTACAGAGGCAGGTGAGAAGGATCACATACACCGGGTAACAACCTTCTCTCCAGGTTCCCAGGTACAGAGGCAGGTGAGAAGGATCACATACACCGGGTAACAACCTTCTCCCCAGGTTCCCAGGTACAGAGGCAGGTGAAAAGGATCACATACACCGGGTAACAACCTCCCCAGGTTCCCAGGTACAGAGGCAGGTGAGAAGGATCACATACACCGGGTAACAACCTTCTCCCCAGGTTCTCAGGTACAGAGGCAGGTGAGAAGGATCACATACACCGGGTAACAACCTTCTCCCCAGGTTCTCAGGTACAGAGGCAGGTGAGAAGGATGACATACAACGGGTAACAACCTTCTCCCCAGGTTCCCAGGTACAGAGGCAGGTGAGAAGGATCACATACACCGGGTAACAACCTTCTCCCCAGGTTCTCAGGTACAGAGGCAGGTAAGAAGGATCACATACACCGGGTAACAACCTTCTCCTCAGGTTCCCAGGTACAGAGGCAGGTGAGAAAGGATCACATACACCGGGTAACAACCTTCTCTCCAGGTTCTCAGGTACAGAGGCAGGTGAGAAGGATCACATACACCGGGTAACAACCTTCTCCCCAGGTTCCCAGGTACAGAGGCAGGTGAGAAGGATCACATACACCGGGTAACAACCTTCTCCCCAGGATCCCAGGTACAGAGGCAGGTGAGAAGGATCACATACACCGGGTAACAACCTCTCCAGGTTCTCAGGTACAGAGGCAGGTGAGATGGATCACATACACCGGGTAACAACCTTCTCCCCAGGTTCCCAGGTACAGAGGCAGGTGAGAAGGATCACATACACCGGGTAACAACCTTCTCCCCAGGTTCCCAGGTACAGAGGCAGGTGAGAAGGATCACATACACCGGGTAACAACATCTCCAGGTTCCCAGGTACAGAGGCAGGTGAGAAGGATCACATACACCGGGTAACAACCTTCTCCCCAGGTTCCCAGATAGAGGCAGGTGAGAAGGATCACATACACCGGGTAACAACCTCCCCAGGATCTTAGGTACAGAGGCAGGTGAGAAGGATCACATACACCGGGTAACAACCTTCTCCCCAGGTTCTCAGGTACAGAGGCAGGTGAGAAGGATCACATACACCGGGTAACAACCTCCCCTGTTTCCCAGGTACAGAGGCAGGTGAGAAGGATCACATACACCGGGTAACAACCTTCTCTCCAGGTTCTCAGGTACAGAGGCAGGTGAGAAGGATCACATACACCGGGTAACAACCTTCTCCCCAGGTTCCCAGGTACAGAGGCAGGTGAGAAGGATCACATACACCAGGTAACAACCTTCTCTCCAGGTTCCCAGGTACAGAGGCAGGTGAGAAGGATCACATACACCGGGTAACAACCTTCTCCCCAGGTTCCCAGGTACAGAGGCAGGTGAAAAGGATCACATACACCGGGTAACAACCTCCCCAGGTTCCCAGGTACAGAGGCAGGTGAGAAGGATCACATACACCGGGTAACAACCTTCTCCCCAGGTTCTCAGGTACAGAGGCAGGTGAGAAGGATCACATACACCGGGTAACAACCTTTTCCCCAGGTTCTCAGGTACAGAGGCAGGTGAGAAGGATGACATACACCGGGTAACAACCTTCTCCCCAGGTTCCCAGGTACAGAGGCAGGTGAGAAGGATCACATACACTGGGTAACAACCTTCTCCCCAGGTTCTCAGGTACAGAGGCAGGTGAGAAGGATCACATACACCGGGTAACAACCTTCTCCTCAGGTTCCCAGGTACAGAGGCAGGTGAGAAAGGATCACATACACCGGGTAACAACCTTCTCTCCAGGTTCTCAGGTACAGAGGCAGGTGAGAAGGATCACATACACCGGGTAACAACCTTCTCCCCAGGTTCCCAGGTACAGAGGCAGGTGAGAAGGATCACATACACCGGGTAACAACCTTCTCCCCAGGATCCCAGGTACAGAGGCAGGTGAGAAGGATCACATACACCGGGTAACAACCTCTCCAGGTTCTCAGGTACAGAGGCAGGTGAGATGGATCACATACACCGGGTAACAACCTTCTCCCCAGGTTCCCAGGTACAGAGGCAGGTGAGAAGGATCACATACACCGGATAACAATCTTCTCCCCAGGTTCTAAGGTACAGAGGCAGGTGAGAAGGATCACATACACCGGGTAACAACCTTCTCCCCAGGTTCTCAGGTACAGAGGCAGGTGAGAAGGATCACATACACCGGGTAACAACCTCCCCTGTTTCCCAGGTACAGAGGCAGGTGAGAAGGATCACATACACCGGGTAACAACCTTCTCTCCAGGTTCTCAGGTACAGAGGCAGGTGAGAAGGATCACATACACCGGGTAACAACCTTCTCCCCAGGTTCCCAGGTACAGAGGCAGGTGAGAAGGATCACATACACCAGGTAACAACCTTCTCTCCAGGTTCCCAGGTACAGAGGCAGGTGAGAAGGATCACATACACCGGGTAACAACCTTCTCCCCAGGTTCCCAGGTACAGAGGCAGGTGAAAAGGATCACATACACCGGGTAACAACCTCCCCAGGTTCCCAGGTACAGAGGCAGGTGAGAAGGATCACATACACCGGGTAACAACCTTCTCCCCAGGTTCTCAGGTACAGAGGCAGGTGAGAAGGATCACATACACCGGGTAACAACCTTTTCCCCAGGTTCTCAGGTACAGAGGCAGGTGAGAAGGATGACATACACCGGGTAACAACCTTCTCCCCAGGTTCCCAGGTACAGAGGCAGGTGAGAAGGATCACATACACTGGGTAACAACCTTCTCCCCAGGTTCTCAGGTACAGAGGCAGGTGAGAAGGATCACATACACCGGGTAACAACCTTCTCCTCAGGTTCCCAGGTACAGAGGCAGGTGAGAAAGGATCACATACACCGGGTAACAACCTTCTCTCCAGGTTCTCAGGTACAGAGGCAGGTGAGAAGGATCACATACACCGGGTAACAACCTTCTCCCCAGGTTCCCAGGTACAGAGGCAGGTGAGAAGGATCACATACACCGGGTAACAACCTTCTCCCCAGGATCCCAGGTACAGAGGCAGGTGAGAAGGATCACATACACCGGGTAACAACCTCTCCAGGTTCTCAGGTACAGAGGCAGGTGAGATGGATCACATACACCGGGTAACAACCTTCTCCCCAGGTTCCCAGGTACAGAGGCAGGTGAGAAGGATCACATACACCGGGTAACAACCTTCTCCCCTGGTTCTCAGGTACAGAGGCAGGTGAGAAGGATCACATACACCGGGTAACAACTTTCTCCCCAGCTTCTCAGGTACAGAGGCAGATGAGAAGGATCACATAGACCGGGTAACAACCTTCTCCCCAGGTTCCCAGGTACAGAGGCAGGTGAGAAGGATCACATACACCGGATAACAATCTTCTCCCCAGGTTCTAAGGTACAGAGGCAGGTGAGAAGGATCACATACACCGGGTAACAACCTCTCCAGGTTCCCAGGTACAGAGGCAGGTGAGAAGGATCACATACACCGGGTAACAACCTTCTCCCCAGGTTCTCAGGTACAGAGGCAGGTGAAAAGGATCACATACACCGGGTAACAACCTCCCCAGGTTCCCAGGTATAGAGGCAGGTGAGAAGGATCACATACACCGTGTAACAACCTTCTCCCCAGGTTCTCAGGTACAGAGGCAGGTGAGAAGGATCACATACACCGGGTAACAACCTTCTCCCCAGGTTCCCAGGTACAGAGGCAGGTGAGAAGGATCACATACACCGGGTAACAACCTTCTCCCCAGGTTCCCAGGTACAGAGGCAGGTGAGAAGGATCACATACACCGGGTAACAACCTCTCCAGGTTCCCAGGTACAGAGGCAGGTGAGAAGGATCACATACACCGGGTAACAACCTTCTCCCCAGGTTCCCAGGTAGAGGGAGGCAGGTGAGAAGGATCACATACACCGGGTAACAACCTCCCCAGGATCCCAGGTACAGAGGCAGGTGAGAAGGATCACATACACCGGGTAACAACCTCCCCAGGTTCCCAGGTACAGAGGCAGGGGAGAAGGATCACATACACCGGGTAACAACCTTCTCCCCAGGTTCTCAGGTACAGAGGCAGGTGAGAAGGATCACATACACCGGGTAACAACCTTCTCCCCAGGTTCTCAGGTACAGAGGCAGGTGAGAAGGATCACATACACCTGGTAACAACCTTCTCCCCAGGTTCCCAGGTACAGAGGCAGGTGAGAAGGATCACATACACCGGGTAACAACCTTCTCCCCAGGTTCCCAGGTACAGAGGCAGGGGAGAAGGATCACATACACCGGGTAACAACCTTCTCCCCAGGTTCCCAGGTACAGAGGCAGGTGAGAAGGATCACATACACCGGGTAACAACCTTCTGTCAGACTTGGTTTTGTCTGTGTCCCCGGAGGGGGCGCTAGTGGGTCAGTGGAGGTGGATGGGAGAAAACGAGGAGGCTGGATTATGTTTCTGCGCATGAGCGCAATGATATTTATTAAACAGATGGTTCACAAAACGGCAGCAGAAAATAACAGTAGGAAATGCAAATGTCAATTGTACAGCGTGGCAGCTGAAAGTCTATGGTAACAGAATGAATGGTGACTGATGAAATAATAACCGGTAGTGATGATAACAGATGAGTGATAATTTGGCAGAGAATATTCTGGTATGGGAACCAGAGCAGATTAAAACATGGAACCAGCAGAGATGGTGTTGTATGGCAAACCTGGTAGCAGAGGCAGGAGTCTGACTCACAGTGCAGGTGATGAGGCACTGGCAGCAAGCAAGCTGTATCACAGGTGGAGAGATGGAACACACCTGGAGTCAGTCTCTACTGCTAGGCTGAAGCACACAGAGATGGTGGTGAGTGTGAAGCCTGTAGATGGAAGCAGGTATTGCTGGGGCTTGTAGTTCCACGGAGCTGTGAGAAGTAACCAGGAGTACAGAGTCTCAGGTAGAAAGCCAGGAACACGGAACAGCAGGTAGGTATCCAGGTACACGGAGGAAACAGGAACCAGATCCTTACACATGAGTCGCAGGAGTGACACAAAGTTCAGGATGCCTGCAGACTGATCCTGCAGCTTCATATATACCCCTTGTTAAACAGTCATTGGTGGAGTGAGGAAAAGTGGGTGCGGCCAAGCACCGGATTGGCCGCCGTATGCTGACTGCTGGAGGCTGTCATGGCGGCGCCCATGCCGCGGCCTAGCGGGAACGCGGCGTGCTACACGCCCGCTATCACAGGAGCGCTCCCAGGCCCAGGATGGCGTCTGATGGCAGAGACGCGGATGACAGCTGAACGCAGGGACCCAGGACGGAGTCCGCAGCGGCGGACAGATGTCAGCTTGGTGAGTCGATTCCTGACAGTACCCCCCCCTTTAAGGGTGGGCACCGAAAACCCACGTGGCTTGGAAGGATGAGTGTTATGGAAGACACGGACCAACCTTGGAGCATGGACATCCAACGAATTTACCCAACTTCTCTCCTCTGGGCCATAACCGGACCAATCGACAAGGTATTGAAGACGTCCATACCGGCAACGGGAATCCAGAATCTTGCCAATCTCGAACTCCACGCCCCGCTGAGTTCGAACTTTGGGGCCAACTGGAAGAGCTCTTTGGAAATGATTCAGGACTAAAGGTCTGAGGAGAGAAACATGAAAAGCATTAGGTATTCGCAGAGAAGGTGGTAACTTCAGCTTGTAGGCCACAGGGTTGATGACTCTTTCGACAGGAAAGGGGCCAATGAAACGTGGTGCAAATTTCATAGACGGGACCCTAAGACGGAGGTTCCGGGTAGACAGCCAAACCTTGTCCCCAGGTTTCAGGCTAGGAACTGCGCGTCTTTTGCGATCAGCAAAGTATTTATACCGGCTGGAGGCCTTTTTGAGAGAAATGTGAATCTTCCTCCAGATTGAAGAAAACTGACTCAGGGCAGTAGTGGCAGCAGGAACATCCATGTGAGGGAGTTCTTGGAAGTCTGGAACACGAGGATGTTGCCCATATACTGCAAAGAATGGAGTTGTCTCAGTAGCAGTGTGGTAGCGGAAGTTGTGGGCAAACTCGGCCCATGGGAGCAGATCAAACCAGTCATCCTGAGAAGATGAAACATACAATCTTAAAAATGTCTCTAGTTCTTGATTTACCCTCTCTGTCTGCCCATTCGTCTGAGGGTGGTAAGATGACGAGAACTTCAGTTTAACCTGCATGGCAGAACAGAGAGCCCTCCAAAACCTCGCTACAAACTGTACACCTCGGTCGGATATTATTTCTGAGGGTAGACCATGTAAGCGGAAAATCTCCCGTAGGAAGATTTGGGCGAGTTTTGGGGCAGAAGGGAGACCCTGGAGAGGAACAAAATGGGCCATCTTGGTAAATCTGTCCACTACAACCCAGATGGTATTGTATCCTTGAGAAGGAGGAAGGTCGGAGATAAAGTCCATGGACAGGTGTGACCAAGGGCGACTAGGAATAGACAATGGTTGTAACTGACCTGCTGGAGACTGACGAGGAGTCTTGTGCTGCATACACTTAGGACAGGATGCTACGAAATCCTTGATGTCAGCTTTCATCTTTGGCCACCAGTATGTCTCAGAGAGGAACTTGAAGGTTTTCAGGACACCGGGATGACCAGTGAACTTGGATTGATGGGCCCAAGACAGCAACTTGGGACGGAGTTCTGGGGAAACAAAAGTCTTACCAGGAGGAGGAGCTGGGGAGACTTGAGATGCAGCAAATACCACTGGACTCAGGATGGAATGTGGAACTGAGTCAGGCGTTTCCTCTTCGGATTCCATAGATCGGGATAAGGCGTCAGCTTTAACATTCTGCGAACCTGGGCGGAAATGAAGCTTAAAGTTAAAACGTGAGAAAAACATAGCCCACCTGGACTGGCGAGGATTAAGGCACTGGGCTGCCTTTAAATATAGCAGATTTTTATGATCCGTGTAGATGTTGAACGGATGTTTGGCCCCTTCCAGGAGATACCTCCATTCCTCGAGGGCCAGCTTAATCGCCAGTAGTTCTTGATCTCCAACGGAGTAGTTAGCTTCTGCAGGGAGGAATTTACGAGAATAAAATCCACAGGGGTGGATTTTCCCATCGGTTCCCTTCTGGGAGAGAACAGCTCCAACTCCAACTGTAGAGGCATCCACCTCCAACTCGAACGGTCTGTTTACATCTGGCTGGGACAGAACTGGAGCAGACATAAAGGCCAGCTTGATCTTCTGGAAGGCCGCTAAAGCCTCTTCTGACCAGTTGGAATGGTCTGCCCCTTTCCGAGTTAAGTTGGTAATAGGAGCGATGAGAGTGGAGAATCCCCGAATAAATTTCCTATAGTAGTTGGCAAATCCCAGGAACCGCTGAATAGACTTGAGAGAATTTGGAATGGACCAATTGGCAATGGCTTCCAACTTTGTCGGGTCCATCTGGAGATCCGATCCGGAAATTATATAACCCTGGAAGGGTATAGAGGAAACTTCAAAGGTACACTTGGATAGTTTACCGTAGAGCCGGTTCTCACGAAGACGTCGGAGGACTTCACGGACTTGTAGACGATGAGAGGGAAGGTCTTGAGAGAAGATGAGGATATCATCCAGATAAACAACGAGGTATTTATACAGAACGTCACGGAAGATTTCGTTCACAAAGTGTTGGAACACTGCTGGGGCATTACTCAACCCGAATGGCATTACCAGGTACTCGTAATGACCATCTCGAGTGTTAAAAGCTGTCTTCCATTCGTCACCACTCCGGATTCTGATGAGGTTGTAGGCACCGCGGAGATCTAGCTTGGTGAAGATGCGGGCTCCTTTAACTCTGTCAAATAATTCGGTAATGAGTGGTAATGGATAACTATTTTTAATGGTAATGTCATTGAGACCCCGGTAGTCAATGCATGGACGCAGTCCTCCATCCTTCTTTTTAACAAAGAAGAAGCCTGCACCAGCGGGTGATGATGAAGGACGGATGAATCCCTTCTGTAAATTCTCCCGGATGTAGTCGCTCATCGCTTCAGTTTCGGGAACAGATAACGGGTAGGTACGCCCCCTAGGTGGCTTCTTGCCAGGAAGGAGATCGATGGGACAATCCCATTCTCTATGGGGCGGCAGGACATCCGCGGCCTTTTCACTGAAGACATCAGAGAAATCTTGATAAGCCGCAGGAAGACTTGACTGGGTTTTTACTTCAGTAGACTTAATTGGACAAACTTGGGCTAAACAGGACTGATGGCAATGTGAACCCCATGAAGTAAGTTGTAACGTTGACCAGTCAAACTGTGGATTGTGTAGCTGGAGCCAGGGCATGCCCAAAACGATCTCCTGGGTGGCTTGAGGAATGACTAAGAACTTTATTAATTCTGAGTGTAGGAACCCAACTCCCAAAACCACTGGTGCAGTTTGGTGAGAAATATTCCCCTTGGAGATTCGGCTACCATCCACGGCGGTAATGTAGACTGGGTAAGAAAGTTCACATACAGGCAAGCAAAATTTATTTACCGCAGCTTGGGTGATGAAATTTCCTGCGGCTCCACAGTCCACTAATGCTGATGCAGACTGAAGCCCAACTGAAGTCTCTAAAGTCACAGGAAGGATAAGGTCTTGATTAGAAGGAGCTTGTCTAGAAGATCCCAACTTGACTCCTCCTTTACAAGTCAGGATCTGGCGTTTCCCGAACGCACTGTGCAGGAATTAATCTGGTGACCTGCAGCCGCACAATAAAGACAAAGTCTCTCACGAAGTCTTCTTGACCGCTCCTCAGGAGTTAGGCGGGACCTATTTATTTGCATAGGCTCATCAGAAGGTGGAGACTGGAACTGTACGGAAGGTATCATCCTTGATCTGCGTGGCTCACTCCGAGCACGTTCATTGTTGCGTTCGCGGATGCGAGAGTCCAACTTGATGCACAGGGAAATTAAATCAGACAATTGTACAGGAAGATCGCGGGTTGCCAGTTCGTCCTTGATCTGATCAGAGAGTCCATGCCAGAAAGCTGCTACCAGGGCTTGATTGTTCCACTGAATCTCTGCGGCCAACGTCTGGAACTGGATGACATATTGTCCCATACTACGGGTACCTTGACGAAGTTGGATTAGGTCTGCAGAAGCTGATGTTGCACGACCAGGCTCGTCAAAGATCCGTCTGAAGGTTGACACGAATTCTGTATAGTTGTTAATCAGAGGGTCGGCACGTTCCCACAGAGGAGACACCCAACTCAAAGCAGATCCGGAAAGTAGAGAGATGATGTAGGCAACCTTGGATCTTGACGTGAGGAAATTATGTGACAACAATTCAAACTGGATTTCACATTGGTTGAGAAACCCGCGACATAACTTTGGGCTGCCATCATACTTGCTTGGCACGGGCAGGTGCAGACGTGACACTGGAGCTGATGCAGCCGGCATAGAGGAACTCACAGTACTGGCAGGTGCTGGAGTAACAGGAACTGTAGAAGTGTGTACACTAGGCAGGGATTGCTGTAGTGTATCTATCCGGGAGGACATCCCTTGCAGGAACTGGAACATCTGCTGCTGCGCAGCCTCTTGACCATCCAGACGGGAGACCAGATTTTGCAAGGCCTCTGACCCCACACTCCGTCCACCATCCGAGTCCATCGTTCCTGAACTTACTGTCAGACTTGGTTTTGTCTGTGTCCCCGGAGGGGGCGCTAGTGGGTCAGTGGAGGTGGATGGGAGAAAACGAGGAGGCTGGATTATGTTTCTGCGCATGAGCGCAATGATATTTATTAAACAGATGGTTCACAAAACGGCAGCAGAAAATAACAGTAGGAAATGCAAATGTCAATTGTACAGCGTGGCAGCTGAAAGTCTATGGTAACAGAATGAATGGTGACTGATGAAATAATAACCGGTAGTGATGATAACAGATGAGTGATAATTTGGCAGAGAATATTCTGGTATGGGAACCAGAGCAGATTAAAACATGGAACCAGCAGAGATGGTGTTGTATGGCAAACCTGGTAGCAGAGGCAGGAGTCTGACTATGTCCACAGTGCAGGTGATGAGGCACTGGCAGCAAGCAAGCTGTATCACAGGTGGAGAGATGGAACACACCTGGAGTCAGTCTCTACTGCTAGGCTGAAGCACACAGAGATGGTGGTGAGTGTGAAGCCTGTAGATGGAAGCAGGTATTGCTGGGGCTTGTAGTTCCACGGAGCTGTGAGAAGTAACCAGGAGTACAGAGTCTCAGGTAGAAAGCCAGGAACACGGAACAGCAGGTAGGTATCCAGGTACACGGAGGAAACAGGAACCAGATCCTTACACATGAGTCGCAGGAGTGACACAAAGTTCAGGATGCCTGCAGACTGATCCTGCAGCTTCATATATACCCCTTGTTAAACAGTCATTGGTGGAGTGAGGAAAAGTGGGTGCGGCCAAGCACCGGATTGGCCGCCGTATGCTGACTGCTGGAGGCTGTCATGGCGGCGCCCATGCCGCGGCCTAGCGGGAACGCGGCGTGCTACACGCCCGCTATCACAGGAGCGCTCCCAGGCCCAGGATGGCGTCTGATGGCAGAGACGCGGATGACAGCTGAACGCAGGGACCCAGGACGGAGTCCGCAGCGGCGGACAGATGTCAGCTTGGTGAGTCGATTCCTGACACCTTCTCCCCAGGTTCCCAGGTACAGAGACAGGTGAGAAGGATCACATACACCGGGTAACAACCTTCTCCCCAGGTTCCCAGGTACAGAGGCAGGTGAGAAGGATCACATACACCAGGTAACAACCTCTCCAGGTTTCCAGGTACAGAGGCAGGTGAGAAGGATCACATACACCGGGTAACAACCTTCTCCCCAGGTTCCCAGGTACAGAGGCAGGTGAGAAGGTTCACATACACCAGGTAACAACCTCTCCAGGTTTCCAGGTAAAGAGGCAGGTGAGAAGGATCACATACACCGGGTAACAACCTTCTCCCCAGGTTCTCAGGTACAGAGGCAGGTGAGAAGGATCACATACACCGGGTAACAACCTTCTCCCCAGGTTCCCAGGTACAGAGGCAGGTGAGAAGGATCACATACACCGGGTAACAACCTCTCCAGGTTCCCAGGTACAGAGGCAGGTGAGAAGGATCACATACACCGGGTAACAACCTTCTCCCCAGGTTCTCAGGTACAGAGGCAGGTGAAAAGGATCACATACACCGGGTAACAACCTCCCCAGGTTCCCAGGTACAGAGGCAGGTGAGAAGGATCACATACACCGGGTAACAACCTTCTCCCCAGGTTCTCAGGTACAGAGGCAGGTGAGAAGGATCACATACACCGGGTAACAACCTTCTCCCCAGGTTCCCAGGTACAGAGGCAGGTGAGAAGGATCACATACACCTGGTAACAACCTTCTCCCCAGGTTCTCAGGTACAGAGGCAGGTGAGAAGGATCACATACACCGGGTAACAACCTTCTCCCCAGGTTCCCAGGTACAGAGGCAGGTGAGAAGGATCACATACACCGGGTAACAACCTCTCCAGGTTCCCAGGTACAGAGGCAGGTGAGAAGGATCACATACACCGGGTAACAACCTTCTCCCCAGGTTCCCAGGTACAGAGGCAGGTGAGAAGGATCACATACACCGGGTAACAACCTCTCCAGGTTCCCAGGTACAGAGGCAGGTGAGAAGGATCACATACACCGGGTAACAACCTTCTCCCCAGGTTCTCAGGTACAGAGGCAGGTGAGAAGGATCACATACACCGGGTAACAACCTCCCCAGGATCCCAGGTACAGAGGCAGGTGAGAAGGATCACATACACCGGGTAACAACCTCCCCAGGTTCCCAGGTACAGAGGCAGGGGAGAAGGATCACATACACCGGGTAACAACCTTCTCCCCAGGTTCTCAGGTACAGAGGCAGGTGAGAAGGATCACATACACCGGGTAACAACCTTCTCCCCAGGTTCTCAGGTACAGAGGCAGGTGAGAAGGATCACATACACCGGGTAACAACCTTCTCCCCAGGTTCCCAGGTACAGAGGCAGGTGAGAAGGATCACATACACCGGGTAACAACCTTCTCCCCAGGTTCCCAGGTACAGAGGCAGGGGAGAAGGATCACATACACCGGGTAACAACCTTCTCCCCAGGTTCCCAGGTACAGAGGCAGGTGAGAAGGATCACATACACCGGGTAACAACCTTCTCCCCAGGTTCCTAGGTACAGAGACAGGTGAGAAGGATCACATACACCGGGTAACAACCTTCTCCCCAGGTTCCCAGGTACAGAGGCAGGTGAGAAGGATCACATACACCAGGTAACAACCTCTCCAGGTTTCCAGGTACAGAGGCAGGTGAGAAGGATCACATACACCGGGTAACAACCTTCTCCCCAGGTTCCCAGGAACAGAGGCAGGTGAGAAGGTTCACATACACCAGGTAACAACCTCTCCAGGTTTCCAGGTAAAGAGGCAGGTGAGAAGGATCACATACACCGGGTAACAACCTTCTCCCCAGGTTCTCAGGTACAGAGGCAGGTGAGAAGGATCACATACACCGGGTAACAACCTTCTCCCCAGGTTCCCAGGTACAGAGGCAGGTGAGAAGGATCACATACACCGGGTAACAACCTCTCCAGGTTCCCAGGTACAGAGGCAGGTGAGAAGGATCACATACACCGGGTAACAACCTTCTCCCCAGGTTCCCAGGCACAGAGGCAGGTGAGAAGGATCACATACACCGGGTAACAACCTTCTCCCCAGGTTCCCAGGTACAGAGGCAGGTGAGAAGGATCACATACACCGGGTAACTACCTTCTCTCCAGGTTCCCAGGTACAGAGGCAGGTGAGAAGGATCACATACACCGGGTAACAACCTTCTCCCCAGATTCCCAGGTACAGAGGCAGGTGAGAAGGATCACATACACCGGGTAACAACCTTCTCCCCAGGTTCCCAGGTACAGAGGCAGGTGAGAAGGATCACATACACCGGGTAACAACCTTCTCCCCAGCTTCTCGGGTACAGAGGCAGATGAGAAGGATCACATACACCGGGTAACAACCTCCCCAGGTTCTCAGGTACAGAGGCAGGTGAGAAGGATCACATACACCGGAAAACAACCTTCTCCCCAGGTTCCCAGGTACAGAGGCAGGTGAGAAGGATCACATACACCGGGTAACAACCTTCTCCCCAGGTTCCCAGGTACAGAGGCAGGTGAGAAGGATCACATACACCGGGTAACAACCTTCTCCCCAGGTTCCCAGGTACAGAGGCAGGTGAGAAGGATCACATACACCGGGTAACAACCTCTCCAGGTTCCCAGGTACAGAGGCAGGTGAGAAGGATCACATACACCGGGTAACAACCTTCTCCCCAGGTTCTCAGGTACAGAGGCAGGTGAAAAGGATCACATACACCGGGTAACAACCTCCCCAGGTTCCCAGGTACAGAGGCAGGTGAGAAGGATCACATACACCGGGTAACAACCTTCTCCCCAGGTTCTCAGGTACAGAGGCAGGTGAGAAGGATCACATACACCGGGTAACAACCTTCTCCCCAGGTTCCCAGGTACAGAGGCAGGTGAGAAGGATCACATACACCTGGTAACAACCTTCTCCCCAGGTTCTCAGGTACAGAGGCAGGTGAGAAGGATCACATACACCGGGTAACAACCTTCT
The DNA here is from genome assembly GCF_028390025.1 of Pseudophryne corroboree. NCBI lineage: Eukaryota > Metazoa > Chordata > Amphibia > Anura > Myobatrachidae > Pseudophryne > Pseudophryne corroboree. The sequence goes on from NW_026970299.1 coordinate 324,085, forward strand.
CCCCAGGTTCCCAGGTACAGAGGCAGGTGAGAAGGATCACATACACCGGGTAACAACCTCTCCAGGTTCCCAGGTACAGAGGCAGGTGAGAAGGATCACATACACCGGGTAACAACCTTCTCCCCAGGTTCCCAGGTACAGAGGCAGGTGAGAAGGATCACATACACCGGGTAACAACCTCTCCAGGTTCCCAGGTACAGAGGCAGGTGAGAAGGATCACATACACCGGGTAACAACCTTCTCCCCAGGTTCTCAGGTACAGAGGCAGGTGAGAAGGATCACATACACCGGGTAACAACCTCCCCAGGATCCCAGGTACAGAGGCAGGTGAGAAGGATCACATACACCGGGTAACAACCTCCCCAGGTTCCCAGGTACAGAGGCAGGGGAGAAGGATCACATACACCGGGTAACAACCTTCTCCCCAGGTTCTCAGGTACAGAGGCAGGTGAGAAGGATCACATACACCGGGTAACAACCTTCTCCCCAGGTTCTCAGGTACAGAGGCAGGTGAGAAGGATCACATACACCGGGTAACAACCTTCTCCCCAGGTTCCCAGGTACAGAGGCAGGTGAGAAGGATCACATACACCGGGTAACAACCTTCTCCCCAGGTTCCCAGGTACAGAGGCAGGGGAGAAGGATCACATACACCGGGTAACAACCTTCTCCCCAGGTTCCCAGGTACAGAGGCAGGTGAGAAGGATCACATACACCGGGTAACAACCTTCTCCCCAGGTTCCTAGGTACAGAGACAGGTGAGAAGGATCACATACACCGGGTAACAACCTTCTCCCCAGGTTCCCAGGTACAGAGGCAGGTGAGAAGGATCACATACACCAGGTAACAACCTCTCCAGGTTTCCAGGTACAGAGGCAGGTGAGAAGGATCACATACACCGGGTAACAACCTTCTCCCCAGGTTCCCAGGAACAGAGGCAGGTGAGAAGGTTCACATACACCAGGTAACAACCTCTCCAGGTTTCCAGGTAAAGAGGCAGGTGAGAAGGATCACATACACCGGGTAACAACCTTCTCCCCAGGTTCTCAGGTACAGAGGCAGGTGAGAAGGATCACATACACCGGGTAACAACCTTCTCCCCAGGTTCCCAGGTACAGAGGCAGGTGAGAAGGATCACATACACCGGGTAACAACCTCTCCAGGTTCCCAGGTACAGAGGCAGGTGAGAAGGATCACATACACCGGGTAACAACCTTCTCCCCAGGTTCCCAGGCACAGAGGCAGGTGAGAAGGATCACATACACCGGGTAACAACCTTCTCCCCAGGTTCCCAGGTACAGAGGCAGGTGAGAAGGATCACATACACCGGGTAACTACCTTCTCTCCAGGTTCCCAGGTACAGAGGCAGGTGAGAAGGATCACATACACCGGGTAACAACCTTCTCCCCAGATTCCCAGGTACAGAGGCAGGTGAGAAGGATCACATACACCGGGTAACAACCTTCTCCCCAGGTTCCCAGGTACAGAGGCAGGTGAGAAGGATCACATACACCGGGTAACAACCTTCTCCCCAGCTTCTCGGGTACAGAGGCAGATGAGAAGGATCACATACACCGGGTAACAACCTCCCCAGGTTCTCAGGTACAGAGGCAGGTGAGAAGGATCACATACACCGGAAAACAACCTTCTCCCCAGGTTCCCAGGTACAGAGGCAGGTGAGAAGGATCACATACACCGGGTAACAACCTTCTCCCCAGGTTCCCAGGTACAGAGGCAGGTGAGAAGGATCACATACACCGGAAAACAACCTTCTCCCCAGGTTCCCAGGTACAGAGGCAGGTTAGAAGGATCACATACACCGGATAACAACCTTCTCTCCAGGTTCCCAGGTACAGAGGCAGGTGAGAAGGATCACATACACCGGGTAACAACCTTCTCCCCAGGTTCCCAGGTAC